>NW_005356042.1:15148746-15149191 GCF_000412655.1 Myotis brandtii
AGCCCCGGGGGCCACGGGGCTGGTGCGGGCGGGGGACCCCGGGTCAGGACGGATCTGGTCCTTGTAGCGCCAGGACCGCCGCCACCCCAACATCTTATGACGCCTCTCTTTTTTACGGAAACTCCTGCCCTGTTTACAGGTTCCTCCGCCGTGGGTCCCCAGGTGCCGCCAATATCTTGGTATCCGTAAAGCCCCATCCATCCCTGGTATCACCGGGTGCCCCTTAGTAACCTTGGGGTCTCAACGGAACAAATCAGCCCGGGCGGACTCCCAGGGAAGAGACAGCAGGCTGTGGAGTGGAACTTGGAAGAGACGACAAGAAGCCTTTACGGAGCCTCGGAAGCTGCGCCAGGTCAGCCAAGGACCCCCAGCTTGGGGGTATGTTGGTTCGTCCCCTCGCCTCGCGGCTGCCCCCACCTTAGGCGGGCTTGGGGCTGAGCCAGTG
>NW_005356042.1:15149234-15155388 GCF_000412655.1 Myotis brandtii
GTTTATCTGAACGCGCAAAGGGCATCGCTGCCCCAGGCACTGATTTTAAAGTGTCTTCCGGGGCTTCAGCCTCACTCGGCGGCATCACGAGATCACGGCTGGGGATCCCTCATCTCCTGAAACTTGAGTGTCAAAGGGTGGCTTTCATCTGGATCGCTCTCCAAGGGCTTTTTCCTGGGAACTCCTGAGGAGCAGCAGCATGGAAAGTGAATTTGGAACCAGATCCAGCTGATTTGAGTCCGGCAGCCCCTGTTTGGGCAACAAGGAGACCTCTCTTGGCCTCAGCATAGGTGCCCAGCAAATGTCAACCCTCCTTTTTCTTCCTTCCTGTACCAGAGGCGTGGGCATGGGAAAACTGAGGCCTAAAGAACAGAAAGGCTTTGGCTGCCTTGAAACCATGAGTTAATTAGAATAGTGTGCTGCCCCCTGGCCGGTGTTGCTCCGTTGGTTGAGCGTAGGAGGTCCAGTGCATCAAAAGGTGGTGGGTTCGATTCCCAGTCAGGGCACATACCCAGGTTGCAGGTTCGATCCTGATTGGGGTGCGTGCCGGAGGCCACTGATCCATGTTTCTCTCTCTCTCTCTCTCTCTCTCTCTCTCTCAACAATAAGAATAGTGTGCTGCTCAGTGAGCGCTGACTGTGCTAAGATCAGATTGTCCCACTCACTCCTCTGTGGTACCTGCTGTGAGAGCCTCTACAAAGGAGTGGACTGAAGCCCCGGGAGCTTAGGGGTGACTTGCTCAGTCACAGGCCTCAGTGGCTGTAGAGGCAGGATCTGAACCCAGTCTGGCTTCAGAAGCCAGGCTTCTGGCCTTCCCTCACTGTTCTGTGTTTTCTATGTACATGTCCTGCCCCTGCCTGGCTTGCTAGTTTCTGTAATTAGGGTGCTAGAGTCACCTGCACCTGGTTAGGCTACTGTCCTCGAGTTTTCCTTGTCAAATCCAAGGATTCCCTTGGATTCATATAGAATATAGTTGTAACCCAGGATTTGGAACAATCCTGAACAGGTACTTATAAGTGTACTTGGTACTAGATATTGTCCTAAGTTCTTTATGAATATTAACTCATTTAATTGTCAAATTAAGCCCATGCTTTGGGTTATACAGGGAAGGGCAAAAGTAGGTTTACCGTTTGGAGTATGTGAAACAGTTTATTCTCGTATTATTTATTTATTATTTATTTGTATTATGTAAACCTACTTTTGCCAACCCTGTTTTATTTCCCCCGTTTTATAGATTAGGGGGGGAAAGGCACAGAGAGATTAAGTAACTTGCCCAACATCACACAGTAGATGATCAAGTGGAGTCACACTATTAACCACTATACTACTGCCTCCTTCCTCTAATGAGACCACATCCTGCTTCTATTCTCGTAAGGGGAGATAGCAATGCATAAACAAGAGAATTCTGGGTAGTGATAATAGCATTAACAATGGTTTCTCAATATCACCTCATACAGTACTCAGTTCATATTCAAATTTCTCTGGTTGCTTTAAAGATATCTTCTTGCGGTTGCTTGGTTTGGATCAGAATTCAAACAAGGTCCACAACTTGTTATGTGTTTTGAGTTGTTTTCTTCTAAAACAATCTCTTTTTATGTCATTGACTTGTAAGAATGATTCACTTTTTAAAAATCAATCCATTAAAATAAAAGCTTACAAAAATAAACCAGAGAACATTACAGATGATCTCTGTAATAAAAGGGCTCAGTCTGCCCTAGCCGGTTTGGCTCAGTGGATACAGCGTCGGCCTGCGGACTGAAGGGTCCAGGTTCGATTCCAGTCAAGGGCATGTACCTTGGTTGCGGGCACATCCCCAGTAGCGGGTGTGCAGAAGGCAGCTGATCAATGTTTCTCTCTCATTGATGATTCTAACTCTCTATCCCTCTTCCTTCCTCTCTGTAAAAAATCAATAAAATATATTTAAAAAATAAAAGGGCTCAGTCACCTGGGGGAACACAGGGGAATGTGCTAATGTACACCCCCTACCTCCATACCGTGCGTGTGTTATTAATGAGAAGAGGTGGTCATGAGAAGGTGGAAGGCCCAGACTGTAGGGCCCTCCAGCTGCCAGGTTCTATGCAAAGTGTACTTTGAGGATCCCCAACGCTCAGAGCTAGGGAAAGGGGTTTATGGGTTATCTGCTCTAAAGTTCCCCCAGGGTGACTCTGAGCTAGGGGACTTGAGGCTCTTTTCCCAGCCTAGTTTGATTTCATTTCCCACTAGATTCCTGCAGGCAAATCTGTCTCCTCCAGCAACATCTGGGTTGTGTGACTCCAGCCTCCTCGTGCCACACAGTTGCTCATAGGGCAGGCAGAGAGATGCCAGATGTGCTAGGGCTTGGGGTCAGCCACCTGTTGTGCCACAGCCCAGCCCAGCTCACTGGGCGTGTGAGCCTCCACACTATCACTGCATAGGAGGTAATTCATCCTACTCCCCAGCCTTCTGGTCAACTGGATACCACATCAGCTGGGAGGTAGTTAGGCAGGCATCTCTCTCCCTGCAGTGGAGGCTGGAGCAGGCAAACTGTACCCATGCTTCCTTAACCAACTAAAAAGAACTGATTTTATGATTCCCAAAGTAATAAAAGTTTATTGTAGACTATCTGGGAAAATGCAGCAAAACACTAATAAGAAAAATCAATACTTATAATCGGGCCATAGAAAATAACCACTAATATTTAGCATGCATCCTTCCAGATTTCCTCTTATAAATACACATACTTGTGTAATTATTAGAACAGCTTTATTGAGATATAATACACATACATTAAAGTTCATCCTTTTAAAGTGTACAATTCACTGGCTTATGGTATATTTAGTGTTGTGCGTTAATCGCCTCAAGGTTCATCCATGTTGTAGCATGTATCGGTACTTCATTCCTTTTTTTCTCATTCCTTTTTTATTGCCAAATAATATTCAGTTATATGGATACATCACATTTTGTTTATTCATTCATCAGTTGATGACTATTTGAAATGTTTCCATTCTGGGCCATTGGAATAATGCTACTATGACAGTTCATAAACAAGTTTTTGTGTGGACGTGGTTTCAGTTCTCTTGGGTATATATTTTGGAGTGGAGTTGCTACATGGTAACTCTGTTTAAACTTTAGAGGAACTGCCTGTTTTCCACAGCAACTGCACCATCTCCCATTCCTGTCAGCAGTGTAGGAGGGTTCCAATTTCTCCTCATTCTCACTAACACTTGATATTATCTACCTTTTTCATTATAGCCATCCTAGTGGGTGAAAGTGGGCTCTCATATTTTTTTCATTAATCCTCACCCGAGAATATATATATTTCCCATTGAATGATTTTTTGAGAGTGCAAGGGAAGGGGAGAGACAGAGAGACACATCGATGTGAGAGAGAGACCACAACGATTGATTGCCTCCTGCACGCACCCCGAACAGAGCCGGGGATTGAGCCTACAACCAATGTACGTGCCCTTGACCAGAATTGAACCCGAAACCCTTCAGTCCACAGGCTGATGCTCTAACCACTGGCTAGGCTCTCATTGTAGTTTTGATTTGCATTTCTCTAGTGACTAAAAATGTCAAGCATCTTTTCATGTGTTTATAGGTTAGCTGTACATCTTCTTTGGAGAAATTTCTACTTAAATCTTTTGCCCATTTAAAAATCAGGTTGTCTTTTATGTGGAGTTGTAACAGCATTTTATATACTTTTATTTTGGGTATAAGTCTTTTTCTGTGTATATGATTTCAAACATTTTCTCCCATCTATGGATGTCCTTTTATTTTATTGATGGTGCTCTTGGATATTCATGTTGTGTGTTTTTTTAACACAGTTGGTATCATACACAATTAACACACTTGGTATGTGTATCTGTGTGTATTTTGTTACTTGTGTTTTTCCACTTGATACTATATAGTTAAAAGCTCAGACCTTAGAGGGTTCAAACTCTGACTCAGCTGCTATGTGTGTGTGGGTCCTCTAGGCAACTTTCTTAACCTTTCTAAGTCTCAGTTTCTTCGTCTGTAAAAGAGGATGAGCATCAGGTCTACTTCATAGGGTTGTTGTGAAAATTAAACCTGAAGATGGTAGAAAAGGCTTGGCATACAAGAAGCCCTCAGTGGACGGTATTTACTGATGGTCCTTGTACCCACTCCGCCATGAGCACTCACCTTCCCCCTCCTGTCTCTCTCTTCCTTTCTCTCTGCTTGATTTTTTTTCTCTTCTCTCTCCTTCCTTTTGTCTTCTTTCCTTCCCTCCTCTTTAGCTTTCTCCCTAATGAATGGCCAGGTCCATTAGAGCTGTTTTGCCCCTGCTGGGGTGGCCCTTGCTACCTAGAGTCCACTGATCCCGCATCCAGAACCCATTTTCTCTGGCCTTTGGGATTCCTGAACAGGGATGGCCTCCAGCTGATGCTGAACTGAGAGAAATCTGAGCCAGGGATTTGTACCTACAATTACATTTCACTCCCTTAGATTCTGTGCCAGGGCTGGGAGAGGCTCGTGACAGGAGATGCTGCTGAGTTAAGGGCAGGCAAAGCTGGGCTGCAAGTCAGCGCTGCCCAGACAGCTAGATTCCTGGGCTCCAGCTCTTTCCTTCCCCTTTCAGGGGGAACTAATATGCTCACTCTCTTGCATAAACTTCCAGGGATACCTTGTGTTTATTTAAGCAAAGTAGATTATTATTTTTAAATCCTCACCCATAGGATATGTTTTCATTGATTTTCTTAGAGAGAGAAAGAGAGAGAAACATCAGTGTGAGAGAGAAACATCGATTGGTTGCCCTCCTATATGCCCCCTAACTGGCAATTGAACCTGCAACCTAAGTATGTGCTCTGACCACGAATCGAACCCACTACCTTTTGGTGCACAGGACGACACTCCAACCAGCTGAGCCACCCAGCTAGGGCAAGCTATGTGGATTATTTTGACAAAAATAAATTTTCAAAGACTCTCTGATGAAACAGTTTCAGTAACTTGAGAAAGTGGAAGGTGGTCCTGGGTGTCAGAGTAAAAGAGGGAACTTTTTATTCTTTCTATGGCCTCTTGTGCTTGACTGAAATACATGATTATTTTCATCATCATTATCAACATCATCAAAGACTTGGTGGAACTGGAAGGCAGGGGAGGCCCATAGGGGACAGAGGATGTCTCTTCCTTTTGATTGAGTGGCTCTTGTGCTTGGGTGTTGGGCTGTGTCTACCAGAGGATGGGACCCCTTTCCTAATTTTTCACAAATAAAACATGAGCCCACGATGCCCTCATCTGTATAGTATTTTGTGCCACTTCTGTGTGGTACCTTTTCCAAAAATTGAACATATAATAAATATGTGCCTCCCAAATGACTTTTAAACAGGAAAGAATTCATAGGGGAGGGCAGGGGACTTCCAGGATGGGGAACTAGTACACAAAGGCTTAGGAAGGGACCCACCCCTGTACCCTCCACTGGGGGTCGGGCACTTGGATTTAAACCTCTGCTCTGTGCCTTACTGGCTGAGTATTCATTGTCTGAACCCATTGCCTCAATTAAAACAAACAGGGATAATTTCTACCTCCTAGGGGCTCGGGGAGGATAAAATTCAATCATGAAGATAAAAGTACACATCACCGTGCCTGCCTGACATGTTCTTCCTAACTTCGAACCCTGGGTCAGTTGGTAGGTGTGCTGCACATAAGGCTCCTTATGGAGACCTGGACTTCGCTGGACAGCCTACGTGGCATAGGATGTTTCCACTCCCCTTCCTAGTTCTTGAGTTCCAATAGCAGGATCAGATAGCAGTTCCTGTATTGTGTGAGTCACTTAAGAAGACCTCTGGCTTCCCTGGAGTGCAGGTAACAAGCACCTTGGCCTGTGGTCAAGATCCTTCTCTGCAGGGGGGGCTGGGCTGTCTAGGCAGCTGTGCTTGAGCCAACGCATCAGAGTCCTGCACTCTGCAGGGACCGGACAGGCCAGCCGACTGGGATCAGAAAGTGCCAGGAGCGCCCGGCCAGCAAGGCTCAGCGGTTGCGCGACAACCTATGAACCAGAAGGTCACAGTTTGATTCCCGGTCAGGCAGCTGATCAAGGATTCTCTCTCATCATTGATGTTTCTATCTCTCTCTCTCCCTCTCCCTTCTTCTCTGAAATTTTATATATATAATTTTTAAGTGTATAATTTTAAAATTAATATATATATAAATTTTTA
>NW_005356042.1:15155424-15158346 GCF_000412655.1 Myotis brandtii
TATAATTTTAAAGTGTATAATTTTAAAATTTATATATATATAAATTTTTATTTTTATTTTTTTTAAGAAAGTGCCAGGAGCTTAGCAATGGAAGTCCAGGGTTGGAGTCCTGGTTTCCTGCTGTCTCTTTAAGCCTTGGGGTTCTTCACCTAAAAAACTGAGATCATAATGGCCGCCTCAGGGGCTGCTGAGTTAAATAATAGAGTGGATATAAAGCATCTCACACTTGAGGTGATTTCTGTCAGCACACCCATTAGGAGTTCCCTTCCTCTCCTGCCCCCTGTTCTCAGGGGGAGCACACCCTTAAGGAGAGGAGATAACAAGTGCAGAGCAGATGGATGGTTACTCTCCATGTCTTCTAGGTTTTCCAGGAGCGGGCATGGGATCCAGGAGGCAGTTCTGGAGTTAGCAGATGGCAGCTATTGGGCATCCTCCTTCCACTCCTACAGCCTACCAATAAGGGAAAGGCACAGAGATGGGATCTGCTCATGATCTAGACCAGTGGTTCTCAACCTTCTGGCCCTTTAAATACAGTTCCTCATGTTGTGACCCAACCATAAAATTATTTTCGTCGCTACTTCATAACTGTAATGTTGCTACTGTTATGAATCGTAATGTAAATATCTGATATGCAGGATGGTCTTAGGCAACCCCTGTGAAAGGGTCGTTCGACCGCCAAAGGGGTCGCCACCCACAGGTTGAGAACCGCTGGTCTAGACCCTGGCTCTCTCAGTGGGGACATGGACAGGGAGGGTGTTATTAGGGAGCAAATACTGTGAAACTAAGGGGGAAACTTCCAGGCCCCTATCTTCCAAAGCACCTCATCCTTGATCATTGCAGGAGCAACAGGTGCAAAGAGGAGAAGACTCGGGAACCTTGGGGTGTGGAAGGCTCAGTGTTCCTTTCTGCAGCGCAAGCACGACATTTAAAGATTCACCAAAGGATTCAGGGTGGTTGGGGTGAGAGGTGGGCCTGGGAAGTGTTGGGATTCCAAGCAGAGGTGACCTCAGGTGTCTCATCTGGGTGATCTCCCATGGTTCCTCCTCTCCAGACCCAGCTCAACGCAGCAAGAATAATCTGGGGAATAAATATGCCACCTCACCAAGCCCTTTCCTCTTATGGGTTTGTACCAGCATTCCTCACAGCAACTGTAAGAGGTTAAATGTTATCCCCAATTTACAAAGGAGGAAATTGAGCCTTGGAGAATTCAAGTCATTTGCCCCAGGTCTCATAGCTCCTGAGTGGCATGGGAGGAACTCCAAGCCAGTCCTCTCTCCTGCACTTAGCAGGAGACACAGTCAGTTCACTCATTTGGAAAAATGTATCCAGCAGCCAGTCTGAGCCCAGCTGCAGCCAGGGCAGGGCTAGCTCCCCCTGTGGGGCTGCTGCTTTCTCAGGACCTGAGGCTCCTCCAGGCATCCCCCATGATAGAGGTGGGCAGTTACCCCAGCAGTCCCGGGCCGTGGTGGGTAACCTCAGCAGGGAAATGGCAAGCAGCCACCAGGGGCCTGACTCTACTCTCACCTCCCAGCTTCTCCAGCTCCATCCTATCTCTCCCCGAACTGGTTTCTTCTGCAAACTCACAGGTTCCAGAAGGATACCCTCCCTCGAGTCCAAGCACTCTGCAGCACTTCACTCCCCGTGGGTGATGGTAACAGTTGGTGTTCTTTGTCTTCTATTTACTTGTTTACTTTTAATAACAAAAGTTGTATTTGCATGTTAGAAATTTTCAGACAATGCAGAAGCTCAATGTGTAGAAAATACAAGCTATCCATTATGAAGGTTTAGTACATTCCCCCTGCCCCCATGCTCATACCAATACTCCAGGAACGGTATTGTCCCTTTTTTACAGATGGGTAAACTGAGTCATGGAGAGATTAAGTGTTTGGTCCAAGATCACAGGCTAGAAAGTAGCTGAACCAGGATTCAACCTGAGGGAGCCAAATCACCCATCAAGCTGTTCAGCTGAACAACCGAAACGCGTCTCCCTAAACGGAATTCTTAACCAAAAGGCCGGAGTTTTTGTTTTTAAAAATATTTCCTTCAACCCTGCCGGTGTTGTTTCGTGGTTGAGCCTTGACCTATGAACCAGGAGGTCAGAATTAGATTCCCAGTCAGGGCTCCATTCCCCAGTAGGGGGCGTGCAGGAGGCAGCCAATCAATGATTCTCTCGTTGATGTTTCTATTTCTCTCTCCTCCCTTCCTCTCTGAAATCAATAAAAATATATATTAAAATATTTCCTTCACCAGATAGGGAGTGAGGGAGGAAGAGAAGAGAATAAAAGAGAAGAGAAGAGGGTTTCCCATAGTATTCTGCCGCTGGCCTTTTGCTCTGCATAGACTATGGCACCTCACCAAGCCCTTTCCTCTTATGTGACACTAGATCATGGCTTAGGTCTTAACGTCACCTTCCTCGGGCTGCTCCCTGCAACCACTGAGCAGAAGTTGGGATGTGGACAAGGGCGCTGTGGGTCCCTAACTGCGAACCTTCCCTCCCGCAGGCCCCTTGCACGCAGCATGTGGCTGCCACGCATCTCCAGCACGACGGTGACCGCGCTCCTGCTGGCGCAGACCGGCCTCCTGCTCTTCCTGGTCTCCCGGCCCAGGCTGACATCCCCAGCAGATGGCGAGGAACGCGTGCATGTGCTGGTGCTGTCTTCATGGCGCTCTGGCTCATCTTTCGTGGGCCAGCTCTTCAGCCAGCACCCCGATGTCTTCTACCTGATGGAGCCCGCGTGGCACGTGTGGTCCGCCCTGTCGCACGGCAGCGCGCCGGCGCTGCACATGGCCGTGCGTGACCTGGTGCGGTCCGTCTTCTTGTGTGACATGGATGTGTTTGATGCCTACCTGCCGTGGCGTCGCAACCTCTCAGACCTCTTCCAGTGGGCCGTGAGCCGCGCGCTGTGCTCGCCGCCGGCCTGC
>NW_005356042.1:15158783-15162844 GCF_000412655.1 Myotis brandtii
TGGCGCGAGCACCGCTGCCCGAGATCCGTGCACTGTACGACTTCGCGGGCCTTAGCCTCACCCCGCAGCTGGAGGCCTGGATCCACAACATCACGCATGGGCCCGGGCCTGGCGCGCGCCGCGAAGCCTTCAAGACCACGTCCAGGGACGCACTGAACGTCTCCCAGGCCTGGCGCCACGCGCTGTCCTTCACCAAGATCCGCCGGGTGCAGGAGCTGTGTGCTGGCGCGCTGCAGCTGCTGGGATACCGACCCGTGTTTTCCGAGGAAGAGCAGCGTGACCTGGCCCTGGACCTGGTGCTACCGCGCGGCCCGGGCAGCTTCAGCTGGGCATCGTCCACCAATGCGCACCCTGGGCCTTAGCGAAAGGCCCGGTTGTGGCGGTCGCCATGGCCAGGAGGAAACTGGTGGGGAGAGGGCTGGGGTACACAGGGCGCAGGCCGCTACTGGAGGAGCCGGGAGTTTGGGAATCCTCCCTTGTATTAGGAAAGGACTGTGTCCCCAAACTCCCTGTTTATTGCCACTTCTTGACTTTCCTTGGAGTCCTTTTTTTGCTGCTGGGTTTCCATCGGGCACATTCTTCATAGAAAACAAAGCTTGTGCCCAGCCAGTGTGGCTCAGTGGATTGAGTGTTGTCCCATGCACCAGGAGGTCACAGTTGGATTCCTGGTCAGGGCACATGCCCGGGTTGCCCACTCGATCCCCAGTGGGAGGCATGCAGGAGGCAGCTGGTGATGTTTCTATCTCTCCCTCTCCCTTCTCTCTCTAACATAAACAATAAAAATATTTTTAAAAAGGAAAACAAAGCTTGTGTCCCTACTTCCTCTGGGCACTGGGAATAGTTCAGACAACTTGGCTCCTGCTGAGGGTCTTTCTTTCCCCTTATCTCTCTCCTCCCTTGGGAGAGAAGGTTGGGAAGGTCTGGGAGGCAAGCCAGGTAGAGCGTGTGGTGGAGCAAGAGGTTGGCAGCAGGATCAGTGCCGGTGAATGTAACTAGATCAGGCTTGCTATGAGCTTGGGGTAGCGGGTAGGGAGGGAAGGCTTTGTCTTCCCTTGGTCCTTTCAGGCTGGGCCCTACAGGAGAGCAGAGTAAGATTCCTAACTGCAAACCACAACACCTTGCTCTGGAGCAAAGCCTTGTTAAAAGGATGCTGGATGTGTAGAAGGCTTAGAACTGAGCTCAGAAAATGACTAAACGGGGGAGGGGGAGCTCACAAACCCGCTAGGAAGGTCAAGGCAGCAGATTTGAGGCCACACAAATAGAATACAGCAAATTCCACTGGAGCAGAGAGTTGGTTTGGAAACTGACGGTTGCCACCAGAACTACGATGCCTATTACCCCTGGAAATGAGGGAGCAACCCTCACTGGTGCTGTCAGGCACAAGAAGGGGTTCTAGAGGTTGCTAGCCTCTGAGTCTCAGCTGGGGTGTGGTCTTAGATTGGTGAGACCTCAGTTGTGGACCCACATCTATCCTGCAAGTAGGCAAGGCAAGGGGGATGTGGCATTTTCTGCTTCTTTCCGTGCAGGAAGCAGTGGTATATTGTCCTTGAAGCTGAGGATTCGGGACTCCTCATTGTAGGATTCCATCAAGCTATAGGGCTTCAGGCTCCATAAAACCCAGACCTGCCCCTGCTCACAATATTATGGAGAAGGTATTTAAAAACCCGGATTTATTAACCTGGCTGGTTAATAAACCAGCACCTAAAGGTTGCTGGTTCGATTTTAGGTCAGGGCACATGTCCAGGTTGTGGGCCCCATCCATGGTAGGGGGTGTGGAGGAGGCAAACTGATCCATCTCTCTCTGTCCCTCCCTTCCTCCCTCTCCCTCTCTCCTTCCACTCTCTCTAAAAGTCAGTAGGAAAAATATCCTTAGGTGAGATTAACAACAAAAATTGAGCTTTTTTTTTTTTAAGTCTGAGCTTCTTAACTAGTTTGTCTATAGCTTGAAATCAATTACATTATTTTCCTGAGGACACTCTTCTTTCGGTTCCAATCTGGTTAGGTGGCTGCTAGGACTACTGCACAGAAGTCAGTTTAACCCTCCTGGTTAAATCTACCATTTCTTGTATTGCACATATTTCTCTTTCTTGGTTATCACTCTAACTTCACTGGAGTATATACTCAGCTCCCTTAGAAAGGGCACATGAAACATACATTTTCTGAGTCCTGAAAGTCTAAATGTCTTTTTTTTTTTTTTAAACTTCTCAATCCACCCTTTGGGGATAGAATTTTTTTTAAAATATATTTTATTGATTTTTTTACAGAGAGGAAGGGAGAGAGATAGAGAGTTAGAAACATCGACCAGTCGCCTCCTGCACATCTCCCACTGGGGATGTGCCCGCAACCCAGGTACATGCCCTTGCCCGGAATCGAACCTGGGACCCTTGAGTCCGCAGGCCGACGCTCTATCCACTGAGCCAAACCGGTTTCGGCTGGGGATAGAATTTTAAGTTCAAGATAACATTTCTGCCCTGAACAGTGTGGCTTAGTTGGTTGGGCATCGTCCTGTGCATGGAAAGGTTGCCGATTAGATTCCCAGTCAGGGCACATGCAGCAGCCGATCCATGTCTGGCTCTCACATGGATGGTTCTCTCTCCCCCTCCCCCTTTCTCTCTCTCTAAAATCAATTTAACATTATTTTTTTAAAAAGATAACGTTTCCTAATGTAATACATGATTGATTGTTATATTACCTTCAAGTAATTGCTTTCTTCCACTTATGCATTCTGCTAGTCTGGGAAATGTACCAAAAGACAGCATTCTTAAATATTTCATGACTTTTTTATACTTACTATTTTTGTTTTAGAAAAGTTTTTAAAAAATACATTTTTATTGATTTCAGTTAGGAAGGGAGAGAGAAACATCAATGAGAGAGAATCATTGTTTGGCTGCCTCCTGCACACCCCCTACTGGGGGTCAAGCCGGCAACCCGAGCATGTGTCCTTGACTGGAATCCAACCTGGGATCCTTCAGTCCACAGGCAGATGCTCTATCCACTGAGCCAAACCAGTTAGGGCTAGAAACATTTCTTGATTTGAGGCCAAATCCCAGTTGTAGTGTTGGAGAAATGGTTTTAAAACAGTTTCCAAAACAAATACTTTCAAGAGGGAACTCTAATAAACAATCTTACTGATAATCTTGAATTAAAAGGAAAATATTATGTATTTTCTACACAATGCTTTTAAATTTAAAGTAAATTAAGTTGTCAAAAAAAATCATTTCCCCTCAAAATACTGAAGTTATTGCTGCATTGTCTTCCAGCTTCCTTCACTTTGTTGCTGAACCATCTTTTTTTTAATGTTTTTTAAATATATTTTATTGATTTTTTACAGAGAGGAAGGGAGAGGGACAGAGAGTTAGAAACATGCATCAGCTGCCTTCTGCACACCTCCTACTGGGGATGTACCCGCAACCAAGATACATGCCCTTGACTGAAATCGAACCTGGAACCCCTCAGTCCGCAGGCCGACGCTCTATCCACTAAGCCAAACCGGCCGGGTCTGTTGCTCAACCATCTTATCCTCATGGCCAGATCCGTTTTAAATCTACATCTTGGTCAGCTGGGACGTATAGAATTCCCCTACTTCCTTATAGGTGGCGCTGCAGACAAGAGCAAAGCGGAGCGCGCCCAGCTGGAGCAGGAGAGACTTTCCACTAGGGGGCGTATTGCGTGGGTGCGGTGTGTCGGTGAGCCTTACGCAACGTGAGGGGCGGGAACAACTCTCGCTCCGCCCCCGCCATCTGCGGCGCGCTCTGATTGGAGGAAGGGACCATCACTCGACAGCGCCGTTGGAGTAGGAGGAAGAGGGCCCTGGCCGAAGGTGACGCTGAGGCGGCGGATGAACCGAGAGCAGAGCCGACCGTCAGAGCGAGCCACAGCGACACTGCGGACGCTCTGCCCCATCCCTCTGCGGTGAATGGCGGCGGGATGGAGCACGAGGGGAGCGGCGGCAGCGAGGGGTCGGCCGGGCTCCTGCAGCAGATCCTCAGCCTGAAGCTCGTTCCGCGAGTGGGCAACGGGACCCTGTGCCCCAACGCCACTTCTCTCTGCACCTTCCCAGG
>NW_005356042.1:15163011-15186009 GCF_000412655.1 Myotis brandtii
GCCCATCCCGCGCTGGGGGCGAGGTCGGAGGGCGCGGCCGCGGGTGTACCCGTCCATGAAGGGAGCTGGGCCAGCACCCGAACTAGTATTGCTTTTTGGAGTTTCCAGACGCCCGAGTTCAGACTTGAACTCGACAGAGCCCCGGGGGCGGTCATCTCCGCCTTGTTTAGGGCGCAGGATGCGCCTGGCCGCTTCCGTCCGCGCCGGCTGCTCGGCGTTCGCAGCTCGACGCCCAGTCGTCCCGGCCAGACTGAGGGGCAGTCGGAGCTCACACTTCTTTGTTTCTAGTCCGGTCTCTTCCCTCGTCGCCAGGAGGTTCCCTGCTGATTGCTCGCACCTCCGCCCCACTCCTCCAGCTTCTCTTTCTAGGAATCACTTTCCGAGACTTGTTGCTGAGTCTCCGGCTCTCGTGCTCGACACCGTTGGCACAGCTTCTTTTTAATTACCCAGTCCCTCCTCCCCCCACCCCGGACCTTCTCCTGATGGGAGGGCTTTTCATATTTATAATACAAGATAGCTATCCGCGCTCCGAGAGCCGAGAGAAGTTACTGGGGAAAGGCTCCCAGGGGAGAGCGCAGTGAGTGTGTGGGAGCTTTAAGGGGAAGAAGACTGATGAGAACGCTGGCGATGGAAGGCTGAGGTTGGGCTCCCCAGCTAAGCTGATACCTTGACTTAGTAAAGAGAGCGAGAACGGGGCCGGAGACCTGCAGAGGAAGGAGGATTGGGTTACTGACTGTAGTTATAAACAAGGCATCTGTGATTTTTTTTTTTTTCATCCACTGGGCAGCGACTGCCAGGCGCCATTCAGTGGACACCGGGGACTTGCCGTGTATTACCTGTCCAGTATCTTCGCGGACAGGTTTGTGAAATAGCCGGTGATGGGGGCAGATGCAGATGTTAGCTTGAAATCATGCCCAAAAGGCCCCGAGGTCACACTGACAGTGATAATATGGCATTCTGGAGACGCTGCCCCCTAAAATGAAAGGGCCATGCAGTCTGGAGGCAGGCACTACAGGACCAGATTAGGTGGTTTTTTTCCCCCTTTATTTTCCCAAATCTTTATTTTGAGAATTTTCAAACCTACTGAAAAATTGAAATAATAGTATAACAAATCACCATATGCCCTTGACTGAGATTTGTTATTCATATTTAGATTCTTTTGCTTTCTATATATGTGTACACATAACATTTTTACTTTCTGCAGAGCCATTTGAAAGGAAGTTACAGAAATGATGGCACTTGATGCCTAATACGGTAGCATGGATCTCTTATTTATTTTTTAAAATTTTTGACTTTTAGAGGAAGGGAGAGAAAGATAGAAACACTGATGTGAGAGATTATAGATCTTTTAAAACAAGGATATTTTATGTCATAGCCAAAAAAAATTATATATCACACCCAAGAAATTTAACATTGATAGAATATTACCTAATGTATGGGCCTTATTTAAATTTCCCCAGTTGTCTGAAGAATATTGTTTGTAGTTGTTTTCCTTTTTTAAAAAAAAATTGATTTTTTTACAGAGAGGAAGGGAGAGGGTGAGGGATAGAGAGTTAGAAACATCGATTCAGCTGCCTCCTGCACACTCCCTACTGGGGATGTACCCACAACCAAGGTACATGCCCTTGACCGAAATCGAACCTGGGACCCTTCAGTCCACAGGCCGACGCTCTATCCACTGAGCCAAACCAGTTAGGGCGTTTTTTCTTAAAAATTTAGGATTTAGTCAAGGATCATACATTGCATTTAGTTGTCATATCTCTTGAGTCTGGTTGAATCTAGAACAGTTCCTTCATCTTTGTTTCAGTTTCTTGAGATGGACATTTTTGAGGAGTCCAGGCTAATTGTGTCTCAGTTTTTCCCAAAGTCTAAATTTATCTAATTGTTTCTTCATCGTTACATTCAGATTTTTGGTCAGCCTACTACCTCACAGATGATGTTATCCACTTTCCAGTGCATCGTATCAGGAGACATTTAACGTCTGGTGAAACAGTGTTTATCAGATCTCTCCACTATAAGGGTACCTTAATCCCTTGATCCTTTTTGTTGTTGTTAATTCTTACCCAAGGATATTTTTCCATTAATTTTTAGAGAGAGTGGAAGGGACAGAGGGAGAGAGAGAGACATAGACATCGATTGGTTGCCTCCTGCACACCCATCTGGGATGGAACCTGCAACCCTTTGGTGTGAGGGGCAACACTATAACCACTGAGAAACACTGCCGGGCGAACTTTAATTATTTTTTAAATATATTTTTATTGATTTCAGAGAGGAAGGGAGAGGGAGAGGATGATAGAAACATCAATGATGAGAGAGTATCATCAATTGGCTGCCTCTTGCACGCCCCCCAATGGGGATCAAGTGTGCAACCTAGGCATGTGCCCTGACATGAAATAGAACTGTGACCTCCTGGTTCATAGGTTGATGCTCAACCACTGAGCCATGCCGGCCGGGCCATTTTAAAATTAATACATCATGTGAGGTGATACTTTGAAACTGCAAATTTGCTGTGCAGTCTGCCTGGCTTTTAGTTGGCTTTTCTTTCTTTGAGAAAATATTGAGATGACTAGATTTGGGACAACACTTTTAACATTACCTCACATTAGAGAATCTGTAGCTATCGGAATTGTTTTGCTTTCAGAAATTGTTCTGAAGATATTAAACTGCAATATGTACTTGAGCTTATGGGTACTTCTATGGAGATATAATTGGAGGTGTTAATCACCAGGGATCATTCATTCAGCAATACAGGTTTTCCTCACTATCTGAAAGAGTTCCTGTGAAGCCCTAGCCGATTTGGCTCAGTGGATAGAGCAGTGGTTCTCAACCTTCTGGCCATTTAAATACAGTTCCTCATGTTGTGATCCCCAACCATAAAATTATTTTTGTTGCTACTTCATAACTGTAATTTTGCTACTGTTATGAATCGTAATGTAAATATCTGATATGCAGGATGGTCTTAGGCAACCCCTGTGAAAGGGTCGTTCGACCGCCAAAGGGGTCGCGATGCACAGGTTGAGAACCGCTGGGATAGAGCGTCGGCCTGCGGACTGAATGGTCCTGGGTTTGATTCCGCTCGAGGGCATGTATCTTGGTTGTGGGCTCCTGGCCCTGGTCGGGGGCATGCAGGAAGCAACCAGTCAATGGGTCTCTCTCACATTGGTGTCTCTCTCTGTCTCTCCCTCTAAAATCTTCACTCTCTAAAAATCAATGGAAAAAATATCCTCAGGTGAAGATAAACAAGCCAACAAACAAACAAAAAGGGTTCTGAAAACTTGCCTAGGCCGAAATGGTATGAAGTGGAGAAGTAATCACTTTAGAGCAGGCCTTGCTAATGGATGCACAAATTACATCAAGATAAAGCACAGATGCTCACAGACAGTTCAAAACTATGAGGACTTGATTCAGAGTGTAGTTCCTGGGGAAGGAAGTTGGTGTTGCCACTTGCTGCTCCTGGTGTGTGCTACCTGCAATAATGGCTCACTGCAAAGCAAACGCTGAACACTGTTTTTGCTTTTTGCCTTTTTTTTTTGTAAAAGTGAAAATCCTCTTTGAATTTCTTAGGCTAGTGAAAACTGGTCTTTCGTCAAAGCAAAGTGGCAGAAAGTGAACTTTTGTGCATGTTTTTTAGCAGAATTTTATTTATTTATTTTTTATTTTTATCACCTGCGGATATTTTTCCACTGATTTTTAGAGAGAGGGGAAGGGAGGGGGAGATACACAGAGAGAGAAACATCCTGCACATGTCCCCACCAGGGCCAGGAATTGAGCCTGCAACCCGGGCATGTGCCCTTGACCAGAATTGAACCCAGATCCTTCAGTCCTCAGGCTGATGTTTTATCCATTGAGCCAAACTGGCTAGGGCAGAAAGTGAACTTTTAAAAAGCAGGAGATGCCTGTACACATTTAGCAAAGTGCAGGCTCTGGGCTGGGGGTGTTCACATGCATGTACCTCAAGTTGATCAGAATGTGATAAGCAATTACTTAACTTCCCTGCTATGTCTCATTTTTAGTTGGAATGATGGATACAGTAGGTGCATGAAGTTTGAGCTTGCTGACAGTGAATTTCATTCGTTGACCTGGATCTGAAATAGTTCCTATTTTGGCCCCACTGAAAAGGTCACTTGTATTTTATGCTAACTCAATATGGCAAAATCATTGCTCTGAAATATTCTGTGGTTTTATCAGGAAGTTTTGAATTTATTTTTTTTAAACCTGCATTTGCAATTTAACCATTTAGATTTCTGCCTAACCCTTCCTTACCCTGAGTTGTTCAGATTTCTTTTGTTGTTGCCATTTTAAAAAAATCGGAATGCCAAGAAAGGCAGACCTTTTCTTTATATCAAGAATGACATTAGCTTTCTGAACACATGAATTTCATTAAAATCAATGTCAAAGTGTATCTGGTGATAATTAAATTAAAATTGACTAACGTTGGGTTGTTGGAGTGCTGGGATCAAAAATGGGCCACACTTGGAGCAGTTATTTATTCATGTATTCAAAAAATATTTACTCGGTGCCTGTAGCATGCCTATTGTTTTTTAGGCACCAAGTACAGATGTGGTAGTGAACAAAACAAAGGAGCTTTTATTCTAGGGGGTGAGAGAAAAGAAACAAAATGTAAAAGTGTGGAAAGGAGCAGCTGGTGTGAATATGAGGCAGGGTAGGGGGATAGTAAGTGTCGGGTCTTGTGTGTCCAAGTGGAACCTTATTTTACATAAGGTTGGAAGCCCTTCTGATAATGCCATGGAACCAAAATCTGAAGGAAGTGAGGAGTGAGCCCCAGGGCTGTTTCGAGAAGAGTATTCTGGGCGAGGGCACAGCAGGTTCAGAGACCCTGGAATAGGAGCTTACTTCAGAAACATAAAGGAGACCAACCCAACACTGGGTAAAGCAGCAGGGGAGGCGAGGTCACATCCCAGGGACTGTATTGGAGGGTTTTGAGCAGAGGAGGGATCTGACTTGCTGTTGTTTTAAGTGTACAATTCAGTGATTTTTAGTATATTTTCAGAGTTTGCAGCCATCACCACAAGGAACTAGAGAGTATTTGTATCACCCCAACAAGAAACCTCGTACCCATTACCACTGACTTTCTGTCGTCGTGTGGAGAATAGATGGAAGGCCAGATCAGGACAGACAAGATCTAGCCTTGCTAGAACCAAGATCATTGGGGTGAGACAGGCCAGGGAGATACACTCAGGACTCAGGAGTGAGGGGAGAGTCTGTCAGTAGTGTCAGGTAAGGGGTGGCAGCCTGCAGTTGGTAGTCCTGGTGGGCAAGTCGTCATTGTTAGGGAGGAGTGGAGGGGTATCTAGGAAAAACGCACTGTTGTCCTTTACTCTCACACTACTACCATACTCACAACACTCTGACACCAGAGGTGTGGGTTTTCCACATCAGGTAATTCTGTGACATCACTTGGGTGCCACTACAATTCAATTCAGTTCTGACCCTGTCTACCGGAGTTAGCATCAGATCCCACAGGTTAAGGGCTCGTTCCACAAGGCTGCCTCCACCCCCCACTTTCAGACCCAATCAAAAGTCCAGGTTATCGTGTGTGCTTCTGACCGACTAGCTATAAAACAGAAGTTCCTAACGCCCCTTCCATGGTTTGATTAATTTTCTAGAGCAGCTTACAGAACTCAGAAAAACAGTTTACTGCTAGATGACTAGTTTATTACAAAGGATATTAAAGGGTACAAATGGCCCTAACCGGTTTGGCTCAGTGGATAGAGCGTTGGCCTGCAGACTCAGGGGTTCCAGGTTCAATTCCGGTCAAGGGCATGTACCTTGGTTACGGGCACATACCCAGTAGGGAGTGTGCAGGAGGCAGCTGATCGATGTTTAGAAACATCGATGTTCCTAACTCTCTATCCCTCTCCCTTTCTCTCTGTAAAAAAATCAATAAAATATATTAAAAATAAAGGATACAAATGAATGCCAGATGAAGGAGATACACAGGGTGAGGGCTGGAAGGAGCTTTTGTTCCTGTGGATTTGGAGTGGGCCATCCACCCAGCATGGAGATGTCTTTTCCAACCCAGAAGTTCTCTGAACTCTGCACTTGGGGCTTTTTATGGAGGCTCCATCACATAGGCACGATCGATTATTAACTCCACTTCCAGCCCCTCTTCCGTCTCCAAAGAATGGGGGTGGGGTGGAGCTGCATGTTCCAAGCTTATAATCGAGGCTTTCTGGTCACCAGCCCCCATCCAGGAGCCCACCAAGAGTCACCTTAGGAGAACAAAAGACGATTCTGGAAATTCCAAGAGATTTAGGAGCTGTGTCAGGAACCAGGGGCGAAGACCAATATGTATGTACGTATTATTTCACTAGGGAACAGATGTCCCCTGGCAGGTCAGTGGGACTCAGTAAGAGAGGGGTCTCACAGTGAGCATGTGGAGAGTTGCGGGCTTTGGGGCAATTAGCATCAGTGCAGTCCAGCATCAGAGTTGTAGGACAGGGCAGAACTACAGTTCCTGGGAAGACTTATGTGGTCTACTTAGAACCTCAGCTTCAGAGGACCTGGCTGTGTCCAGACAGTGTGACCTGGAACATAAGGCAGAGTGGGGCCAGCTGAAAGGATGGCTAAGTTGCTGAGCCTCACTGCCCACTTGGCTTAGGCTTCTTTCATTTCTGCTCATCGGGTCCAGGTGGCCTTGAGACCTTCCTTGGAAGTTAGGTGACTTGGTTGTAGATGTTATAGGGCAGCCGTGGGCAAACTACGGCCCGCGGGCCGGATCCTGCCCGTTTGAAATGAATAAAACTAAAAAAAAAAAAAAAGACCGTACCCTTTTATGTAATGATGTTTACTTTGAATTTATATTAGTTCACACAAACACTCCATCCATGCTTTTGTTCCGGCCCTCCGGTCCAGTTTAAGAACCCATTGTGGCCCTCGAGTCAAAAAGTTTGCCCACCCCTGTTATAGGGCCAGGGAGCCAGCCATTACAAACCCCTTTAGTTAATAAAGAACTCAACTAAAGGATTCTACAATCTATGTGGCTTTTCTCTTTAACTAAAATGTCTGTTTGAAAAATAGATTTTGTTTGCCCTGGCCTGTGTGGCTCCATTGGTTGGGTGTCATCCCGTGCACATGCCTGGTTGCAGGTTCAGTCGATCCCCAGTAGGGGGAATACAGGAGGCATCCGATCAACATTGCTGTTTCTCCTCTCTAAAAATCAATTTTAAAAATCTTTTTAAAAAAAGAAAAATAGATAATAAGTTCCCTGTAGGTAGAAATCTTTGTCTTTTTATGTTGTTTTTCTTTTCACTGAAGTGCCTGGCATATAGAATGGGCTAAATAAATATCTGTTGAATGAATGAACTCTTAGTTTGTTGCCACTGTAACAACTTATTCCAAATTTAGTGTCTTAAAACAACACAGACTTATCATTTTATAGTTCTGGAGATCAGAAGTCCAAAATAGGTCAGCAGTTCTGTGTTCCTTTAAAGGCTCTAGGAAGAATTGGTTTCCTTGCTTTCAGCTTCTAGAGGTCACCTGCATTCCTTGGCTCTTGGCCTCTTCCTCCATCTTTAAAGCCAGTAGCATCTTTGGATCTCTCTGACTCTGATTTTCCTGCTTTCCTCTTATGGGGACCCTTGTGATTACATTAGGCCCACTTGGAAAATCCAGGCTAATCTCTCAAGAAGCTTAATCTAATCATACTTGCAAACCCCCTTTTGCCACACACTCACAAGCTCTGGGGATAAATATGTAGACATCTTTGGGGCCCATTTGTCACCAGTGCTTAATCTGATTTCCCCTTACAATCTTTTATTACAGACTATTTGATTTATACTTGAACATCAGGAAGTGATGTGACTTTAGCTGCCAAAATAAACAAAGCTGATGATAATGCACTTGATTTAAACCGTGAACAAGGAAATACTGAGCTATATATAGACAAAGATTTTTGAGTGTGTTGAGCCAGGGAAATGAAAAGTACTGTATGATAATCAATAAATAGCTATTAAAGAGAGAGCAAATTAAGGTGCAGTAGATTAAAGGGAAATCACTTAGTGTGGTTTTTTTTTTTAAGTATTTCATTGATTGGGGTTTGCCTTTGCTATTAGAGTCTTATAATCCATCCATCTGAAAAGTGTTTTCTAAACTACTACTCATCTAATATAATAAAGCCGTTTTTTCTGCATACAGTGATTTAAGTGGCACTATATAAAACATGCAGGCACTGAGGTAGCTAATGGATGTAGCCCAAGGATGCAGGAGAGTGCAGCATGCTTCCCCCTCAGAAACCCGGAGGTGCTGACCTGCTATGCCAGACCTTGTTTGCCAAAAGGCCTTGCAGCTTTTAGGAAAATTGAGGTGTGGTTTGGTAGTCTAGCAGGTCCCCTTGGGCAAGTCTTGTGCTCCAGAGTGAGACCAGGTGAGTGTTGCTGTGTGAGTCTGCTCAGGCTGCTGTTACAAAATACCATAGACTGAGTGGCTTAAATAACAGACATTTATTTTCTCACAGCTCTGGAGGCTGGAAGTCTGAGAACAGGGTGCCAGCATGGTTGTGTTATGGTTGGGGCCCTCTTGGGTCACCTTCTTGCCGTGTCCTCACATGGCAGGGAGAGAGATGGGTGGGGGGAGGCTACAGTACTATTGAATTAGAGCTTCAGTATATGAATTTTGATGGAACATGTTCAGCCCATAGCAGTTGGGTAGCACACCTAAGTGTCCAGACCCACTTTTATGGACGTTAACTTAGAGTGTCTCTGGCAAATCTAGGCTTTACCTCCAAGTCCACTATGTGGCAGCCAGTAAGAAGCCAGGTGCCAGCAGCCTTGAGTTGCGGCAGAAAGAAGTGCTTATCTCTAAAACTTGGGGAGCTCCAACAGGGCTGAAGAGCAGTGTCAGGTCAGTGGTGGCAGCCAGCAGCCAGCATGGCAACTGCTCTGCATCTTGGAGGCAGATTTGCAATCCCATTTGTCCACCCCGGGGCAGTGGTATTCCTCGTGCCTTCACATAACTTAGTTGGCACATTGGGTGGTGGTATAGAGGTCAGAGTCTGGTAAGGACTGTGGGATCTAAGATGGGGTTAACTGCTCTGGAAGGGAATTGCATGGTACTGCACTGTATCTTAGGGATGAGCTAGTGGTGGGGTGGCATACAAGGGGGCCTTAGGCTGGGGGCCAGACTGCTCTCACTAAGCCAGGGTGCAGCAGAAGCTGCCCAGGCAGGAGGGATTTGTGGGTGTCAGAGTTCTAGTGGGTGCACTTTTATTGGGGAGGAGCAGTATCTGGACACCAGACAGTAAATATCTGGAACTGCTGCCAAGAAGAGAGGGCCAGTCTCCTGGGCAGTGGAAGCAAGAAGAGCTCCCGGCCCAAGGCTGGAAAAGCTATAGTAGTGTAGGTTTGTTTCCGAAAAGGACACAACTCAAAGAGGATTCGGAATCCTGCCCGCAATTTCTGATCAACACTGTTGACTGGAAAGGTTTTTTTCTTTGTAGAGGAAGGGCAGTAGTTAGTAAATATATTTTTTATATATTACATATATATTATTTTTATGTTATATATTTAATTTTTAAAGTTGGGACACAAGTATTTAATTACTTTATATTCCATATTGCATGATTTAACGTCTTTTAACAGAATTTGCAAAAAACCATCAATTCAAGTACAAGTAGACCAGTTTCAACAGTTTTATAAAACAACTAGTGACCCGGTGCACGGATTCATGCACATTGAGAGGAAAATAATTAGAAGAAATATTTTAATATTGCTATTCGCCCTTTCTCTATAATAGAAGTGTCAGAGATGAAAGAAAATTAGTAAAATGTACATGAAATGTTTGCACCTGGCTATAAAGCAAATTGGGTTTCTGGGCTGAAGAAACTCCAAGGAGGCTAGTCACTAGGGAGAGAAAGCTGGGCATTGCTACGCGATGTCATTACCTGGCACCCACATCAACCATTTCCGGGCTGGACTGGGCTGGGCTGGGCTGTGAGCCGCATTTTGCGCAATGGGGGCTTAGCAGAGTTGGCTGCGATTTGGTGGGGTGGTGGCGGGGCCTGCGTCCCACTTGGGGGAAGACGAGTGTTGCTTTGTCGTTGCCAGGTCCATGGTGCCGTTTATTTTTAAATGGCCAGTGTGCCTCATGGCAGCTCCTGTGTTGCGCGTCTGCCCCCTAGTGGTCATCACGCATCATAGGTACCTGTCAGATGGATGAACACCTAGCCTTTTATATATATAGATTCTGGCCCTGGCTGTTGTTGCTCAGTGGTTAGAGTGCTGGCCCATGCACAGAAGGGTTGCGGGTTCAATTCCAGGTCAAGGGCATGTACCTCCCTTGCAGGTTCAATTCTCTCCCCCACCCCCTCCCCCTATCCCCATCAGGGTGTGAGCGGGATGCGAGTGGGAAGCAACCAGTCAATGTATCTCACGACTATGTTTCTCTCCTCTCTTTCTCCCCCCTCTACCACCCCACTTCCTTGCCCCTCCCCTCTACTCTCTCTAAGAAAAAAAAAGTGGAAAAATATCCTCATTCTTCGGGTGAAGATTTTAAAAAACAATGAGCTTTGATATCCTAAAAGGAGGCAGTGGCTTGATATTTATTGCACTGTCTTAAAAATGATTGTTGAATGAATATAATTGTACTAGAGGCCCGATGCACAAAATTCTTGCAAGGGGCTCAGTCCTTGCAGCCGCAGTGGCTGCCTTGGTCCTTGTAGCCCTGGCTTCATCCAGAAGCTCATCCGGATGGTCATCTGCTGTTAGGCTGTTCGGTCGATTTGCATATTATGCTTTTATTATTATAGACTAGAGGCCCGGTGCACGAAATTCATGCACAGGGGGGTGGGGAGGGTATGTCCCTCAGCCCAGCCTGCACCCTCTCCAATCTGGGACTCCTCGAGGGATGTCCAACTGCCCGTTTAGGGATGTCCGACTGCCCGGTGTGGGATTGGGCCTAAATGGGCAGTCAGACATCCCTCTCACAATTCAGGAATGCTGGCTCCCAACTGCTCGCCTGCCTGCCTGATTGCCCCTAACTGCTTCTTTCTGCCAGCCTGATAACCTCCTAACTGCTCCCCTGCCGGCCTGATTGCCCCCAACTGCCCTCCCCTGCTGGCCTGGTCCTCTCTTGCAGCCCTCCCCCTGGTGGCCTGGTCCTCTCTTGCAGCCCTCCCCCTGTAGGCCTGATCTTCCCCAACTGCCCTCCCCTGCTGACCATCTTGTGGCAGTCATCTTTGACCACATGGGGGCAGCCCTCTTGTGTGTTGGAGTGATGGTCAATTTGCATATTACTCTTTTATTAGATAGGATAGCTTTCCAGTTTAGGAGACCGGATAGTAAAAAAGCTAGGAAAAATCAACAGGCATTGATTGCAATGAACTGTCAATGAATTTACGCTTGTAACTTCTTATGGGAGGGACATTATTTAGGGCAGTTTTCAAATCTGTGGGGGTAGTTTATCAGGGATTGGTAAAGTTTTTCTGTGAAGAGCCAGCTAGTTAATATTCTGGGCTTTGTAGGCCACGTGGTCCCTGTCACTGTTTCAGCTCTGCTTTTGTAGCTAAAAAGCAGCCATAGACAAGACTTAAATGAATGGGCATGGCTCTGTTCCAGTAAGACTTCATGTACTAAAACAGGTGGTGGCTGTAGTTTGCTGGTCCCTCTAAAACCATCAATATTTGGATACTTGACTGATGAACGTGCATTGCAACTGACTGGCTTTGAGAGTGAATGACTGGGTATAATGACCACCCCTTTGTAATGACTGCACTGGGAAAGGCAGTGATTTGTGACCTTTCTTTGCTTTCCCTTGTAGAGATGTGGTATGGTGTGTTCCTGTGGGCACTGGTGTCCTCTCTCTTCTTTCATGTCCCCGCTGGATTACTGGCCCTCTTCACCCTCAGACATCACAAATATGGTAGGTTCATGTCTGTAGGCATCCTGTTGATGGGCATCGTGGGACCAATTACTGCTGGAATCTTGACAAGTATGTTAGACATTAAAATATCAGTCAAAATATTTCATATGACTTAGTCAATTTCAGGACCCATTTTAGAAACATGTTTGAGTGGGATGAAGAAAAAGGATGGTCTTTAACCACAGGTCCTTTTTTTAAATGTATTTTTTTAAATATATTTTTATTGATTTTGAACCATAGACTCCAACCATGACCTCCAGGTTCATAGGTCAACACACAACCACTGAGCCATGTGGACAGGGCTATATTGTTTTTTTCCTCACCCTCAGGCCCCCATATTTGGCTAATATCTTCGAGTTCCTGAGTCAGGTTTTCTCTTGGTGGCTTCAGGGAAGCCGTTGTCCAGCTTTGTGAGGTACATCTGACATAGGTCACCAGCAAAAGAAAGGTATTTGCCTTTTGGAAGCTATTGGTCCTTCCTCATTAGCTGTCACTTGACTGATAGTGTGGAAGGATGGTTGATCACTTCCATTTGGTAGGTGGTTACTTTAAGGATGGAAGAATAATTCCAATGACAAGAATTCTTGTTTTAAAAAGGACCTGGTTATTTTTTTCCTCTCAGGACTTTCTGAATAAAAAACAGAGTAACATTCATATTATAAATTATTTTTACCTGTGTTTTTTTTCTTGGCTTTTCTCATGTCACCGGGATGAGAATAAGTTTAAATCTTTTAAAGTCATAATTAAATAGAAATAACATGTATATTTTATATAAGTTAAAAAGTATAAGAACGCAAAAATAAAAATCCTCCATTTCCACATCCCTAAATGATAATCACAGTTTGCATTTGGGTATATACTTGCAGACTTTTTTGTGGGTATACATGTAAAACATAAGTGTGTGTGTGTGTGTATATATAAAAAAATATACATATTTTAATATATACATATTTTATTGATTTTTTACAGAGAGGAAGGGAGAGGGATAGAGAGTCAGAAACATCGATAAACGAGAAACATGAATCAGCTGCCCCCTGCACGCCCCCTACTGGGGATGTGCCTGCAGCCAAGGTACATGCCCTTGACCGGAATCCAACCTGGGACCCTTGAGTCCACAGGCCAATGCTCTATCCACTGAGCCAAATCGGTTAGGGCATAAGTATATTCTTAAGAAATAGAAACATAATATTCCTACTAATTTGTAACTTTATTTCCCCTGTGAATTTAAACCTTGGGCTTCAAGCAGAAATCTCCCTTTGTCTCTTTGACTGGAGGGGGCTTTGGGGACAAAGTGGCCTCTTTTCTCTATGTTCTGTAAATGGTGAAACCTTTGTGATAACACAGGAAGGAGGCCAGTTTCTCCTGTCTGCAGAAAGGAGTTTCCATAACAGGCCTTACCCAATATTTTTAACTATATCAGTTGTCTTCAGAGACCCTCTGCTCCAGTTTCCTGACTGGAGTACTGGCTCTGAAGACCTGTTTCAGATTTCTCATCAGTAAAATAGGAGTAAACACTGCCCACCTCATAGGCTGTGTGTTGATTAAATGAAATAATGTGTCTATAAAATATTTAACATAATACTAACACATAGTAATTATGCAGTAAATGTCATGTTTATTTCTGTCTTTAAGATTTTATGCCTAGAGTCTCTGTTTTCTTCTCATGTTGTTGCTCCTTGTATAAGCTTTTTCCTTTCTTCCCATCTTCATCATCCAAATCCCACTTTAGGGCCCAGTTCAAGTTGCTTTGGCTTCTTTCTACCCAACCAACTTTTTTGGAGCTAAATTATAAAGGGGCCCAATGAAACATGTGCCTCTCAGATGTTAGTAGCACAGTATTGTATGCATTGCTACTGGAGGTGGGCATTTCAAAGTCATAAATGTTCCAGGAAAGCAACACAGGTATTAGTTAATATTATTCTTCTTAAAACATGTTAATATACGTTCAAATCACACTTATAAACTGTGTGGACATGTGATTGAGACACTGTTTGTTTTGAATCATTCAAAATCTCTTTCATGCTTATGCTTCTGTCCTGTGTCCCCAACTAGATCCTGTGTGCTATGAAAATAGGTATCACACCTTACAAAACATAGAAATACATAAATATTTGAATGAACAAACTGAGAATTTTGTTTGGAGCATTTGGGAGAGTCATCTGGAAACTTTGGATCTATTCTTTTTAAATTAATAAAATCTTGACTTTCTTGGTAGATGCTGAGTATCTTCAGCAACTCAGATGTGTACCTGAGTAGATACTTAGTTTCTAGGGAGTTATAGTGAATAACATAATAAAAACGATTAATGACATAGGGAACAGAAAGGAATCCCTGAGTATCCCTCCCTTCACACCCTTTGAATTAATAGCAAATTTATAGGCTTAGAGTCCTCTCTTCCTTTCTGTATCCCTCTCTTCCCTCCTCCATCCATTTCCTGAAGGGAACTCTGAGTATAGTAGAAAGTGGAGTGGGGATTCCCTGTGGCTTCTCCTGAAATATTTCTTGCTCAGTCTCACACAGAAAATTCTTTGTCACTTATTGCCAAGAATTTATTAGGTACCTGTTAAATGCATAGGGAATAAAGAGATGTTTTTGAGTTTGTAATCAGATCATCTGTAAATTGCAGTCTTTGTGATTTGGGTTATGACTTCCAGATGGTTTTATTCACTATGTCCAGGAGACTCTTGGTTTTAAGGAGTCACTTTTCAACACTTAAAAGCATATGTCACTAAATTGCAAACCTTATAAGGAATACTTAAAACCTAGGCTAGTCAGCAAAAAGAATAGGGAAAACAAAACATTTCTATAATATTTAAATTTTAATGTAAAAATCTGGAACATTTTACTTATAGTTGAATTTTAAGTGCTATTAATATAATATCATGATTATATTAATCTTGATTTTTCTTTTAACACTTGAATTTTTGAACAGGTGCAGCAATTGCTGGAGTATACCGAGCAGCAGGAAAAGATATGATACCATTCGAAGCCCTCACCTTGGGCACTGGACAGACGTTTTGTGTAGTGGTGGTCTCCTTTTTACGGATTTTAGCTACTCTATAGCATACACCCTTATACTATGACATTGAACCTAAGTTTTAAAGAATCCGCAGAAAGAATACAATAAGGAAAGTAGTGTTTTCTTAGTTCTTTAAATGGAAGCAACTTGGATGAAAAAGTATGTGAAGAATAGCATCTCAGCCTTTTCCTTCAATTTGAAGCTCCAAGGAATTGAAACTCTTTTTGGACTCCTGTTCTCAACCAAAACAAATCAAGTTTTATTTTGTTTTTATATTTAATTTAAGCAGTTTCACAGGTGCACCTTTACCCAAAGCCAAGGCAGCGGTGCTTCTGGGTTAGCAGTCTTCACACTGAAATGTACAATATTCTGCGAGAAAATGCAGCGTTGCATTTTTTCAGAAAAACTATGGAAAACATTGGTTTATTTCTGAGCAGAGCATAATGTACTAAAAATCTTATTTGATCTAATCATGATTAATATTTGCAGGCTCTTCTTTTGCTACATCTTCATGATAGTAAGTGCCAAATAGTTTTGGTTGAGTATAGCTTTGTGAGCAAAATTGGTTAAATAAAACAGGGAAAAAAATATCTAGAATACAAACAGTGACTTTGATTCCACTCTTTTTGAAAAAAGGAGCTAACTACTGAATGATGTGACATTTTATGGATAACGATCTTGACCTCTGATTATTTAATATATTTTAAAAGATGTGAATCTTATCAAAATAAGCTAGCTAATTGAGACTTTTCAGAATTCCAGTACCACCTTTCCCTATCACTTTTATTCTATTACTTTTATTTGGTTTAATTGGAAACATACCCCATTAAATAATTCAAGTTGAAAATTCTAAGCCAAATGGGTTAGGATACTCTTGACATTAAGGCACATAAAGAAAAGATACTTTAAACATTCTGTTATAGTTTTATTGACTGGTTTATTACTGGCTCTTGAAAAATTGTAGAAGTTCAGCTTAAACTAGCATTAGGGTTATTGATTTCTCTTAACAGCTACTTAGTCTTCTTAATTCCTTAGTGGTGGGTCTTCAGCCCATTTTTACAGTATTGTGTGTCACTCCCAGAAAGTGCCTAAAGTTTAATTTTCAGATATGTCTTCAACTTGGCCCTTTACATTTTCCTTTTAGAGAATTTATGTCCTTAAAGAGAATTAAATATTGAGTTTTTTAAAACCCAATTTTAGCTATTTAAAATTTCTTCTACTGCCTAGCTTTCTTCTTCATTAAAAGGCCTGAAAACTGTGACCTTCAAAACAGAAAGGATTGTAAAAATTAGTGTCTAACTTGATCCTGACCATTGAAACTGTTTTGTGTGGAATACAATCAATGTTGTTATCTGTTTTCAAAATAGCTTCTGGTAATGAAGTCTGACGTTTCTAAAGAAAAGCTTTCATTGTGAGAGTAAGGCTGACAGCCCATGAGGTCATGTACCCACGACCATGTCTGTTCTACTTGAAGAAATATGCATTCTGGCTTTGAATAAAAATAGCCGGGAGGACCAATTTACTAGGGATAGTCAAAGATAAAAATTACAAAGGGGTCACGGAAATTAACTGGACATTTTCTTTTAACTAATAGGCCATTAGACTACTTATCAAAATTATGGTGACATACTCAGACTAGGTGGGAAATTATAGGTAGAGTTGGAATGCAGGCAAATGTCCTTAGACATACCCCAATAAGATTTCTCTCCAATGCTCAAATCCTTCTTTCAAGCAAATTTTAAAATTTAAAATAGTCTTTAGTTAAAGACGATTTTTCAGTTGAAGGAGCTGTGATTTTGAAAAGTAGCCATTCAGTCTAAGAAATTTGGGATTTTGTAACCTGTATTATAAGAAGTGATTTTAATCATCTCTATCAAAGTGCGGTGTTCACACAACATTATTTTGGGTAGAATTTCACAAATTAAACAGGTGGGCCATATTGATCTATGATTTAAATGTTTGGTTATTTTTCTTTTAGAGCAAGACACAAAAATTAATGCATTTTGAAAGATGTCTTTTGTTTCCATCTCTTTCGTGTTTTTGTATATTTTGATTATCCACTCTTCTTAAAAACTTCAAATATAAAATGTATCTTCAAATTGAATGTTTCTTCCATCCCAGTATGTGAACATTCTTCTGTGAATATATGTATATATACTTTATGTAAATTGAACTTTGTAGCTTGAAATGTTTTCGGAACAAAACTGTTTTGTGTGTTTTTTTAATTTTTCTCCTCAAATACACAATTATTTGGGGGTAGTTGCTCAGAAGAAAAAATATTGGCATTTGTGTTGAACATTTTGTTGAACATTTTACTTTATCATCTATAGATTTTTAAGAATTTTTACCAACTGGCTTTCTTAAGAGACACATACAACCATCCCATCCCCCAGCTGTGCATCCACTTTTCCTTTTTTATTTTTAATGTGGGGGAGGGAGACCACACCCAACCACAAAAACTGATTTCTGGATTCTTTAAAATGGGTGTTTGGGGTAAAGGCATTTCATGAAAACTTAAGTCCACATTTAAATGTGTAATGAATATTCCAAGAGAAACATGTCTGTGCTATTAACTTTTTTTTGGCAGCAAAACATTACTTCCTAGGAAATGTCCAAACTAGTGAGAAAAAGTTCATGCAAATAATTACTTTTAAACCCTTCCTTATGTTGTTTAAGTTTTTAAATTGTATGTTGGCTTTTGATTCCAATGTCCCTTTCTGACTGCTTTGGTTTGAATTAAGTTCTTATTACAACTGCAATGCATATAACCTTCCCTAAGAAACCATTTCCTGGAATGTGAAGCCCTGGTGCCATTAGCTGTCTATATGCGGAACATCTTATGTGCCTGCATTTCTTGTTGTGCACTCTGTTGGGCTGGTTGTGACTAAAATCAGCGTAACTTTTTGTATTAGATTATTTCACTAACTGCTACAGTCAAAATGATCAAATCTTTGTACGATGAAAAATTATTTAAATTGTATTTTTCTACTGACATTTCTAATTCTGGTATAAATGTTTATCAATAAAGAATTACTTTCAGTTCTGTGAACTGGAACTGTTATTTCTTTTTCAGTTGCCAATGAGTTTAATCTTTTGTAATAAAGTTGTCTAATTTAAGTTCTTGTTTTTTCAAATATATTTTTATTGATTTCAGAGAGGAAGGGAGAGGGAGAGAGAGATAGAAACATCATTGATGAGAGAGAATTATTGATCGGCTGCCTCCTGCATGCCTCACAATGGGATCAAGCCCACAAACTTGACCGGAATCGAACCTGGGACCCTTCAGTTCACAGGCTGACACACTATCCACTGAGCCAAACCAGCTAGGGCAGTTCTTGTTTGTCTTTATAACAGTACATAACATGTTTAGCTATATTTCTTTTATGTTCAACTTCTTATTTACGGTAAAACTCTTGTTCAAAGATGTGATTAAACTGTACTTACATGTGAACTTGAGTCTTATTAACTCCACTTTGTGGGCTATATATTACCATCAACAAGCCTTTGTATGATTATACACTGAAATGGCGGAAAGCTGATAGTGGGGAAATTTTTATTTCACTAGTAAGTCTACATGAAGAGAGACTCCAAGGTTAGTTTAGTACTTTCTGTGACATCATAAATCTTTTTTTGCTCTGCCATGTTTAGCAAATTGGGTTGTCCAGCTTGGGCATCTTACCCCATGGTCACGAGATGACCGCTACAGTTCCAGGCATTGTAGGCAGACATACTATGTCTGGCAAGAGAATGCCTATCCATTCTCTCTTTTTTTTTTTTTTTTTGAGGTACAATATACAGTAAAGTGCACAAATGCTTAGCTTGATGAATTTTTACATATTTATACATTTAAGTGACTGGCTTAGATCACGATACAGAATGTTTTTAGCATCCCAGAAGGATACATGCAGAATTCAGCCAAAAGCCCTCAAGATCTGCCCAGCCAGAGTGGCTCAATGGTTGAGCATCGACCCATGAATCAAGAGGTCACGATTTAATTCCTGATCAGGGAATTAAATGCCGGGGTTACAGTCTTGTACCCGAGTAAGGGTAGTGCAGGAGGTAGCCGATCAATGATTCTCATCATTGATGTTTCCATTTCTCCCTCTCCCTTCCTCTCTGAAATAAATAAAAATATATTTCAAAAAAAGATTGTATGTATCCAGGACCCAACAGAGGAAAAACTTTCAATTTTTCAAAAGGGTGATAACTGAAGATTGGATAGTGCAAAGAGACCATGGCGGGTGAAGGGCTAAAGGTGCTGAGTTTGGCAGAGAGGACCCTGAAAATTATTGCCAAGATAATGTAGTAATTAACCAGGAATCTTGTAGGGAGTTGGGATTTGTATTGTGGCCACTGGAGAGCCCCGCCTAAAGCCATTGCTCAGTTCCAGGCGATTTCTACTTTGTGAGAATATGAGCCCAGAGTTGACACGCTCTCCAGTTTTTCAAGGGAAGTTGGAAATCTAGATTATTTGAAATCCCTCAGTTTGTAAGTGCTGGCAACTTAATTTAAATTCATGTAAAATCTTTTCAGGTCAAATATTACATGTCTTTAAGCTGGATTTGGCCTGCTAACTAATATTTGACCTCTTTACTAAACTATGTGACATAATAAAAAATAGTTCCTCCCCTGGTCACCCTTAATGTGGTTGGAAACTTTGGTTGTGAATTTGAACTAATGTATAGAATCTTGATGGGCTAAAGAGGAGACTGAGAGAAATGGGATGATGCTGGAGAAGTCCAATGTATCCTTTTCCCCAGACTCAGATCCCAGTGATGGGGCAAACAACTACATCCCAGTTTGTCACTGCAGGGTCCCTTCAACTGTTAAGGAAAAGTATGGTAAGAATGATAAACTCCCAAATACTGGATCCTAATTTCATATCTATTTTTCTATTATTCGCCCATAAGAAAGATCTGCTGAAGTGGGTAATAGACCTAAATGTAAGAATTAAAACTATAAAACTCTTAGAAGAAAACAAGTAAATTTTGTGCTCTTGGGTTAGTCAAAGCCTTTTTAGATACACTCCCAAAAGCACAAGGAACAAAAGCCAAAACTAGATAAATTGGACTTCATCAAAATGTAAAACTTTTATGCTTCCAAGGATGCCATCAAGAAAGTGAAAAGACACTACAGAATAGGAGGAAATATTTTCAAGTCCTATATTTTATAAGAGACTGATATTTAGAATATATAAAAACTTACAACTCGCCCTAGCTGGTTTGGCTCAGTGGATAGAGCGTCGGCCTGTGGACTGAAAGGTACCGGGTTCGATTCCGGCCAAGGGCACATGCCCGGATTGCAGGCTTGATCCCCAGTAGTGCAGAAGGCAGCCAATCAATGATTCTCTCTCATCATTGATGTTTCTATCTCTTCCTCCCTCTCCCTTCCTCTCTTAAATCAATAAAGAAATATATTTTTTTAAAAACAACAAAACAAAAAACCTTACAACTCAACAATAAAATAGCCCAATTTTAAAATAGGCAAAGGATCTGAATAGACACTTCTTCAAAGAACATAGCATGGGCAATAAGACATGAAAAGATGCTTAACATCATTAGTCATCAGGGAAGTAGAAGTCAAAACTACAATGAAAATGCCACTTCACACCCACTAGGATGTTATAATAAAAACAAATGTTGGCAAGGATGTGGAGAAATTGGAACCTTCATACACTGCTGGTGAGAATATAAAATGGTGCAGCTGCTTTGGGAAACAGTTTGGCAGTTCCTCAAAAGGTAAGTCACAAGTACTATATGATCAAGCAATTCCATATGTATGTAAGACAAGTGAACTTTGAAATGTGCTAAGTGAAAGAAGATAGTCACAAAAGACCGCATATATAATTCCATTTATATCCAGAATAGGCAAATCTATAGAGAAAAAAAGGATTAGCCTGAGGCTGAGGATTGGGGAGAAATGAGGAGTGACTAATGGATAAGAGGTTCCTTTTGGGGTGATGCAAATGTTCCAGAATTGATTATGGTGATGATTGCATAAATCTGTGACTCCCAAAACTACGAATCGTGCATTTTAAATGGGTAAATTTTATGGTGTGTGAATTATGTTTCAATTAGGCTTTTTAAAAGTTTGCTGGCATAAAGCACAGACGTGTTTCATCTATGCCTTGATTTAGGTAACTCTAGGACTGGATAATAGATCCAGTACAGAGTATCAAAAAGGAGCAATTTTAAGGTGAAAAACAAAAAAAACCTAAACCTGAACAAACAGGATATTAGTTGTCTGTCTCATTTGCATATTGGATTATAATCAAACAAAAAACAAAACCTAAACCTGAACAAACAGGATATTAGTTGTCTATGTCTCATTTGCATATTGGATTATAATCAAACAAAAAATTTAGTCTGATTAAATGTTAAACTTTATATGGTTGCACTTCCATATGGATTAACTTGAAGGAAGGATTCATGTGGATGATGTCTGAATTGTAGAATATTGTTCTTGGTAGTTATGTCTATAAAGTCATCACACACTCAATTAGTGAATACTGAACCACTGTTGGGGGAAAAGTGGAGTTGGGTTCCTGTGAGTCTTTGATGACATTTTTGTCAACTGATCAATACACAATGTTTTATGTGTGTTTCTATTCAAAGACACCTTAATATGTTCTTACAAATAATTATTTGCTGTATTTCTTTGTTTTTTTGAGAGTTTTTTGTTTGTTTTAATATATTTTTTTATTGATTTCAGAGAGGAAGGAGAGAGAGAGAGAAACACCAATGATGAGAGAGAATCATTGATTGGCTGTCCCCTGCACGCCCCCACTGGGGATCCAGCCCGCAACCCAGGCATGTGACCTTGACCGAAATCTACCCCTGGACTCTTCAGTCCACAGGCCGACGCGGGCTAAGACTATTTGCTGTATTTCTTCACAATGAAACAATTATTCCAATTACAGAATTTTTGTGTAATGCACTACAATACAGTTTAACTCTCCCTCAGTCACACACACATACAGTACATATATAATACACACAGTATAACATACAATGCAAAATTCACATACTGTAAACATACACAGTACTCTGAACATATACTGTATACTGTAATGCAAATAAAATCATGAAAAACGGTAAAGATTAAGTATTTAAAGTTTTATAAAAACATTAACTAGAATCTTACTATTGATTCATTAACATTGAACTCACAGCCAACAGCGCTACAACTTATGCCTGAACAAAGCTTATCTAACACTCCTATCCATCAAATAAAAGCCTAAGCGGTCATTACAGTGGACGACCAGAACCACCAGTGCTATGATGCGCATTGACCACCAGGGGGCAGCTGCTCAACACAGGAGCTGCCCCCTGGTGGGCAGTGCGCTCCCCCAGGGGAGCCCCACTCAGCCAGAAGCGGGGCTCACAGCTGGCCAGCACAGCAGGGATGGTGGGAGCAAAACAAACAAACAAAACCCATGTGGCACTAAATAGACTGCAAAAAGTACACTTATACACAGTATGAGAGCTGAACCAAAAATCTGATCGTCTGCCTTGCTCATTCTTAGCTGGTAAAATGCATCGACTCATAATTGTCACCCTCTGTGCATGTCTGCAAATAATCCCAGAAAGCACCGCTAATTTTGATTTTGGGGTTACAATAGATTTTAGCAAGTAAACGAATACGAAAATACCAACCTGTGAATAGTGAGGGTCAACTGTATTCCCATAGATATGTAATTTTATGTAAAGCACATTTACTAAATTAACGAGGCTATGTAGCACCGAAGACTACAAGTCCCAGTACGCATCGCTTCGTCACCGAGCCCGTGCTGGGATAACTGCCACGGGATTGGCCCGGAAGTGTCGCGTTACTATCACGTACACTCTCTGCGCATGTGCACACGCAGCGGGGGCTCGCCCCAACCGCCGCTGCCCCCGCTTCTACTTTTTGGTCTATCCCCAGAGCTTTGCGTTGGGGTCAGCCGCTGCGGTCCTGTGGCTTGGCTCCCCCCGCGTGGCAGCGATATGGAGGAATTCGACTCGGAAGACTTCTCCTCCTCAGAGGAGGACGAGGACTACGTGCCTTCGGGTAAGCGATTCCTCCTGAAGAGGCTTGCCCCGCCCCGCGACCCACGTGAGGCG
>NW_005356042.1:15186212-15217933 GCF_000412655.1 Myotis brandtii
AAGGGCCCTGCCTCAGGGGGCGCTGGCGGGGTCCGCCGTCCCCTAGTCACGCCAGTGCTGAAATGGTCCGACCGTCTGAGCTTTGGAAGGTATTTTAGTCCGTCCCGAGGTTATGGCTAGCTAGCATCGCGTCCAAGATAGATCTGTCCGCTTTCTGCCCTCAGAAGGGGTCTGGTTGGTGGAAAGTTCACATGATGACGCTTTTTGCCTGTTTGCAACTTATATGCCCATTGCTCCCTTTTCAGAACTTTTTGTTGTTGTTAATTTTCACCTGAAAACATTTTTTCCATTGTTTTTCAGAGAGAGAGAGAGAGAGAGAGCAAGAGACACATATCGATTGGTTGCCTCCCCAAGCCCCGACGGGGCGGCGGCGGGGAGCGAATCCTGCCCTTGACCGGGAATGGAACCCGCGAAGCGTCCGTGTGCGGCCAACACTAACCACTGTGCACACCGGCCAGGGCCTCAGAACTCATTTTGTGTATTGTTTTGTGTAGGGACCTCCAACTGAGCGGGGCCAAAATAAATCGTCACCCAAACAAACTTACGTCGTCCGCCATCCTGCGCCTTCCCCGACTTTCCCATCTCATTAGAAGTATCCATACAATCGCTTTGGTAGAAAGCAGACAAAACCCCCGAGGAGTGGAGTCATCCTTGTTCCGCACTTTTGGTCCAACCTGTCAGTAAGTTCTGTTGTGTCTACGTGGAGAACACGTTTCTGACCACGCCCTTGCCAATCTCACTGCTACTGAGCTACGGGGATCCTTCATTGGGGATCCTTCATTAGGGCTCGTCATAGCTTCCCCACTGGTTTCCCGGATTCCAGTCTTGTCCACCAGCTTTGGTCTGACAGTAATGGCCAGAGTGATCATTGGAAGACTAGTTTTCATTTTAACCAAAAAGGCTTGTTTTGAAACCAAGCAGTTCCCATCATCCCTGTCAATCATCCCCAGTCTCATTCCTCCCACTCCCAGCGCAGACACCCCTCCACCTCAGGTCCTGAGCAACTCTCCAGTTTGCCATTGTTCTTATGTCCAATTTTGGTTAGATTAGTATTCAGTTTGTTGATATAAGAAATACCCAAACCTGTAGAGAATTTTTTATAAGAGTTTATTTGAGCCCCAGCTGGTTTGGCTCAGTGGATATAGCCTGGGCCTGGGGACTGAAGGGTCCCAGGTTCGATTCCGGTCAAGGGCACATGCCCAGGTTGCAGGCTCGATCCCCAGCAGGGGGTGTGCAGGAGGCAGCCAATCAATGATTCTCTCTCATCATTGAAGTTTCTGTCTCTCCCTCTCCCTTCCTCTCTGAAATCAATAAAAATATATTTTAAAAAAAGATTTTATTTGAGCCAAATAGATGATGTATGTCAGTTGGGTAGCAAAATCTCATATGTTCCAGAGAATAGCAGTTTGCAGTTTCTTTTATGCATTTAAAATTAAGGAGGGCCCGGCAGGGGTGGCTCAGTGGTTGAGCTTCGACCTATGAACCGGAAGGTCACTGTTCATTCGATTCCGGTCAAGGACATATGCCTGGGTTGCGGGCTCGATTTCCAGTGTGGGGCGTGCAGGAAGCAGCTGATCAATGACTCATCACTGATGTTTCTATCTCTCCCTCCCCTTTCCCCTCTGAAATCAATAAAAATATATTAAAAAAGATTAAGGAGGGATCCTAAGGAAGATTACTGAAAGTGGGGGAAGGCAAGGGGAGATTGGGGATTGGATTACAGGATAATTGAGGTTATGTGGCCCGATTTAGGAGGAAGGGTCTGAAAGGGGTTATTTCCAAGGGGGCATTTTGCTTAAGGCAAAATTAAGCCTATTTATTTATTTATTGTTTTTATTGATTTTTTTAAAGAGAGAGAAGCAGGAAGAGAGAGAGAGAAACATCATTGTGAGAGCAAAACATCAGTGGGCTGCCTCCTGCTCCCTACCAGGGATCAAGCCCCAAACCAGAGCATGTTCCCTGACTTGAATTCAGCAATCTTTTGGTGCACAGGACAACGCCCAACCAACTGAGCCAACTGGCCAGGGAAGGCAGTTCCATTTTTAATTTTTTTGAGGACCCTCCATACTGTTTTCCATAGCGGCTACACCAATCTGCATTCCCACCAACAAGGCAGGAGGGCTCCCTTTTCTCCACTTCCTCACAAACACTTATTGTTTGTAGATTTATTGATGATAGCCATCTGGCAGGTATAAGGAGATAGCTCATTGTGGTTTTAATTTGCATTTCTCTGATGATTAATGATGTTGAGCATCTTTTCATATGTCTGTTGGCCATCTTATGTCCTCTTTGGAGAAGTGTTTATTTAGGTCCTCTGCCCATTTTTTAAATTGGATTATTTGTGGTTTTAGTATTGAATTGTTTGAATTTTTAAAAAAATATATAGTTTATTGATTTTTTACAGAGAGGAAGGGAGAGGGATAGACAGTTAGAAACATCAATGAGAGAGAAACATCAATCAGCTGCCTCCTGCACACTCCCCACTGGGTACGTGCCCACAACCAAGGGCAGAATCGAACGTGGGACCCTTGAGTCCGAAGGCCGATGCTCTATCCCCTGAGCCAAACTGGCTAGGGCATGAATTGTTTGAATTTTTATTGATTTCAGAGAGGAAGGGAAAGGGAGAGAGAGATAGAAACATCAATGATGAGAGAGAATTATTGATAGGCTGCCTCCTGCACGTCCCCCACTGGGGGTGAGTGGGGAGTGGATCAAACCCGCAACCCGGGCATGTGCCCTTGACTGGAATTGAACCTGGGACTCTTCATTCCACAGGCTGACGCTCTATCCACTAAGCCAAACCACCTAGGGCTGTGGTCGACAAACTGCGGCTCGTGAGCCACATGTGGCTCTTTGGCCCCTTGAGTGTGATTCTTCCACAAAATACCATGTGTGGGCGCGCACGTACAGTGCAATTGAAACTTCGTGGCCATGCGCAGAAGTCGGTATTTTGTGGAAGAGCCACACTCAAGGGGCCAAAGAGCCACATGTGGCTCTTGAGCCGCAGTTTGCCGGCCACTGACTTAGGGCAATAATACTTACATTTAAAAAAATTGTAACTTACATACAGTAACATTCACTCTTTTTGGTGTACTGCTCTATGAGTTTCTATAAATGCTTAGAATTGTGTAACTACCACCAAAATCAACAAGTCCAAGGCTTATTCCCCCGCCCCCCCCACCATGGATCATGTCTGTGAGTAGAAACAGTTTTATTTCTTCCTTTCCCTAGATATATCTTTAATTTCTTTTGCTTGCCTTATTGTACTTGATATGACTTCCAGTATGATGTTGAATAATAATGATGATAGTCACCATCCTTGCCTTGAAAGAATCAGAGTGAAATGTTAGCTATAGATTTTTCACAGTTGACTTTTATGTGTGTGTGTTTGTTTTAAGCATTTTACATTGACTAACTAAATCACATAATACCACTTTACAGATAAAGGAACTGAGGCCCCCAAAGTGACCCAACTAAATAGTAGCTAAGCTGGGATTTGAATGCTGGTATTCTGCATATACTGCCTCTCACAGATGCTCTTTATCAGGTTAAAGTTCCCTCTATTCCTAATTTGCTGAGAGATGAACTTTGTCAAATGCCTTTCCTCTATGTATTGATTATGTGTTTTTCTTCTGTTGTCTGTTAATGTGGTGAATTAGTGATTGATTAAAATTTTTTTTACCTTTTTAATGAATTTATTGGGGTGACACTGGTTAACAAAATTATTCAGGTTTCAGATGCACAATTTTACAACACATCTTCTGTATTGTGTGTTCACTACCCCAAGTCAAATCTCAGTGCATCACCATTTATCCCCCATCCCTCCTCACCACACTGTTGTCTGTGCTCATGAGTTTTTTCTCTTTTTTTCCTTCTTTTTTGCTCAATCCCTCACACTTACCTCCAGCCCCCATTTGTCAGCCTGCTCTCTGTCTATGAATCTGTCTCCGTTTTGCTTGTTAATTGATTTTTAAATTTTGAACAGCCTTTTAATACTGAGATAAACTTATGTGGTCATAATATATTCTTTTTATACATTGCTGTTTGTTTTGGGCTTTATTATGTTAGATCAGTGATGGCGAACCTTTTGAGCTTGGCGTGTCAGCATTTTGAAAAACCCTAACTTAACTCTGGTGCCGTGTCACATATAGAAATTTTTTGATATTTGCAACCATAGTAAAACAAAGATTTATATTTTTGATATTTATTTTATATATTTAAATGCCATTTAACAAAGAAAAATCAACCAAAAAAATGAGTTCACGTGTGACCTCTGACATGCGTGTCATCACATGCCGCCCGCTGTGTTAGATGCTTTCTCAGATTTTCTGTGATTCTTAGTTGTTTGGCTCATATTTAAGCATGGAGGAATAAAAAGGTGATATAATCTCTGAGTCTTTGGACAATACAGTATTTTTCCTTTTTGTGCTTTATTGTTTATAGCAGGGGTCCTCAAACTACGGCCCGCGGGCCACATGCCGCCCGCCGAAAACATTTATCCGGCCCGCCGGGTGTTTTTGCCGCCGCTGTGTGCATAGGAATTTGTTCATAGTTTTTTTTTAAACTATAGTCCGGCCCTCCAACGGTCTGAGGGACAGTGAACTGGCCCCCTGTTTAAAAAGTTTGAGGACCCCTGGTTTATAGGGTTGTTATTCTGCTTCTTATTCCCTCCCCATCCCTCCAACCCTGACCCCATGGTAGCTGCATGGAATTTGATCTTGTTTTGTTTAATTTAAAATGTGTTTATCTCTTATCAGTCAGATTGAGCATCTTTTTACGTGTTTGAGAACCAGAGCCATGTGCATCTTCTTGCCTGAACCGTCTGCAATGCAACATTTGTCCATTTATATGATGAAAAGTAACTTTATATTATGAAAGCAGTTCACGGGCTTTGCAGAAAATTAGAAAATGCAGGCAATTAAACATTAAAAAAATAGAATCTTTACATTCTCACCACCCAGAGATTATCAGTTTTAATTCCTTAGTAAATATTCACTCTGATCTTTTTCTACACCCACAAATAGATATTTGTATTTTCATCAACCTGAAATTATACTTTTTCATGTTACTTTGTAACCTCCTCTTTCCAGTGAATGAATCTTTTCCTATCCATTTCTGTAAACTTTCAACTCATTTAATACACAGACCATATTCATATTTTCCCAGTTGACCCCAAAATAGCTATAGCTTGTCTGTCCAAATCACAGTTCAGTTCAGGACTATACATATCATGTAGTTGTTCCATCCCTGAAATCTGTTTAATCTAATAGAAGCTTTTGTCTAATGACATTGATTTGCCTAAGAGGATCAGGCCATGTGTCCTGCAGAATGTCTCACCTTCAGGATTTGTTGCTCCCTCATTGTATTATTTTAAGTTGTTCCTTTGTCCCTTGAATTTACCATACATTAGAAGTTAGATCTAAATGCTCAGTTGGTTTAAATAAAATATTTTTGGCTAGAATATATTATAGATGACTTGTGTGTAACACAATGCATAACATCAGAAGACACATTATACCTGGTTGATTCCCATAGTTGTGACTACTGAATCAAGATGATGAGAGTCTGATCCCTCTTTATGTAAACCTTCTTGGAACTGAAAGTATTCTCTGTGGCAGTTTACCTAATGGTTAAAACTTAAACTGTGTGTGGGTTTTTTGTTTTTTTTTTTTAACATTACTTGATAATTCTTGTCTAAATTACTACTATTATTAGAGAAGTGCTGTTTTTCTAATTCTATGGTGTTTTTTTTTTACATTTATTAATTGATGTTCTTCTGTAAAGTATATATAGCTTTTCCTCATCACTTGGGACAGGATAAATTTTTAATTCATTTTCCTTAATTGTCAATTTTCAACATGGGGAGTTACTTTATTATTTTTATTGATTGATTTTAGAAAGAGAGGAAGGGGGGGAGAGAGAGACCTCTCTTAATTGCCTCAAATTCCATGCAGCTACTATGGGGGTGGGGTTGGGGGTGGGAAGGGAATAAGAAGCAGAATAACAACCCTATCCTATATAATAAAAGCCTAATATGCAAGTCGACCGAACATCAGAATGACTGGTGGAACGACCGGTCGCTATGACGTGCACTGACCACCAGGGGGCAGATGCTCAATGCAGGAGCTGCCCCCAGCCTGCAGGCCCCAGGCCAGCCAAGGCGGGTGCCTAGGGACCCTACCCATGCATGAATTTTGTGCACTGGGCCTCTAGTAGACAATAAAGCACAAAAATGGACAAATATTGTCCAATTTTGCCGACTGGGGATCCAGCCTGCAACCTTTTGATTTGCAGGATGATGCTCCAACCAACTGAGCCACCCTGCCAGGGCAAAATGGGGAGTTATTTTAATAGTACCCTAAAATGGTACAAATTATTTTTAGTATTTTTGAATATCATAAAGGGCTCACAGATTTTAAAATTTTTTTATTGATTACAGAGAGGAAGAGAGATAGAAACATCAATGATGAGAGAGAATCATCGATCAGCTGCACGACCCCTACTGGGGATTGAGCCCACAACCCGGGCATGTGCCCCGGCTGGGAATCTAACTGTGACCTCCTGGTTCATAGGTCAACGCTCAACCACTGAACCACAAAGTCTGGGCAGGTTCACAGATTTTTATCATTACATGTGTTTTTTAAAAAATATATATTTTATTGATTTTTTACAGAGAGGAAGGGAGAGGGATAGAAAGTTAGAAACATCCATGAGAGAGAAACATCGATCAGCTGCCTCCTGCACACCTCCTACTGGGGATGTGCCCGCAACCAAGGTACATGCCCTTGACCGGAATCGAACCTGGGACTTTTCAGTCCACCGGCCGACGCTCTAGCCACTGAGCCAAACTGGTCAGGGCTCATTACATGTGTTTTAATATACCAACAGTTATTCCTTTTAATGCTCATGTTACCACTTTGGCCACTAGGACTTCTTTCAAGCTGGGTCTTAAAACCTTTTAAAGTGACCCATTCCTTGCTTTCTGGCACAGCAAAACGACCCAGTTTCACATTGTGCTTTCCTCTCTTAGACCTGAAATTAGCTCGTTTTTTTTTTTGTTGTTGTTGTTTTCAGGGAGCACTTTTGGTGATGAAACATATCAAAGAATGAGATCTGAACTTTAAAGAGATTATCATTGCTACTAGTATGATATTTTTTCTGTGCCATTTGAGTGAACAAACTAGAAAATATTTATCTTAAAATGAGAGTTCATATTGATACTTTAAATTCTGTTTTAACATTTGTGTTTTCTCTCTTAATTTCTTTGATTTTATAATTGTGTCATTTCTCTTATTCTCAGCATCTAGATTCCTAACGTGATTAACATAATTCATTACTTGCTTTCACCTAACATATAAAGGAAATAGTTTCACAATACCAACATTGATATAACTACAAGGAGGAGAACTTTTCGTCTTTACACTGCATCTTGCTAAGGATGCACAATCAAAATACTATGTTTCTAACTCCTTGGAATCCCTTTTTTGTGGGTTATGTTATTGTTTGGGCATATAGTTATATTTATTTACTTAAATTGTTCTTAAGAGAATGTTCAAAATTCTGTAGAAAGATAAACACGGAGAACTCTAGCTTCTGCCCCTGCCTACTGCACCCTGTTCTGTCCTAACCCATATAGATGGCTATTTTCATTCATTTTTTTGTTTATCCTTCTAGTGTTGCCTTTTGCAAATATAAACAAATACAATGCAGTTAAGTGCCCACCATTGTAGGTTCATGTCTTTTAAAAGTCCTTTGCTGTAGTGATTTTACTGGGGTGTCAGGAGGAATCAAAATTACATTTGTGTGTTCAGATTGCCATCTTAACCTGGTTAAGTGTTCCTCCTTCATGAAACACTTTTACCTATCACTTGGTGTCAAGATACCAAACTTGTTTCCATTTTAGAACCCTTATATTTACTGTTTCCTCAGCCTCAATTGTTCTCCAGATTATCACATGGCTGGCTTCTTTTCAGCATCTTACTTCTTCTCTTTTTCTAATCTCTGCTATCAGAGTTGTAGTTTTCAAGAGTTTTGTTTTAGTTTTTTGAAAAAAATATTTTTAAATCATTTTTATTTCATGGATGTCTCTTTGAGGATATTAATTATAAAGGCTTTTTTAAAAAAAAGAGTTGTAACTTTTGGGTGTTTTTCTTTTCTGTTTCTTTTGATTTTCTTTCTGCTTGTTTTCAGTATTGCCTTTCATATTGGAGGCCTCCCTGAAGTGGTTGGTTCATTGTGAGTGAGATATTTAAAAGCTGATTAGATGTAAGGAATATTCAAAACAGCACTATTTCTAAGGGTTTCAAACTGGAAACAACCTAAATGTCTATCAACAGAAGAATGGATAAATATGTTGTGGTCTAGTCATACAATGAAATACTATTTTGGAGTGAGAATGAATAAACTACGTCTACATGCAATAATAAGGGTGCCTGTCACAAACAGAATGTTGAGTGAAAGCAACCAGACACAAAAGAGTACATACTGTAGGCTTCTGTTTCTTTAATGCTCAAAAACACACCAAACTAATCTGAGGTATTGGAAGTCAGGATAGTGGTTGCCTTTGGGATGGGCCCAGTGACTAGTGACTGGAAGGGGACCCAAGGGGCCTTATGGAATTCTGATCATCATGTTCAGCTTCTTGAATTGGGTCCTGGTTCTATGTGTGTTCACTTCACATAATTTTATTGAAGTATACATTAGATTTGTGTGTTTTTTCATACATGTGTTATGCTTCAAATAAAAGTTTATATGAAGTGCCCTAGCCGCTTTGGTTCAGTGGATAGAGCATTGGCCTGCAGACCAGAGGGTCCCAGGTTCGATTCCTGTCAAGGGCACGTACCTCGGTTGCAGGCTCCTCCCAGCTCTGGCCCTGGTCCGGGTGCATGCATGAGGCAACCAATCGATGTGTTTCTCTCACATCGATGTTTCTCTTCGTCTTTCTCTCTCTCTTCCACTCTCTAAAAAGATCAGTGGAAAAATATCCTCTGGTGAGAATTAACAACAACAACAAAAAGTTTCTATGAAGTAAAAAAGCTAGTTGAATATCTATGTGAGCAGGATTTATTGACTGGTGCCCACAGTGTGGTCATTCTGGGCATCCAAGCAACACTCTTTCATTGGGGATGCCTGAATGTCAGTGTCTGAGGATGGGGAATAGATATGTTTGTTCTTTCTGCTATGTCTAACTGGAAGTCGTTAGACCTCTTTCTAAACCTTCGTTATTGACAAGACAAGGTATTACTTGCTCACTTTTGAAATGTATCCAAGATAAAGTGGGAACATCAGGTTCTTCTTTGAAAAGTACAGTAGGTAGAATTGGAATTTCTATTCATTCATTTATTCAGAAAAAAATCTATAAAGACAAAACAGGATCCATATCCTCATGGTGTGTAGAGTAGAGTAGAAATTGCAAACATTAAATCTAAGTGGGATGAGTTACGGAGGAAAATATATACTGCTGTGGAAGCGTAGAATCCGGGAACCTAGCCTAGTCTCCAGGGACAGGGACGCTTTCTCTAAGGAAGTAAATATTGTAGTTAGGTGAAGAATAGAGGGAAGTACTAAACTTTTTTCTTAATGCAAATGTCTCAACTTGATATGGAAACCTTTATTCCTGTCTGACCACTCTATTATGTGATTTCAGGTGGAGAGTATAGTGAAGATGATGTAAATGAATTAGTGAAGGAAGATGAAGTGGATGGTGAAGAGCAAACACAGAAAACCAAAGGGAAAAAAAGAAAGGCTCAGAGCATTCCTGCCAGGTAACGCTGCCCACAGGGCCCTTAGAAGTCAGGGCTAGTGTCACTACCATCCTGATTGCTGGGATTGGAGTTGCTGCTAGGGTTTCTTACCGTTGAAGGGAAACATTTGGTGACATTTCAGGATTAAAATTATTTTGAGTACTAATTTAAAAAATTTAATAGGTAATATGTACACAATTAAAATGAAAAACTTAGTTACTACCAAAATGTGTACCCCATTTCTAGCCCTTGTTGTGCCTCAGAAGAACTTTGCTACCAGAGATATTCTGTGCATGTGCAAGTGTGTATGTATATATTTCCTACTTTCTTTAAAAACAACAACAGCAAATGGCATACTCTGCTTATTGTTTCTTATTTTCATTATTTTACATCTTGAAGATGATACCATGGAAATATATCTAGCTATATTCTTTTCAGTGGCTGCATAATATTTCACTGTATGAATAGACCTTATTTTATTTAAGGATTCTCTTATTGAGACATATTTAATTTGTACCTCATCTTTACTACAACAAACAAGACTGCAGTGAATATTTTTTATATATATCTTCATGTAAATGTGGAAGTATACCTGTAAATCAGGTCTGTAGAAGTAGAATTGTTTAATCAAAGGTTATATGCAATAAAAAAATTATTTATAGATATTAGCAAATTACCTTCTATAGACCTGGTACTGAATTACACTCCCTCCAAAAATTATGAAAATTCTGTTGGGTTATTTAACTCACATAAGAGAATCTTCCATAGAAGTCTTTTATTCTCTTTGATTGGTGTTTCTGTCTCTCTGGCAAAAAGCAAATTGTAATTTATAAAAAGGGAAAAAGGAATTTTAGGTATTAAATTCACTTGAAGTTAAAATCAATTTACTTGCATAAGTTTTGGGTCCAGTTTCTTTGTCTTTGAAATTTTCTGTATTCCAGCTTTCATATCTTCAGAAAATGGGAAGAAATATGGATCCTGTCCCTAGGGAATTGTAGGAATAAACAGTGCAAATAAATTTGAGGCTCTCCTCAATAAAGCATATTCTCCAAATGTGTTGACTTCAAAAAGTCAAAAAAATCTGCTATATATATTCTTGGAACACTCTTGCTAGACAGATTGATTCTGTGAGGTGATTTGGGGTGTTTCTTGGTGAAAATAGCTGGTCCTGACTTAGAAGTAGAACACTGTATTTTGATTCCAAGTGTTTTAGAGGAAGCTAAGAGCTCAATTCTTTTTTTCTTCCACAAAATCTCAGTGTACCTCTTCTAAGCTTCCTCAGTGTGCATCTTAGTAGTCCTGGATTTAAAAGTTTTCTTGAGTTTGCAACATTATGTTTGGAATTGAGGAAGGGATAACTGAAATCATTTTGCATGTCTTCTCTTTCTTTTTCCTTGTAATGTTGGTGATTAGGAAGAGAAAACAAGGTGGCCTCTCATTAGAAGAAGAGGAAGAGGAGGATGTCAGTGGGGAATCTGGAGGAAGCAGCAATGAGGAGGAAGACACAGCTGCAGAGCAAGAAGGAGGCACCAGGTCCGAGGATGCAAGGAAAAAGAAGGAGGATGAACTGTGGGCCAGCTTCCTCAACGATGTGGGACCAAAATCAAAAGTGCCCTCGAGTCCACAAGTTAAAGTAAGTTGCTAGGTGAATGAGATGAAGTTTCTCCAGAAATACCCTAAATTGTCCAAATAGATTTTATTACATTTACAAACTGAGATTTGAATCTTCTAGCAGAAATCAGACTACATAGCCCTAACTGGTTTGGCTCAGTGGATAGAGTGCCGGCCTGCAGACTGAAGGGTCCCGGGTTCGATTCCCATCAAGGGCACATGCCCAGGTTGCGGGCTCGATCTCCAGTGGGGGACGTGTAGGAGGCAGCCAGTCAGTGATTGTCATCGTTGATATTTCTGTATCTCTTTCCCTCTTCCTTCCTCTCTGTATCCCCCAGTGTGCATCTTAATCAGTAGTCCTAGATTTAAAAGTTTTCTTGAGTTTGCAACATTATGTTGCAAAAATAAAAATAGATTTAAAAGAATAAAAAAAGAAAGACTACATAGATGCCTTTTGATAGTAACTCTATTAAGTGAAAAGTAAAGCATTCCCTCTGGTAGGAAAAATTAGCTTTTCCAATCAAATAAATTTTCAGTAGCTCTTTAACTGTTTAGAGATGAAACATTTATGAATAGCCATAAACAGCATGTTTGAATGGTTCGTTTATATTTAATTCTTATGTGAAACTGATTACATTTCTCTTTTCATAGAAAAGAGAAGAGACTGAAGAGACTAGTTCAAATAAACTGTTGGTCAAAGCCGAAGAGCTAGAGAAACCTAAAGAAACAGAAAAAGTTAAAATCACCAAGGTGTTTGATTTTGCTGGTGAAGAAGTCAGGTAAGATGACCTTCACAAACTTCCAAACTAGTTCTTTTAAAAATGAGCATCTTTCTAAATGGTGCTATGAGTCATCTGTCCTCATTCCACCCCATCATAATATTTTGGGAGAGTTATATTTGATCTCAGAGAAAACAGTGGTTCCATGAATTATCAGAGAATGTGAGAAAGGGCCTTTCACATATCAAAATCTAGTTTTGGAGTATTATGAAGTGGTTGGCTGAACAGAAACAGGAAAATGTATGAGTAAAGTATATGGTTCCACATTCTCATTGACATGTCTTGTGACTTCGGCTGTCATTTCTCCATTTATTACTTTACTTGACTATGAAGTATGAGCCCCAGTGAAGCCTCTGAAATCAGATAAGAATTAAAAGTGCCAGGAGAGAAATTTGGTTCCAATATTATTTCCTTACCTTAATATTACTATTACTATTATTATTATTGTTGTTGTTTTTTATTGATTTCAGAGAGGAAGGTAGAGGCAGAGATAGAAACATCAATGATAAAAGAAATTCATTGATTGGCTGCTTCCTGAATGCACCCTACTGGGGATCGAGCCCAAAACCTGGGCACGTGCCCTTAACCGGAATCGAACCGGGGCCCCTTTAGTCCACAGGCCGACACTCTATCCACTGAGCCAAACTGGCTAGGGCATTAATATTATTTTTTAAATTGATTCAGGAGGTTTGTTATTGTTACTGGTTTAGAAAAACAGTTAGGGACTTAATAACCTCCTGGCCATTCCAGGTAATAGCCACATGCTGAGAATTTCCTCTTTCCTACTTACTTAAACTTTATTATGTGAAAACAGCAGATCTGTACTTTAGAGCTAAATGAGAGTACATAAAGTGCCAATTAATAATTTTTAGGTAATCACATTTATTTTTTTGACAGTAATTAATTAGACCTGTATGCTCTTTGAAAAGATAATTTCCACTAAAATCGACATTCTTTTTTTTAATCCTCACCTGAGGACATGTTTTTATTGATTTTTAGAGAGAGATGAAGGGAGAGAGAGAAAAACATCGATGTGAGAGAGAAAAACATTAATTGGTTGCCTCCCATACGTGCCCAACCAAAAATGGAACCCACAACCTAGGCATATGCCCTGACTGGGAATCAAACCCGCAGCTTTTTGGTATATGGGATGACACTCCAAGTAACTGAGCCACCTGGGCAGGGCTAAAATAAATATTCTTAAAAATAATATCTAAGTTTCCAGCAATTATTTCATCCAGTGAAAATACATCTTGGAAAAAAGAATTCGGTAATATTAGTTTTATAAATGGTGTGGAGCAAAACTTCTTAATACTTAAAAAAAATTTTCTCCCCAACTTTTTCTTCTGAAAAATTTCACTTAAAGTTTTAAATTAAATAAAATAGCTTATTTTTTTCATGTTAATGTATCTAATCTGAGTTGGGTTGATGACAATACTACTCCTGGAGGATAATGTATATGTAAATTATTTCTGTGTTGTTTTCTTTTTTTAAAAAGATAATATTCATCATAAAGAAATTAATCTCAGCCCTAGCTGGTTTGGCTCAGTGGATAGAGTGTCGGCATGTGGACTGAAGGGTCCCAGGTTCAATTTCGGTCAAAGGCACAGGCCCTGGTCGCAGGCTTGATCCCCAGTAGCGGCGTTCAGGAAGCAGCCAATCAATACATTCTCTCATCATTGATGTTTCTATCTCTCTATCCCTCTCCCTTTCGCTCTGAAATCAATAAAAATATGTTTTTAAAAAAGAAATTAATCTCAGATATTCCCATGAGAATAGAAGTTTAGATTTTAAAGCCATTTCACTAAGTTCAAGATTTTCATTTTTACTTTTGTTTGAAATGAAGCCAGTGATACTGTATTTTCAGAGTTCATCTTTAGTACTTTATCAGTATCCTGCCCATATCAATAGTTTATTCTGTCAAATTATAATTAAACTAGAGGCCTGATGCACGAAATTCGTGCAAGGGACTCGGCCCTCACAGCCCAGGCAGCTTGCCTCAGCCCTCGCAGCCCCGGCTTCGTCCAGGACGTCCGGAGGTCGTTTGGCCATCTGGTTAATTAGCATATTACACTTTTATTATAGACTAGAGGCCTAGTGCATGAAAATTCATGCACTGGATGTGGAGGGGGGGGGACCCTCAGCCCGGCCTGCCCCCTCTCACAGTCCAGGAGCCCTCAGGGGCGGGAGTCAACCCAGCGATCAGGGGAAGGTGACGCCCCATCACACCTCTGCTGCTACCACTGCCAGCAGCGCAAGCCTTGACCGGCCCTGGGCAGCTGGGCAGCTGCCATCCGAGGCTTGCCTGTGCCTCGGGCTGAGGGGACTGAGGGACTCCGGAGGCAGGCGCACCTGCCGCCCCGGTGGGGCAGAGGGGACTGGGCACCACCATCTTGTGACTGTGGGTGCCACCATCTTTGAGGGTGTGGCAGTCAATTAGCATATTCCCTCCTTATTGGCTGTGGATGCCGCCATCTTTGAGGGTGGGGCAGTCAGTTAGCATATTCCCTCTTTATTGGCTGTGGGTGCCGCCATCTTTGAGGGCAGAAAAGTCAATTAACATATTCCCTCTTTATTTTTTTTTTTAAAATTAAATCTTTATTGTTCTGATTATTACATTTGTTCCTCTTTTTTCCCCCCATAACTCCCCTCCTTCCAGCTCCCACCCCACCCTCCGCCCTCACTCCCCACCCACTGTCCTCATCCATAGGTGCACGATTTTTGTCCAGTCTCTTCCCGCATCTCCCATTCCCCTTTCCCCCCCAAGAATAGTCAGTCCATTCCCTTTCTATGTCCCTGATTCATTATAATCACCAGTTCATTCTGTACATCAGATTATTTATTCACTTGGTTCTTAGATTCACTTGTTGATAGATGCATGTTTGTTGTTCATAATTTGTATCTTTACCTTTTTCTTCTTCTTCCTCTTCTTAAAGGATACCTTTCAGCATTTCGTATAATACTGGTTTGGTGGTGATGAACTCCTTTAGCTTTTCCTTATCTGTGAAGCTCTTTATCTGACCTTCAATTCTGAATGATAGCTTTGCTGGATAAAGTATTCTTGGTTGTAGGTTCTTGGTATTCATCACTTTGAATATTTCTTGCCACTCCCTTCTGGCCTGCAAAGTTTCTGTTGAGAAATCAGCTGACAGTCGTATGGGTACTCCCTTGTAGGTAACTGATTTTCTTTCTCTTGCTGCTTTTAGGATTCTCTCTTTGTCTTTTGCTCTTGGCATTTTAATTATGATGTGTCTTGGTGTGGTCCTCTTTGGATTCCTTTTGTTTGGGGTTCTCTGCGCTTCCTGGACTTGTAAGTCTATTTCTTTCACCAGGTGGGGGAAGTTTTCTGTCATTATTTCTTCAAATAGGTTTTCAATATCTTGCTCTCTCTCATCTTCTGGTACCCCTATAATTCTGATGTTGGTACGTTTGAAGCTGTCCCAGAGGCTCCTTACACTATCTTCGTATTTTTGGGTTCTTTTTTCATTTTGCTTTTCCGGTTGGGTGTTTCTCGCTTCTTCGCATTAGATAGGATTTAAGTTATACTTCTGGATGCATGAATTCTTGTGTGTGGGTTTTATTTTGATAGAAAATACAGTTCTAAACCTTCTATAAAATTGTTAATCTATAGTAACTCTGTTCTTCCAGGCATCTTAATTTTCATTGTTTACCCTTATATTTTATTTGCTACTGAAAAACATGTTGAAATGTCCTTGCATGGGAGTACTAAGATTATTAAACATACCAAAGATATCATAGAAATAAGCAAGTTTTACTGTCTAGTTGAGATCTTTAAAATTGGGAAGCAATGATTATTTTTTCTTTTGGAAAAACTGTTTATTTCCTAGTTCATCATTCTCAGCAGCATTTTTCTCTTCCATAACCATTGTATTTTAGCATGCAGTATAGCATATACACATTTATGATCTGCTTTCAGTTTATCACATATAGAGTCATTTAAAATTTTAAGGCATTAACCTTAGATAATTCATAATCTTTACTACTGTAGCAAGATTTTTTTGGAGCAAGACTTTTATCCGTGACGGAAGCAGTGTTTTAATGTACATTCTAGCACAAGCTTCTCAATCTAAATTGTTTTTCCATCTTGCCAGCTGTGTCTTTGGAATATACTCTTCCAAACACTTTATACTTCAAATCACATTTGTTGACAATATGACCCTAGTTTTATCATACAGATTAGTGTCCAGTATGTTTGTCAGCAAGAAACTGATAAAGGAATCCTTTATATCACCCTTACGTTTAAATCACAAACATACCATGATAATTTTCATGTTTGAAGTAATCTGGCATTCTTCAAATTGCATTGAAAAATCACTTTGCTAACTTTATTTTAGTTTTCACTACCATAAGCCAGAGCCTGAACTACTTCAAGCTTTGGTGTCATTGGAAAGTTGTACCTGAATTACTTTCTTTGTCACAGATTTCCAAGCAAACATCTTTGATATAGTCTTTTACTAGTGTCTTGGTAATGTTTTTTAGTTAGCAACCAAATGTGCTCCTTTCTCAGAAAGCCGCAATTCACTAATGTTAATGTATGGAATTTTGCATCTGTTTTTATTGGCTTTTTAGTTTAGTGCTCTTTCTTTCGAAAAATTCTTTTGAGTTGAACTTATTTCTTTATGTTTTGTATGTAAATGCTGCATTAGCCAAAACATCACTGCAAAGAACTCACTTTGGTTTTAGTACTGCATGATCAATGTGGCTCAGTGGTTGAGCATTGACCCATGAACCAGGTCACGGCACATGCCAGGGTTGCAGGCTTGATCCCCAGTAGGGGGAGTGCAGGAGATAGCCGATCAATGATTCTCTCTCATCATTGATGTTTCTGTATCTCTCTCCCTCTTTCTACTCTCTGAAATCAATAAAAATACATTAAAAAAATAAGAGGACTCATAGAACAAAAACAGTGTGAACTTGGTTGTCCTTCCTTTCTTTGGAATTATTTCCATTATCGTCTTATGGTTTATTACTATTGCTGCATTCAGAAAAGATGTGGGATGTGGAGAAAAGGGAATCCTAGTACACTGCTGGTGGGATTGCAGACTGGGGCAGCCATTACGGGAAATAGTATGGAGGTTCCTAAAAAAATTAAATATGGAACTGCCATTTGACCCAGTGATCCCACTTCTAGGAATATATCCTAAGACACGGGTCCTCAAACTACAGCCCGCGGGCCACATGCAAATACAAATATTGTATTTGTTCCCATTTTGTTTTTTTACTTCAAAATAAGATATGTGCAGTGTGCATAGGAATTTGTTCATAGTTTTTTTTTAAACTATAGTCTGGCCCTCCAACGGTCTGAGGGACAGTGAACTGGCCCCCTGTTTAAAAAGTTTGAGGACCCCTGTCCTAAGAAATTCAAAATACCAATCAGAAAGAATGTATGCATCCCTATGTTATAGCAGCACAATTTACAACAGCTAAGATCGAGAAACAGCCCAAGTGCCCATCAGCAGATGAGTGGATAAAAAAGCAGTGGTACATTTACACCATGGAATACTATGCAGCAGTAAAAAAAAAAAAAAAAAAAAAGATCTCTTACCCTTTGAGATAGCATGGAGGGACCTGGAGAGTATTATGCTAACCGAAATAAGTCAGTCAGAGAAAGACAAGTATCACATAATCTCACTTATATGTGAAATCTAATGAACAAAATAAACTGATGAATAAAATAGATCCAGAGACATAGCAGCATAGAACAGACTGCAGAATCTCAGAGGAAAGGAGGGGGAAGGTGGGTGGGTGGGAAGAGTTCAACTAAAGAACTTGTATGCATATATGCATAACCCGTGGACACAGACAATAGGGTAGTGAAGGCCTGGGGTTGGGGGTGGGGGCAGGCTGGAAGGTGTTAATGGGGGGAAAAGGGAGACATGTAATACTTTCAACAATAAAGATTTAATTTACAAAAGAAAAAAGAAAAGATGTGTTTTCTTCACAAAAACAGTGAGGCTGCCTGACCGGTGTGGCTCAGTAGTTGAGCATTGTCTTTTGAACCAGGAGGTCACAGTTCTATTCCTGGTCAGAGCACATGCCTGATTTGTGGTCTGGATCCCCCAATAGGGGGAGTGCAGGAGGCAGCCAATCGATGATTCTCTCTCATTATTGATATTTCTATCTCTCCCTCTGTGAAATCAATAAAAATATATTTAAAAATATGTATAATGTATAAAAATAAATGCTTATAATTCCACTTCTGAGTATTCAAAGAAATCCAAAACACTAATTTGGAAAAGATATATGCATTCCTAAGTTCACTGAAGCATTACTTACAGTAGCTCAGACATGGAAGCAGCCTACATGTCCATCAATATATGGATAAAGATGAAGTGGTACAGATATATAATGGAATATTACTTTGCCATAAAAAAGAATGAAATCTTACCATTTGGGACAAGATGGATGGGCCTAGTGTATTATGCTAAATGAATAAGTCAGACAGACAGACAAATACCATATTATTTACATGTGGAAATCTAAAGAAGAAAATAAATGAACAAACAAAAATAGACTTATACAGAGAACAAATTGATGGTTGCCAGATGGGAGAGGGGTTGGGTTCTAGGTGAAAAAAGTTAAGGAATTGAGTACAAATTGGCAGTTACAAAATAGTCACGGGGGTGTAAAGTACAGTTTAGGGAATATTATATAGTCAGTAATATTGTAATACTTATGTATGGTATCAGATGGATACAAGACTTATCAGGGGGATCACTTTGTAAGTTAAATGTCTAACCACTATGCTGTACACCTGAAACTAATATAATATTCTATGTCAACTGTAATAAAAAAATAAGACAATTATAATTTTAAAAATCAGTGCTTTCATTTTATCACATTTTTGGGTTTTATCACCTAAACACATTCTAATGTGGTCTTTCTGCACATGACTAATACACTATCACATGTGACCACCTTGCAATTTTGACAGTACCTGAATTGATCTATATTCTGTTTAATGCAGTGAGTGCACTGATCATATCTTGAATATTACGACATTGTCAAATTGCAAACAAGTTTCTAAATACTGTTCTGTACCTACCTTGTTTTGGGCCAATAACAGATAGTTTTGCAGCCCACATTTTAAGTAGCTCTTTATATAATTCTATTCAGATTTCCCCCCAGTTATTCCAGTAATGTTCTTTTTTCAAAAAAGTATTTTATTGATTTTTTACAGAGAGGAAGGGAGAGGGATAGAGAGTTAGAAACATCGATGAGAGAGAAACATTGATCAGCTGCCTCCTGCACACCCCCTATCCGGGATGTGCCTGCAACCATGGTACATGCCCTTGACCAGAATCAAATCTGGGACCCTTCAATCCGCAGGCCGACGCTCTATATCCACTGAGCCAAACCAGTTAGGGCCAGTAATGTTCTTTATAACTATTTCTTGTTCAGTCCAACATCCAACCCAGGATTACATACTGCATTTAGTCTTTTTACCCTCCTTGAAATTAGAACTGTTCTAAAGCCTTTTTGTATTTCTTGACATATATTGTTTGAGTTCGTCTGTATTGTAGAATGTCCCTTAGTTTGGATTGTTGAATTGTTTTCTCATGCGTAGAGTCAGATGAATAATTTTAGATAAAAATGCTACATTGGTGATGCTTTTTCCTCCTCGCTGCACCCAGTATTGGTGGTGATAAGTTAGACCACTTAAGGCAATATCTTTCAGAATTCTCCATTGTAAAAATACCCTTTTCCTTGCTAAACAGTCATTTTGCAGATCCATTCTTGACCAGAGATCACCCTGGAAACTATGGAGTTGTCCAATAGAGGGTAGCAGAACACTGATGTTAAACCTTTAATGGTTTGGAAGGCCTACAAAAATAATACTGAAAGTGTTTAATATACCTTTAGAAATAAGATTTGCTTTATTTTCCATGTGTCATATAGGACATCTAAGAAAGATTTATTATAACAACCACTGGCTCTATATGAGAGTAAGAAAAGCTGGTAACCGTTATTTTGAGAAATCATTAAATTTCCTGATCAAATTAAATTTTATGGACTTACTACTATTTATTAACAAAGTTGTTTGACACAAATTTCCTATTTCACATTTAAAGCAAATGAATGGCAATTTTAAATACTGGATGGATGTTCAGGGAGACTGCTATTTCTATGATTTGTCACAAGAGGGCAGCACCATATCTGTCAACAAATAGGGAAGCACTTTTTCATAAATATAACATTCAAAAGTAATATATGCTTATTTTTTTAAAATATATTTTATTGATTTTTTACAGAGAGGAAGGGAGAGGGATAGAGAGTTAGAAACATCAATGAGAGAGAAAGATCGATCAGCTGCCTCCTGCACACTCCCTACTGGGGATGTGCCTGCAACCAAGGTACATGCCCTTGACCGGAATCAAACCTGGGACCCTTGAGTCCGCAGGCCGATGCTCTATCCACTGAGCCAAACCGGTTTGGGCTATGCTTATTACTTTTAAAACATACATTATAGAGCTATATAACATGACAAGTCAAAGTTCTCTAACTTTTTTTTTTATATTTTATTGATTTTTTTTTTTTTTTACAGAGAGGAAGGGAGAGGGATAGAGAGTTAGAAACATCAATGAGAGAGAAACATTGATCAGCCGCCTCCTGCAAGCCCCCCACTGGGGATGTGCCCGCAACCAAGGTACATGCCCTTGACCAGAACCGAACCCGGGACCCTTCAGTCTGCAGGCCGATGCTCCATCCACTGAGCCAAACTGGTCAGGGCATTCTCTAACTCTTTTGAAGAAAACTAAATAGCAATTTGGCAGGATTTTTTTTTTAACTTAAATTCTATTTAAATTTATCATAAGGAACTCTCATGTAGTGACTTGGAAGGCCTGAATTTTTTTTTAATTGATTAAGGTATTACAAATGTGTGGTTATCCCCCCATTGGCCCCCCCCCCTCACCCACCCAATCCTGCCCTCAACCTCTGTTGTCTGCGTCCATTGGTTATGCATATATACATGCATACAAGTCTCTTGGTTGATCTCTCCCCCTTACCCCCACCCTCCCCTACCTTCCCTCTGAGGTTTGAGCATCTGATCAATGTTTCTCTGTCTCTGGATCTGTTTTTGTTCATTGGTTTATGTTGTTCATTATAATCCACAAATGAGTGAGATCATGTGATATTTATCTTTCTCTGACTGACTTATTTCACTTAGCATAATGCTCTCCAGCTCCATCCATGCTGTTGCAAATGGTAGGAGTTTCTTCCTTTATACAGCAGTACAGTATTCCATTGTGTAGATGTACCAGAGTTTTTTAGTCTACTCATCTGCTGATGGACACTTAGGCTGATTCCAAATCTTAGCTATTGTAAATTGTGCTGCTATGGCCTGAATTGTAATTGACAACCAGATGCAAACGTAGTGTCTCGATTCAAGCATATCTTTACTCTCTTCATGTCATTCTGCCTTTTCTTTTTGTATGAAGTTAAGAGCATTACTACATCTTTAAGAAATGTGGGAAAGAACTAGTGATGACTGGGAAGAATTTGTAAGTATAAGCATATGGTAGCATTAGTACAAAGTTAGTCTTTTAGTTTTTTCTAATTATACTTTAATAGTTAAATTTTGGGTCTTTACCCCCCCCCCCCACACACACACACACTTGAAAAATGGGTAGCTTATTAACCAGGGGAATGAGGAAAAGTAGTATTTTTTATCCTTCCCTATCACATACCATCTGAGCCAGTTAGCTCAGACTTTCCTAAATGATTCACCTTTTGGAAAAGGCTAGTCATGGAAAGTTTGTGCCTAAAAAAATACTTTTCAGGAAGTTCTGAGTAAGTGAAAATGAACTTAAAATGTAATTTCTGCTGATAACACTTGAATTAACTACTGCTAATAGTGGGCATTTTCCTGTCAGGATTCCCTCTTATATATTAGAAGTGGTCTGTAATTTAAACCACTCCTACTTGAAGATATTTGATAGCTGGATCTCTTCTTATTGCTTGTTAAAAGGAGTTCTTTTAGGTGTACTATCAATGAAGAGTAATCTGCTAATTCAGCGGTTCTCAACCTGTGGGTCGCAACCCCTTTGGAGGTCGAACGACCCTTTCACAGGGGTCGCCTAAGACCATCCTGCATATCAGATATTTACATTACGATTCATAACAGTAGCAACATTACAGTTATGAAGTAGCAACGAAAATAATTTTATGGTTGGGTCACAACATGAGGAACTGTATTTAAAGGGCCAGAAGGTTGAGAACCACTATGCTAATACTACTTTATGTCAATTAGCAAAGACCCTGAGAGAAATACACCAGTTTATAGAACGTGTTTCCTAGTCAATATGAATAGGACTTTGACACTGGAAATTAACAGAGATACTCTCACGGCTATACTTTTTCCATGCTTCCTTTAATGGCACTTAACTCTAGATCATTTATTGTCATACTTGTTTTCATGGTTGGCTGCCCTGATAGACTGTGAGCCCCTTAAGGGCAGAGGCCATGTCTTTTTTTTATAGGTTCCACATCTACAGGGTTCTCTCTAGCATTGCTACTTAATCTCTGACTATTCTTGAAAAAACTAACTGAATCCCTGAAGATTTAATTTTTCTCAATCATAAAATGTAAATGTGTTAGCTGTTGCTGCGGAACTACTGTATAACAAGCCATCCCAAGACTCAGTGATATACACCAATAAGCATTTATTTTTTGCTAGTGTGTTTCTGGCTGACTGGGGCTCAGGTGATCTAGGCTTGGCTTCAAGCCACTGGTTGGCTCAGATCTGCAGCATGTGTCTTTCACCCACCTTGGACCAGCAGCTGCTTGAGGCATATTCTTTTTATGGCTAGAGATTGTCAAGGGGCTCATGAAACAACAGAAACATTTAAAGCTTCTGTTGCTGTCAAATCAGTTAGCATCTGACTGATTACTGAAACAAGTCATGTGTCCAAGATTAACATCAGTGGGGTGGGGAAGTAGGTTAAGAGGGAAGGAGTGAATATTTGCTCAATGATGGTTTAATCTATCATATACATTCTTTCTCTTAGTTTTGACTCTCGACTCTTACTGCTGAGAGGTTCGTTTGGGAGAGTTGAGAAGACACAAACCTCATAGAAAGTAGGTCCAGATTTTAGAGGACTTTGAAGGCAAGGTTCAGCAGCTTATGTTTGATTCTTGAGTAATACTGAGCCATCACAAGAACTTGAGTAGGGGACTGAGTTTTTTAAGTCACTCTTCAAGAGTAACTCCTCAGTCTTTCCCAGTGAAGATTCTTTTTTCTTTCCTTTTTTTCTTTTTCCCCAGTGAAGATTCTTAATATAAAACTCTCAAAATTATATATTCTGTGTCACTTTTGTGGGTGACACAGTACTGAGTGCAGGAGTGAGATGGCTCTTGATAAGAAAATTTGGTTCTGCTGCTAAGTTGCCTACAAGGAAGGAGAGAAGAGATAGAGACTTACATTCCTGCAAAGATGGAATTTATAGGATTCGCCTGTCATTATTCTTGGCCAGTCTTATTCTCGATGACCTGGTTGAACACCCATAGCACAATGACTATAATTTTCCACCCTCCTACAGATGGATTGGAATTTAAACAAAATTCCTCAGATGTTTTTGAATTGGCAAGCCTAGGCAGGCATTAGGCATTTCTCTTTCTTTATCTGAAATTTCAGGCACCATGAATATCCTTCTTTGCTCCTTATTTGATCATCAGTTTTATTGAGGGCAATTTTTGCAGATTTGAAAGTGGGTAGGATTCTCAACTATAATTTTCTTCCATTCCCAAATTAGTGCCAAATTAGCCAGCTTTAAGGGATCTTGTTTCATCTTTAGGTTCTGGGTGTAGAATAGGACCTTCTGCAGAGTATTTTCAAATTTTATACTGTTGCTTTTCTCTTGGAAATAAAACCAGTATTTTTCTCCCAAATATTTCATTTCCCATTCCAATTTTTACTAGGCCTTTAAAAATATATATATATTTTATTGATTTCAGAGAAGAAGGGAAAGGGAGAGAGAGAAACATCAATGATAAGAGAGAATCATTGATCAGCTGCCTCCCGCACACCCCCTACTGGGGATCAATCCCGCAACCCAGGCATGTTCCCTTGACCGGAATCGAATCTGGGACCCTTCAGTCTGCAAGCCAACACTCTATCCACTGAGCCAAACCAACTAGGGCTTTACTAGGCCTTTAAATGTGAGTCCTAATCTACATGTGAGGTGCAGTAGGAGAGCCTTTTTCAGCCTTCACATCAATAACCCACAAGGACTGTGATTCAGTAGTGACTACTGGAGTGTTTCATGCTGACAGAAGTAATGGAGGGGATTTTAGAGAGTTCAAGTTTATATGCATTGCTGTTTCATTTAGCATGGGAAAATGTTAAATGAATGTTAAATGTTAAATCTGTTGTAGTAAACTTGGACCATAAAGCTTAGCAGCCAGAACTTATTGAAAGCCCAGTGGATGTTTTTCCTTATCATTTATTCCCTTTATTTAGATTTGTTTCTGTCTTTTTAATTCTTTTGTAAACTTAATGTTTCCTTCCTTGGCACAGGGTGACTAAGGAGGTGGATGCTACATCTAAAGAGGCCAAATCCTTCCTCAAGCAAAATGAGAAAGAGAAACCACAGACTAATATCCCTTCGACTCTAGCGTCACTCCCTGCCGGGTCAGGGTGAGTATTCTAGTCCCAGGCCCAGGTATACCTGGCACATTGGAGAAGCTGTTTTCGGTATAAGGACCCACTGTCATGACTCCTTTCCTGAAAGGGAAGGAATTATGTTGCTGCTCTGCCTTTGCCGAAATATTTGCTAAATGGAAGATGCAAAGGAAAATTAGCCAAAGGTCTCTCTTGGATACCAGTCTGAAAAAAGTCCTGGTTTACAGTGTTGATCACAGGGCTGAACATGTAGTAAACGTTACATTAAAAAAAAAAAAAAATCTTACAAATAAAAATATCAGCAGTTCTTCAGAACATCTAATGAAGATTTGGGTCGTGTTCTCCAATCCTCTAAGGACCTCAAAGGAACATAAAAAGATGAAAGCTGATTTACAAATAATTCTATTAACACATTTTCAGGAACTTAATAGATTTTCTTCCTTCATATAATCTATATTACTTGAGTTATTTTTAGCTGAAGACTAGAATAGAAACCTTTCTCTTTGGAGAAAATAAAAACCTCTTTCTTCTTAACCTAGATGTAAGAAGTAAAGCCTCACAGTGATGTGAGAAACCAGGGCACTAGCCTACAGAGAAGTGAACATGGACCACCCCGTATAGGTAGCACTGACCACCTGCTGACTCCTGTGGGGAACTCTGTGTCCTTGAGATGTTTGGGGTAGAAAAGTCACCAATAGGGGCTTTTCTGACCCTTCTGTCAGAGTTTGCCGCTTCTTCCCTCCCCAGACATACTTATGTCATTGCTATGAATAGCAAAGTTGTTTTTTTACATTAAAAAAATAATTGGTTTTTCTATCAGATTATGAGCTTTTCTAGGACAGGCCTTTCTCATCTCTGCAGCCCTGGCTCCAAACAACGCTATGTTAGACGGGTGTGCTCACTAGGGTTACATTTACCCAGAAGCAAACCCTGAGATTGAGGTTTGAGTGCAAGTCTTTAATGTGAGAGGTGATTCCAGGAAGCCCCAGTAGGGAGGTGAGAAGGGGTGGGAAGGAAGCCAGCGCAGGGTGCATTATGCAGCAGGTTGCTGCTGGTGGTGGCTGGTATTCAGTCCTGCTAAGGAACTCAGGGAGATTGTGAAGAACATGGCCAGGGCGAAAAGGCTGGGATATTTATCCTCCAACTCCCATCAGTCCTCAGGCTGGGGGCTGCAGGGGCTGTAGTAAGGTGCTGCTCTCACGGTATGCCATGGTGGTAAGTGCGAGGACATGTGGCTGGGGCTCTGTCCACATCTGCGCCATGCTCTGTATCTGCTTCTGACTACAAGTGTTTCTCTCGCTGGACAAACTGGGTTGCAGAGGTCATGTAGTAGTTACACAGAAACCTAGGAAGCGAAAGGAGGGAGTGCTTGCTACCACAGTGGGAGTGATACAAACACCGACGAAGGCGGCTCTGGAAGGACCATGGTATGTGAACAGAGTTCTCCAGGCCTGGCCCTGAACTTTTTAAGCTGTGGTTTGCAATCATCATTTAAAAGAAATAAAATGGAATAAAAAATATTAGAGGACATCACATATTAAGAGTAAATATGTTTCATAACATTTTTATTTCAGTTATTGATGTGTTTATCACAAAATAAACTATTTTTAGTGAGGGTTGAGATTTTTTAAAAAGTGAGGCTGTGGGCTAAGCAACATGTTTTTAGCCTTATAATCATTATATTGTTTGAAAGGAATTCTCTTCAGACCGGTAGCTTTCAGACTTTATTGACTGCCACTCAAAGTAAGGAATACATTTTACAGTATACCCTAGTACACCCATAAATATAGGTATGTAAAAAAGTGAAATAGTATTTCCCTTTACTATATATGATGAACTCTGATTTTCTGCCTTACGTTATTATGTCAAGGATGTGTTATTTTTAAAAAATGTTATAACTCAATTGATTTTACAATCTACTACAACCTGAATTTTAAAAAATCCTGCTTTAGACTATATATGGAGTTAGCCTCTGCAGGCTTCTACTTGGGTTACCGATATTTATTAAGTAATGTCTCTTGCATTTATTAAAAGTGTTACTATGAATATTACCTCTGGATTAAGTACCAAATATATATAAAGGCAAAGGTTCTTCTAGCTTAGGTTTCTAGCATAGTTTCAACTAGCACAATTGTCACTTCTAGCCCCCTTGGGTATTTTTTTTTTTTTTTGTAAGAGAACATTTATTTGGGGGAGGGGGGGTGAAAAAAAAAGAGAACATTTATTTGGTAAATTATAGAGGTAGAAAAAGTAATTCCTAGAAGAAATGGGCTTAGCAAATAAGTTCTAGAGGTAAAGGAAGGGCCCTTGGAACTTGGGAGTGGGGAAGCTAATGGTAAAGTGCCTGGGGTGTGGGGCGGGGGAGAGAGGGGAAGGGGGAAGGGAAAGGGAAAGGGAAAGGCACAGGTGAGCTCCCAGGAGGGGAGCCCTCCTTGGGCATTTCTTTTTTTTTTTTTCTTTTTTAAATATATTTTTATCGATTTCAGAGAGAAAGGGAGAGGGAGAGAGAGATAGAAACACCAATGATGATAGAGAATCATTGATCAGCTGCCTCCTGCATGCCCCACACTGGGGATTGAGCCCACAAACCTGGGCATGTGCCCTTGACCGGAATCGAACCTGGGACCCTTCAGTCCATAGGCCGACGCTCTATCCGCTGAGCCAAACCGGCTAGGGCAGGGCATTTCTTAATATAATTCTTATTGATACTTAGAGAATCAGTATGTTTCAGAAAATACCCTGTTGCTATGATTATGAAGCTAACTAGAGAAGGGAGAAGTGGCAGCTTAACAAGGTCAACTTGTTTGTCACTAAGTCACTCACATGGAAAGATCACTGCATCCTGTAACCATGCCTTTCTTTCTGGGGATAACAGCCTTTCTAGGATAAGAAATCTGCTGGGGGGGGGGGGGGGGATGCAGAGATGAGATCTGTATTAGGGAGACCCAGCAGGAAACAGATGGTATCCTCATATTAGGATACTTTGAGGAGAGTTTAATAACTCACAAAGTGCTGAAAAACCACAGGGATAGGAATAGTGCGGTGTCTGTAGGGCTGGTAATAATGAGGCTCCATTACCACCCCTAGACCTGAAGGGGTAGGAGGGGGAGCAGGTTATGACAGACAGAGAGGGCCTCCTGACAGGAGCTGAGGCCTTCACTTGAGTGATGAGCCCTCTTAGGGGGTTCTGGGGGAATAAATACCCAGATCTCCCTTCTTCCATCTCTTGCCAAGATGCTCCAGTGACCACTGAGTCTTGTGAAAGAAAAGGTTATTCTGACACTTTTTTATTTTTATTTATTTATTTATTTATTTTTAAAATATATTTTATTGATTTTTTACAGAGAGGAAGGGAGAGGGACAGAGAGTCAGAAACATCGAGGAGAGAGAAACACCGATTAGCTGCCTCCTGCACACCCCCTACTGGGGATGTGCCCACAACCAAGGTACATGCCCTTGACCAGAACCAAACCCGGGACCATTCAGTCCCCAGGCCGATGCTCTATACACTGAGCCAAACTGATCAGGGCTATTCTGACACTTTTTTAAATGGTAAGGAAGACTTACTCAGGATTATTGCAGTGGATGTTAAGACTACCACAATATGGGAGAGAGAGAAGGCTCAACTTTGAAAAACAATAAAGACAGCTGAGGATTCATAGCCAAGGAGCAGAATGAGAGGGGGCGGGATCAGTGGGTAGAATATGACTAAGAGGAGACATCAGGGGTGGGGGGATTCTTGCTGAACCTACCTAACAGGATTCTTGCTGAAGGCAGGCTAGGAATTATATATCAAAGGTGGGAAATGAGGAATTCGATCAGATAATGAGAGTGATCAGATATTAAGAATGGGGGATTCTCTTCAAACTGACTTTGCAGGATTCTTGCTAAAACTGGGCTATGCAAGCCCAGCAAGGACAAGGCCCAAGACTGAAGCCTAGTAGAGAAGAGGGCTCACAGAAGCTTGACTAAGCATTGATCCAGAAGAAAGTCTTTTGCCCGTCCAGGACAGCATCTGGGGCAGAGAGCAGCATGGAGGAGGGCTTAAAGCAGTGGTTCTCAACTTGTGGTCTCGACCCCTTTGGGGGTAGACCAACCCTTTCACAGGGGTCACCTAAGACCATCGGAAAACACATATATAATTACATATTGTTTTTGTGATTAATCACTATGCTTTAATTATGTTCAATTTGTAACAATGAAATTGGGGGTTACCACAACATGAGGAACTGTGTTAAAGGGTCGCGGCATTAGGAAGGTTGAGACCACTGGCTTAAAGGGAATCAACTGATAAAATATCTTTCAGTAGATTAATGAACTACTTACTGACTCCCTTATAAAGGGGTAAAGTGAAATTTGATCAAAATCAGTTTTTTTAAAGTAATAATGAAACATAACAGATAGAAGGATATGTCTGCCTGAGTAAAAAAGCCCTCAGAGTAGTATATGAAAATGGGGACTCATTGAATTATGATGCAGTATACTTTGAATTTCTGAATAAATCTAGAAGATGACCCTCAAGGTTGGCCTGATTGTTTTTCTTACATTTCAAAAAGCTTCTACAGTTGTAATTGTGCTTGGGAAAAGACAGGATCAGGAAGAATTCAGCTGACCTGGGGTGTCTAAGTGGGCACATTTTATCAGTGCCAACATTAGTGTCTTCTGCAGGCTGCACATGCATGTTATGGAAAATCTTTTTAGGGAGAAAAATCTATAGGAATAAACTAATGTATTAAAAGAAAATTATTCTAATATTTTTTCCACAGACTTTTTATTTTAATTTTTGGAGTTGCTTCAGTTTATAGAAATTGTCCAGCAGAAACACTTTATTTATTTATTTTTCTTCTCTCTAAACAGATTTAAGCAATACAGGAAAACCAGAGCAGCAGAGTAAAACATCCTGTCCCACATCCTTTGCTAGCAAATAAGAACAAATTTACAGCAGCAAATGTTTGTAACTGAAAATGCATTTCCTCCACATGTTTAAAATAGCACACTGCTTAGGCTATAAAAAGCCGAAGTTTATGCTTTGGGAATGGAGTAAACCAAATACCCAATTTTAATTAGAGGCAGGAATTAGAGACAACAAAAAGCACTCTCTACATTTGGTAGTAGAAAGCACAATGCTCAGTGTCTAAATTCCTGTAGTTTTGTTACTTTAAGCTCGTGAGCACGCCTCCCTCTATCCCACCCCCACCCCCATCATCATTACCAGTACTGTTGGCCACTTACATCCAGCTTCTCCCAGCATTTGTGCATATCTGGCTGGTTAGCCTTCAACCTCACATTCGTTACTTAACCTTATTCTAGCACTGGGCTATTAGCCTCATTAAAGTTTGTACTCCGACAGTAGGCATTAACTTGTTTAATTAAGGGCTTATTATTTAGTTACCTCCTTATACAGGGGTAGACAAAAGTAGTTTGAGTTACCAGTCATCATTACCTAAAAGATAAATCATAAGCCCTGGCCTGTGTGGCTCATTTGGTTGGGCGTCTTCCTGTGCACCGAAAGGTTGCTGGTTAGATTCCCTGACAGGGCACAGGCTCCATCCCTGGTAAGGGGCATGCAGAAGGCAGCTGATCGATGTTTAGCTCTCACACCGATGTTTCTCTCTCTCTCTCCCTCCTTCTTTCCTCTCTTTCTAAAAATCAATAAACAATCATAAGTAAGGATATGAAATAATAAGGCAATGACAAATAATACAAATAATAAAATAATATGTAAATAATAATGCAAGAGTAAACTTTTGAATTCTCACAACTGTAAACCTACCTTTGCCCACTCCCGTAGATTGGGAATGATCTAAAAAAAAAAAAAAAAAAGGCTTTCTTGATGTCTTAAACAATCTTATGGGTGGTGTCAGTTTAGCATTATTTGCCCCAAAGATAGGAGAGAGAGGATTCTTTACAGTCATAGTAAAGATAGAAGACCCAGAACTTGGGAAGACAGGAAAAATGCCTGACTTTCTGAGGTTGGTCAGTACTCAGGCTGTTGACCAATCCAGTTCCCAGGAATCTTTAATTTGTGCAACAGAGTATTTCTGTACGAACAGTTAATCTGCTCTCTCCCAAACTCCCTGAACGTAAGTTAATATAACTTTGTTGGCTTTTTAACATTTTAAAAATTTTCAGTATGTATAGTCTTTTGATAGAGAGCATTGAACATTTAAAGTAACAAAAGTCTGATATTGCCACTATGTTAGGTAGAAATGTTTCTTCTTTTTTTTTTAATCTTCACCCCAGGATATTTTTTCCATTGCTTTTTAGAGAGTGTAAGGAAGGGGAAGAGAGAGAGAGAAACATGAATGTGAAAGAGACACATCAATTGGTTGCCTTCTGCATGAGCCCTGACCAGTACCAGGGATCGAACCTGCAACTCAGGTACGTGCCCTTGACTGGGAATCGAACCCGAGACCCTTCAGTGTGCAGGCCGATGCTCTAATCGCTGAGCCATACTGGCCAGGGCAAATGTTTCTAACTTTTTTTAAAAAAGATGTTTTTATTGATATTTAGAGAGAGAGGAAGGGAGAGGGATAGAGATAGAAACATTGATGAGAGAGAAACATTATCGATTGGCTGCTTCCTGCACACCCTCTACTGGGGATCCAGTCTGAAACTTCAAGTATGTACCTTGATCGGGAATCTAACCAGTGACCTCTTGGTTTATGGGTCGATGCTCAACCACTGAGCCACACCAGCCGGGCTGTTTCTAATATTTGATCAGACTCTCTTGTTATGTGATCAATCAGACCTCTGACCTATGTTAATTTATGTTTTTAGACTCTTTTAGTTTTAAAGGAATTGCTTTCATGTTGAGAGGAGCATTTCAAAGCAAATATATTTCACATGATTTTACAAACAAGGAAGAAAAGACCCCTAAATTATTCAAAGCAAATGTATTTACATCAACAACAACAAAAAGATATATATATATATATATATATA
>NW_005356042.1:15218010-15220778 GCF_000412655.1 Myotis brandtii
GTATATATTTTATAGTATATTAATTGATGGGCATAGGGTTGTTTCTACTTTTGGCTATTACGAATAATGCTTCTATGAACACTAATGTATAAGTTTTTGAATAGACATGAATTTTCATTTCACTCGTGTATGTACCTGGGTGTAGAATTGCTGGGTCATATGGTAATTTGAATATGGTCTTGAAAAGGAGAATGAACCATAAGAGAAATATCTAGGAGTTTTAGTTACCCAGGGGTGGGTGACTTGGGTGCCTAGATTTCTTGCACCATGATTTCTTTGAAGCATGTGCAGTTCCATAAGTAAGCTCCTGCTGTAGGACAAAAGAGAGTGATGGAAAGTTGTAATGTCTAGTAGTACTATAAAAGCAATGGCTACAGAAAAGATAAGGCAGTTTTCCTCTGTTGTAATTAATTTAGAAGTAAGGAAAGGGAATTAAGCCTTGATTTGTTCCCACAACCAGCTGTAAGCTTTGTATTCAGTGAGATTTCCTGTTTGATGATAATTTGGGATTTTAGTTTTAGTTGACTCCAGGCTGGCCCTGTCCTTATTTTATTACTGTTTGTAAATAGATGTTCTTGCCCTTCCTACTAACTTTGAAATTAACTTTGTTATTCTTAGCAGATGTGGTACTGCCAATAGGAGGTGTTCAGAAATGTGTGGTGAGATATTTTGGTTGTTATATGACTTGAGGAGACCACTGGTAGGGTCCAGTGGTACTAAATATCCTGCATTGCTTAGGACAGTTTGTACAGAAAATTTTCTTTTCCAATATGCCTGCAGTGTCCCCTTTGAGACACATTGTTTTAGGGAGCTGGAGCCCCTCAGTTATATAACCATTGAGCTTCCTTCAGTTTCTGGAGACTCCACTCAAGGACAGACACAAATGGGCAGTCCTTAGACAATCTGTCCCTAGTTGGTCATTATTTAAAAATCAGGAGAGCCCTAACTGGTTTGGCTCAGTGGATGGAGCGTCGGCCTGAGGACTGGAAGGTCCCAGGTTCGATTCAGGTCAAGGGCATGTACCTTGGTTGCGGGCACATCCCCAATAAGAGGTGTGCAGGAGGCAGCTGATCGATGTTTCTCTCCCATCGATGTTTCTGACTCTCTATCCCTCTCCCTTCCTCTCTGTAAAAAATCAATAAAATATATATTTTTTAAAAAAACCAGGAGAGTTGACATAAAAGTCTGGGTTACTAGCTTTTCATCAGAAATGAGAAGTTGTGCCACTGCTCCCTCTTTCCTTACAGCAACAATGAACTGGAGCAGAGTAAGCGGGGTTTGCCCTTTGCTGGTCCCTCCTCAGCTGCTTCACTCATTTATGTACCTGCTTGGCTCCTGTAGGCAGGGGTTTCTCACACTCTGGGATGACCAGTTTCCCTTTAATGATCAGATCAGTTTCCTTTTGGATCCAGTTTGTTGTTTAGATTAAATATCTGACATACTATCTTTTCAGACTTCAAGTTAAACATTTCTTTACCTTTTTTAAGAAGACTAAATAGCTTCTGTTGACAACTTACCAAATTTAAGGCACAGTGCTAAGTGTTTTATTTCAGAATTCCAGTCCAGATCTATTTGAGACCAAAGCCTGTGCTCTCAGCTACTGTGTCCTATAGCACTCTCTCTTATCCTCCTAATTGGCTTTTTACGTTAAAAGCATTTTTCAACTTTATAATTCATGAGGGACTTTTTAAAAATATATTTTTATTGATTTCAGAGAAGAAGGGAAAGGGAGAGAGAGATAGAAACATCAATGATGAGAGAGAATCACTGATCAGCTCCTCCTGCATGCCCTCCACTGGGGATTAAGCCCACAACCCGGGCACGTGCCCTTGACCTGAATCGAACCTGGGACCCTTCAGTCCACAGGCCAAAGCACTGAGCCAAACCGGCCATGGCTGATAAAGGACTTTTTGAAAGCTCTTTCGTACTTTGCTGGTTTTGAAGGAAATGAGATGACTATTTCCTCCCTTTTCCTTTGTAAGCTTTTCCCCCATTAACCATGGTTAGTCCAGGTTTCCTCTATTTCAGTCTCATTCCTATCTGATGAAATTGAAGAGACTAGCATGATTTAAAAATTGAGTTTCAGTTATGTTTGTAAATGTACAAACATAATCTTTTAATAGTCAACAAGCTGTGGACAAGATGTGATCAGTCAGCTGGGGAATAATGGCTGTTTCTGTATGGTAATGAGCTCCTACTGAGGTCTGAATCCTACGTGGTAAGCAGTGTATATGAGAGTGTTGCCAGGGGAGTCAGGAGATATCCTTGCCCAGCTTGTGTTAAGTGCATTTCTTCTGGCAGCCATTTGTTCCAGAATAGCACTAGCTAGAAACAGCTTTTAAGAGAATGCTTCTAGGAGCTAGTGTGACAAATGGAAATGATTGATTCTGGCACCGTTGGTGGTACTGCTTATCAGCTCCAGAATGATGTGCTTTGTGTCAGGGCAAGAAAACCCTTTATCAGATTTTTACCTTTTTGTTCTTCAGTGGATGCTAAACTCTGCTTTGTTTGTTTTTCATCTATTCTTAACTTGTTTTTTAAATAAACATCTATAGGTATTACAGGTATAGAGTAAATGAATTTGAAATTTAAATTAAATATTTTTTTAAAGATTTCTCTGTGAATAGTTGGCATGTTTTGAATATATTAAAGGTGATCTTATTCTCATTCACATTCTTTTTTTTAAAAAATATATTTTATTGATTTTTCACAGAGAAGAAGGGAGAGGGATAGAGAGTTAGAAACATCGATGAGAGAGAAACATCGAT
>NW_005356042.1:15221137-15233615 GCF_000412655.1 Myotis brandtii
GGCTTATATGCATGCATACAAGTCCTTTGGTTGATCTCTCCCCTTTCCCCCCACCCTCCCCTACTTTCCCTCTGAGGTTTGACAGTCTTATTACTGCTTCTCTGTCTCTGGATCTATCCCTTTTCATCAGCCTATGTTGTTCTCTATAATCCACAAATGAGTGAGATCATGTGGTATTTATCTTTCTCTGACTGGCTTATTTCACTTAGCATAATGCTCTCCAGTTCCATCCATGCTGTTGCAAAAGCTCATTCACATTCTTGATTTGAAGAGATTGTTCCAGGCCAAGTGGGTAACTGGAAGAATTATAATTATGTAGAGACTAGTGATAATCCTTTTTGTTGTTGGGGGGCCCGCAGTATTTGACACTTGAATCAAGCAGTGAAGAGCCTGCCAATGTGAGCATCTCAGTGAGATCCCAAACAATGAAAAGCTTTCAAAGCAAGACCTTTTTTTCATTTGTGGTCACCAGGATCCGGTAATTTCTGTCAATTTGGATTAAATTCCTGCATCAAATACTATGAATCTAGGAAGTGTCCCTAGTGGTTTTCAAAGTTGCTGAGAGGTAAACTAATTCTGGTGTTCTTAGAAAATCCTCTGAGGAGAAAGACTTTATTGTATAGTGCAGCCTTTTTCCTTTACCTTTATTTTTGAGCTATAGTGCCACGAAGTTTCAGAAATGTGAGTTTACTAGTAAGAGCCAAGTGCCTATATCTGTTATAAACTTTAAAAACTTTATTTTGCTATATTTCTATATCATTAGTTGTGCCAAATTTCTCTTGGTGTGAATTATGAGTCAGTAAAGTGAGGATCTTGGAGATGTAAAGAAGAATAGGAAGAATCGGTAGCCAAAGTTATGACTGTCACAAAGTTTACTGAGTCTGATTATAGGAAATTGATTTAGAAACAAGGATATGGGAGCTTCCATTGAAGGAGAAAATTGTGATGTTCTAGGAATGAAGTGGAAATACTTCATTTCACTAATGAAATCACTTAATTTCACTAATTTATTAACGGCTTCATGTATTTTAACTTCTCTTTGTACACTAGAGGGCAGAATCCCCCCTGAAAAGACAGTTAGTTGTCTTTGGCAAGATCCCAGGAACTTGAAGCGTTCCCAAGGTTTGGTATAAGAGTGTGTCACATTTTTCTTTGGCTAATTAGATTAGTCTCTTGATATTAGAGTTCTATGTGCTATATAGTTTCTACATTTTTCTTTTATTAGAATTTGTTTCAAATTCTACCATTGTGTTTAGAAAGTGAAGATGATTTTTCTTTTCTCATTTATTTCCTTGAGATGCAAAGCTTTTATTGTTGTTGTTTTTTGTTACAAATAAGAAAGTAAAAATGACGCATAGTCCCACCGCTTAAATTTTTTCAGAAAGCAGGCAGTGAAAGTTTCTTCTACCTACCTTTTCTTCATTCCCAGTCTAAGAGGCTAATTGTTGTAAACTGTTTATTAGTTTTGTGCTTATTCTTCCATATGCTTTGCTAATATATTGTAATTACATTAAAACAAAAATGGACTCACTCTATTTTAGTCTGCAATTTGAATTTTTAACAATCTAGGGCATCTTTCCAGGCTCAGTATAAACACCTCCATTTTTTTTTTTTAAATGCCTGAATGGTACTTTCTTGTGTGAATAATCTATAATTTGAGTAACAATTCCATTATTGATGAATACTAGTTTTCCACATTTTACAGTTATGAGTAATTCTGTAATAATCCTTGCACATACGGTATATGTTACTTCTGGAGGATAGATTCTTAGAAGTGTGATTGCTGGGTCACCAGATGTGTGTGCACTGTAAATCCTAATAGATGTTGCCAATTAGGCAACACCAATTTGAAATCTCTCCATTGTTACCCAAGGGTCCATTTCTGCACACCATTACCAGTAGTCGTCAGGGTTTTCTCCACAATTATGTTAACTAGATCTTCACAAACTGCTGATTTGAGTTGTGGCTTAAAATTTCCCCTCCTTTGAAAACCTCTACCAAAAACATACTTCTTTTCAAGAAGTAAATGTTACATTTTTGTGCTTTTGTAAAGTGTTACAAAAAAAAAGAATAAATTAAGATTTGGGTTATCATCTATATCATATTGTATCAAATCATCAGAGTTAATTCTCAGTCACTTAAGAATTCATGTAAAAATATGAGTTTTATAAATACTGGGGAAAATTGTGAGCCAATTTAGGGACTGTATATTATAGATCCTTTAAAACGTTGTGCTACTTTTCTCTTAGGTCCTTAATGTTGGAAGTTACGTATTTCCAAATGTTTCAACATTAGTGAAGAACAATTTGTTCAAAGCATGACAATCAATGATTCTTATATTCTCATCAGGTTCTAATACAGGTATTTTGCTGCCATTTCATGGAAGGTTATGATTATATACAAAGATTCATATTGGGTAAATATTTTCATTTGGATTGGGGAATTTTTCTTATGGGAGAGGCTGAGCAGCTGTGTTCTAATTATTTTGGTCAGGGATTGAAGAGCCGGCTGATCTGATGTTTAGCATTTACTGTATTCAGTTACTTAGCCTTGGATTCTTGCCAAAGCCTTATGTTACCCAAGGGAAACTATGATAAATTTAAGCTGAAATAATTTAAAACTTTTAAACTAGGCTAATATTTCCATATCGTTGAGAAAATGGAAGAGCTGAACAAGTCTTCATCTTTAGGTCTAGTAATTCTGGATGCATATGATCCATAAAAAAGTCACAGCCTTTTGATTATTAACCTTTCCTTTCCTTTGAAATGTGTTACAATTCAATGGCTGCTAATTTGAGAATGAGCAGGGAAAAACCGTCCTTTGTATTGACTTCTGCTTGAAACTGGGATCCCTTAGCCCTAGCTGCCTGTGAGATGGTGAGCTATAGGAGTCAGAAACCAAAAAAAGAGTTTTCTCTATAGTCAGAGGGAATGTCACATGACTTATTTGGACCAGAAGTGAGAATTAGAATGATCCAAGGAATACCATGTACCAAACACTCTTGATCTTGGTCTTTTGTCTAGTATAGCTAGCTTCAAAGAAAAGATTTGAGGAAAAGTTTCCTTTAAAATAGTAACCACAAATGTTGTGTCTGCTTCTCAGCTATGTTTCTGTGTTGTACTGTGTGTGGGTTAACTAAATTCAAGTTTTTTATATCATTTCAGAAAGTCATTCTGATTTAACTTGCGTTGGACCAATCTGAACCTTATTTTCTCAGTCTTGATGTGGTGAAGCCAATTTTCCTGTTGGGCTAAACTTGGGTCTGCTGTGCAATTTACACTATTGTACAAGAATGAGCCAGGCAGAATTTCAGCTCTGTGAAGGTTTAGATTATGAAGTATCTGTCTTTATGAAATTGGAGTTATATTTTTTAAAAACTTCTTCGATATTAGGACTTTGTTTAACACCATAATGAAAGCAGAGGATCATTATTTCCCAGGTATGGAAGGGAAAGTCTGTGATAAAGACTTTTATTTTTCCTTACATTGTATCAATCACTGAGGTAATTGGTTGGCAATGGAAAATGGAACACAACTCCTTGCTCCTAATAAGATATGTCATCTAATTTTGATATACTGTCTCAGAAGTCCAAGGTCAAAGACACTTCTTTCTGATAAGACTGGTACACCTTTGCGCTTTCTACTGTCATCTTTCTATATTTGTTTAGAGTTTTCCCCAGATTCACAGGCCTCCTCTCCTTATGCATTTAATAATAGCATTCGTCTACTCCAACAGCTTTAACCATCTTTAGGACTGCCTTTTTCCTGAACTCCTGCTTGTGGAAATGTATTCTGAATTCCCTTAATACCACATTGGTCCAACGTTTAACTCATTATCTCTAAATCCTCCCATTTTACAAAGCTGAAGAAATAGAGTCTATGAAGTTAAATAGCTTGCAGAAGAGAGAGAGCCTAGACTAGAATGTAAGGCTGCTTTCCAATCCAGTTTCCTAATCTGCTGGGCCAAAGTGTGAACCAGCACTATTCTCTCATTCACTCAGGCCCCAACCTCAGTACCATCTTCAATTCTTCCCTTTTCTTTCTTGCCTCCCCCCCCTACCCAACTGCCCAATCCATTACCTTCTTTTAATTTCACCTTCAAAATGTCTATAAATATTCATTTATATTCTTCCTGTTTTCCTCCTCCCCCTCTTTCCTCTATAGTTCATCTTAATTCCATTGCCTTTTTTTCTGGATTTTCTGAAGTATCTGACTTCATGTAATTTCTTTTGAAAGGCTTGGACTATTGTAATTGTTTCCTAAATTACAATATTCTATATCCACTCTACATGCCACTGCTAGGATACTTTGGTAGAGATTTAATTTAGATCATACCACTTGCTCAAAAATTTGATCTTTGTTGCCTAATATTAAGTTCAAATTCTTTAGCCTGATATTAGTGAACACCACACTTGAGCTCCAGCCAACCACACCTTTTTCTGAGTTACTTTATTTGACAGCCAGAAAGGAGTCCTTCCCTTTGACCCTTACTCTCCTCTTTCAGCTTTGTTCAAACTGTTCGACCCCCTCCTCAGTTGCCCTCATTTCTCTCCATCCTGCCCGTTTTTCAAGCCCCACCTCTGCCCTCCCAAACCCTTCCCTAATACATGTCCTCTTTCTTCGTACTCCTGTTCCATTAATGGCCCTTTAAATATTTGACCATGAAATATAGTTATTTTATTCTTTCTTATTCATGCCCTACAAAGAGTAAAGACTCTTAAGATCTTTTCTTTGACTTTGGATTTCTGTAGTTTCAATAATGTGCATGATGTGGATTTTGTTCCTTAAATCTAAGCATTTGTGGCTTTTGAAAGTTCTTAAAGATTCTCAGGTGTTATCTCTTTGAATGTTGCCCCTTTGCACTCTATTATCTCCTAGAATTTCAGTTATGTAGTCAGATCTCATGTTGTTCTCCTTATCACTTTACTTCTCTGGTATTTTCCATTTCATTATTTCTCTGAGTTGTCTTCTGGCTATTCCCTATGTTCCAGTTCTTGTTTTTCAGCTGTGTTTAACCTATTTCAACTTGTCCATTGAGTTTAATTTCAGTGACTAAATTTTTTAGTTTTAAAAATTCTATTTGGTTAGTTTTCAAACCTACCTGTTCTTTTTCTATAGGATCTGAGATTTTCTTTTATATGTGTAATAATTTTAAGTATACTTTCTTTATAGTTGCTGTCTGATGGGTTTTGTTTTTTTTATCAGAAGTTCTTGGGGTTCTAAAGCTGTTTTTATTTTACTTGTAGGATGTCATAGTAGATTATTTCCTTTCCTGTTTAGTATTTTTTGTACTTATCGTTAGCAAGGTTTTATCTGTGGGGTGATCTCAGGTGGCCTGAGGTGAAGTTGTATTTCTCTAAAGTGGAGATAAATTTCTTTCTTTTTAGATGTCCTGGCTTGGGATTATTTTTATGTTAATTTCTTACTTTGGAGTTCTTGGAATATTCAGGTATTATATTTGCAAAAATTATGAGCCACAAATTCATGTGATTGCAGGCCCAGGCTACGAATTGTCAGGAGCCACCCCCCCCCCCCCCCCTCCTGTGCTGTTAGGTGAATGTTTTCTAGTCTGTCCTTTCCCTGAGGATGCATAGTTTCCACTTTATTTAGGGTTTTAGTTCTAGATTTCCACTTTCTTATAAGCTTAAGATCAGTTCTGTTATTATGTGGATAATAAAACCCATGTCGAAAGTTATTGAAACTTCTTCCCTTACCCCACTGACAACCTCCCCCCCCCCAACTCTGTATCAGCTCATATGCTGCTATGGTGGTTTTCAGTTTTCTTTCTTTCTTTCTCTCTTTCTTTCTCTCTCTCTCTCTCTCTCTCTCTCTCTCTCTCTAGACATTTTCTATAAGCTTTCAGTCCTTTTCCTGAATAATCAGAGTTAAATTACGTCTGGCAATAGGATCTGGGTCTATGACTTTGACCACTTCTAAGACACATGTCTTAAGAGCTTATTAAGAGCTATATTTTCCTCAATACAAATTTCTTTGAGCTAATTCAGGGGTGGGCAAACTTTTTGACTTGAGGGCCACAATGGGTTCTTAAACTGGCCCGGAGGGCCGGAACAAAAGCATGGATGGAGTGTTTGTGTGAACTAATATAAATTCAAAGTAAACATCATTACATAAAAGGGTACGGTATTTTTTTTTTTAGTTTTATTCATTTCAAACGGGCTGGATCCGGCCCGCGGGCCGTAGTTTGCCCACGGCTGCGTCTATCCACTGAGCCAAACCAGCCAGGGCTCTTTCTTTTTAAAAAAAAAACTTTTTTAAAAATACACTTTTGTTGATTTCAGAGAGGAAAGAAGAGGGAGCAAGAGATAGAAACATCAATGATGAGAGCATATCATTGATCAGCTGCCTCCTGCACGTTCACTCTGGAGGATCGAGCCTGCAACCCAGGCATGTGCCCTGACTGGGAATTGAACCATCCATCTCCTGGTTCATAGGTCGATTCTCAACCACTGAGCCACACAGTGGCTTTCTTTTGTATGTCCAGTCTGGTACATAGTAAATAATTTATAGGTATTTGTTGAATGAATGAATAAATGAATAGCTTTTATTAATGATCACCATTTTTAAAAAGTCTTGGGTAAACTTTGACTAAGGAGATTTCATTCTTATTCTTTTGGTTATATATATTCTTAATTTTTTAAAGCAGAATGTTTTTGGTTACATAGTTTGTGCTCCGGAAGTAACTGACCCTGGAAACAGACTGTAATGTCTGTTATATGATTGGAATGACAATGTATTTCAGCTTAATCATGCCATAGTTCAAGCATAGACATGTAGGGAAGTTCCTTACTCATTCCACAAAACTTATTTCATAACTCATTCTATTTCCTTGTTGTAGAAGAGTTGTTTTCACAGCAGTACATTTCACAGTGCACTTACTGTCAGAATGAGCAAAAGCTCTAATATGTGCCTGGAACCCTTGTTCCCCAATCAGGAAACACATGGTATTCCCTCAGCCTTTCTTGCACTTAACTTTGAGTTTCCTTATGGATAACTCTTCAGTTGTTTCCTCCCATTTAACATAGGTGCCAGTTAAAATGTACATAAGGGATTTTGATATATGATGTACATCATTATTAAACTGTTCAGGCTGTAGCTTGTGACCACTAGCAAAGTTGCTACCTAGAGTAGATGGAATAGTTGTAGGAGATACAACAGAGTTGTGAGCTAAACATTATGCCACTTGGCATGATATCCTATGTATTGCTAAGCCAGTTCAGGTTGACTACCTCTTGGTTGCTTGGAGGATTTTCTAATGGCTTTTATTATGAGAAAAATATAGAACTAAGTGACTCTGTGGAGAAGGGCAGTGGGGGTAAAAGTTTTTGAGGAATTGCCTGGGACTTTCAATCATGAGCAAATTTAATGGCTTCATGTTTTTGCTTCTTTGAAACTAAATTGACTAAATTGCACTTGAACATATGAAGTATTTTTTCAAATTCTTTAGTGTTGAAAGTATACATATGTCTCCTTTTTCCCCCATTGACCTCTCCCAGCCTGTTCCCACCTCCCAGCACAGGCTCTCACCCCCCCTCCCCCATTGTCTATGTCCATTGGTTATGCTTACATGCATGCATACAAGTCCTTTGGTTGATCTCTTACCCCCCTCTAATCCTCCCCCGTCTTCCCTCTGAGGTTTGAGGGTCTGTTTGATGCTTCTATGTCTCTGGATTTATTTTTGTTCATTAGTTTATGTTTGATTATATTCCACAAATGAGTGAGTGAAGTCTTTTTTTTTAAAATATATTTTTATTGACTTAAGAGAGGAAGGGGAGGGAGAGAGAGATGGAAACATCAGTGATAAGAGAGAATCATTGATTGGCTGCCTCCTATATACCCCCCCCCCCCTTACTGGGGATTGAACCCGCAACCCAGGCATGTGCCCTTGACCGGAATCAAACCCGGGACCCTTCCGTTGGCAGGGAAGGGACCCTTCAGTTCTATCCACTGAGCCAAACCAACTATGGCTGAAGTCTTATTTCTATTTATCTTCTCTCATGCTTAGTTTCTTCTCTTCTTTGCTACCTTTTTTGTTTTATGGACATTCATTGAAAATATTCAAGAAAGGGGTGAGATATAAATAAAACAAGATTTCAGAGAAATCAGGATATTATTTTAGTTGTGATTAGTATTCCTTTATTTCATGTATAAATAACAAAACTAGAGCCCGGCTGGCGTGGCTCAGTGGTTGAGTGCCCACCTATGAACCAGAAGGTCATGGTTCAATTCCTGGTCAGGGCACATGCCCAGTAGGGGGCGTGCAGGTGGCAGCCTATAGATGATTCTCATCATTGATGTTTCTATCACTCTCTCTCTCTCTCCCTTCCTCTCTGAAATCAATAAAAATTTATTATAAATAAATAAATAAATAACAAAACTAGAGGGAAAGTACATTGAAGAGATTCTTGTCTTTGCACATCAAGAAGAATGATGGAGCCAAGCCGGTTTGGCTCAGTGGATAGAGCGTCAGCCTGCAGACTGAAAGATCCCAGGTTCGATTCCCGTCAAGGGCATGTACCTTGGTTGCGGGCACAACCCCAGTGGGAGGTGTGCAGGAGGCAGCTGGTCGATGTTTCTCTCTCATCGATGTTTCTAACTCTCTATCCCTCTCCCTCCCTCTCTGTAAAAAAAATCAATAAAATATATTTTTTAAAAAAAAGAATGATAGAGAGCATTTTAGTGACAATTCTCTCTACTCCACACTTCGTTATTTTCTCAATCTGCATCTATTCCAAAGATGTATTGAACAGCATTTAGTTCAGTGAGTTTTGACAGTTAGTTGTATAAATCCATGTAGCCACCATCCAAAATAAGTGTAGTATAAGTTCATTATCCTAGAAAGTTTCTTCATGTCTCTTTCTAGTTGGTTCTCTTTCCCATTCCCTTGCACCCTTTCCTCAGGTAATCACTAATTTTTATTGTGATAGATTAGTGTTGCCTAGTCCAGAACTTCATGTCAATTAAATCATACCTTGTGTAATTCTTTTGTGCCTGGCTTGTTTCACTCAGCATAGTGTTTTTTAGTCTCATCTGTGTTGCTGTGTCTATCAACAGTTCATTCCTTTTTATTTTCTTTGTATGAGATTATTATACCAACTTATTCATCTTGCTGATGGACATCTAGGTTATTTCCAAATCTTTTTGAAGATATACGTTCTTATTTTTCTTGGTTAAATAAATACCTAGGAATAGGATTGCTAGGTGTATGTTTAATGTTACAACAAACTACCAAAGAGTTCTCCAAAAGATTCTAGTATTTTACATTCCTGCCACCAGTTTGGTCCATGTCCTACCCACAGTTGTTGTCAGTCCTTTTTCTTCAGTGAGTGAGAAATGGTATCTCCTGTGGTTTTAATTTGCATTGCTCAGAAGACTAAGAATGATGACATCTTTTCATGTGTTTATTGGCCATTTGTATATCTTCTTTTGTGAACTATCTCTTCCAGCCTCATTTTTTTATTGGGTTGTTCATCAGTCTGTTTTTGATTTGTACTTTCTGTATCCTGGATATGGGTACTTTGTCAGATGTAAATGTTACTGAGTATTTTTCCCAGTCTGTGTCTTGCCCATTCTTTTTTTATGGTACGTTTTGATGAGCAAAAATGTTAAGTTTTGATGACATTTAATTGGTTTAATTTTTTTCCTTTTATTGTTACTGCTGTTTGCATCCTAAGAATTCTGTCTATTCTAAGGTTGAGAAAATTTCTCCTTTTTTTGAAACTTTATGGTTCTGACTTACATGTTTAGATTTTTTTAAATCTATTTTGAATTAATTTTTATATATAAACATTTAGTTTTTAGTTGTTTTTTTGTGTGTGTTTTTAACACCTGGCTGTTGTTTAAAAATTTAAACAATGCACAAAGATATGAAAGACAAAATGAAAGTTAATAGTTTAATGTATCTCTTTCTAGGCCTCCTCTGTCCAGGAGCCAGTAGCCATATATGACTATTGAGCATTGAAATATGGCTAGTCCAAATTGAGTTGTACTGTAAGTGTAAAATGACTGGCTATATACTAAGTTTTATAAATATTAGGAAGGTTATTTCTTCAAAAAAAAAGGGAAACACTTGGAAAAGAAGAATAAAGTTGTTCAAAATATTTTCACACAGTGGGCATTAAAACTCTTTTAAGCTAAAACAGGCACTGGATTCCTTGGGGTAATAAAACTCATTATAGTTTTCTTGTTAAATAGAAATGGTTATTGCAGCTAGAATGGGTGAATTGGGGAGAGGACAAAATGGCTTCATAACTATAATCAGAACAGTCTTAGAGGGGCCTGGCCCTTTAAATATAGTGTATTTCCCCTGCTGGAGTTCAAACTCTGCCTGTCTTTTGTTCATAATCAGTTACACAGTGCATTTAGGCAGGATAGAGGGTCACTGATCTGGATCCTGTGGCAATAAGTTGACATTTTTATTGAGGCTAGTCCGTACTCTTGGCTGGAGTCTTGAAATTGTGGGTGTGTTCCTGCTGCCCAGTAGTGGACAGAAATGAAAACTGTATACATCTGAATTTTGTTACCACTAGATTGTGTTCACTTTTTATTTGGGGATTCTGAGCTTTATGTCAAACTCTTCAGATTGAGACCCTTCTTGTAGCTATTGTTTTGAACTTCTTGTATTTTAAAGTAGAGGGAAGAGAATGAATATTACTGCCCACTCCTTCTTTGGAAGTACATATATGCCTTAGATTTGGCCAGTCCTGCCTACTTCAAACCCTAATTTTTCATGAGTCTTTCAGCTGTAATATGGGGACCATAATTCCTACCTCATAGAGCTGTTTTGAGAATGAAATTAGATGAAGTGTCTTAGTAAAGTTTCTGGCAAAGAAGGGCTCAATAAAAATTCGTCGTTGTTCCCTCCCCCCTCCCTCTTTTTTTAAGAATAGTTAATTGAGCCCTGGTCATTTTGGCTCTGTGGTTTAAAGCATTGGCCCTCATTGTACTTAATTTGCATTTCCCTAATGACTAATGATGTGGAGGATCTTTTTATACATTTACTTGCCATTTGCATGTTTTCTTTGATTAAATGTCTTTTAAAATGTTTTGCCTATTTTGAACAGGGCTATGAATTATGTATCTTCTTATTGAGGTGGGATTTTACCCCCTCATTTTTCAGCTGTTCTTCAAGCCATGAAAATGCAGTTTTCTGCTTGAGTTCTATCCACTCATGCAACAGAAACTGGCCAGTGCCCACTGGCAGAGCGCTGTAACTCAGCCTCAGAGTCATTTGTCTCCTTAGTGTTTATTTCACTCCAATTTCTGCTTCGTTTTGGTTGCTGTCTTGTGCTTTTAAAATTTGTTTTTCATATTTTGTCCAGAGTTTATAATTTTTCTAACTGTGAAAGGGTTAGTACAAAAAAGCTACTCCACATTACTATGTTATTCCATTTAAAAATAGCTTTTTATGTATTTAACCTTGTTATTCAATTTCAGATATCACACATGTGTTATAATTATTTTACGATTTGTAGTAAGCTCTTTATAGGCTTAGAGTAAATCCATATGTTAATACATCAAATATTTATGATGATATGGAAAAACAACTAACCAGTCACCATGGTGAAATTTGTGTTGTGTTATGTTGATGGCCAGATAACCCACAATACATTGTAGCCGCAAATAAGTAACTTGGTTTCCTTCCCATTACTTGAAAACATCCACCAAAATGATGTAATTGATGACCAGTTCTTAGTACTTCTTTACATTCACAAAAATGTTGAGGACCCCAAAGAGCTTTTGTTATCAATTGATATTTACTATATTAGAAATTAAAACTAAGACATTTAAAACATTTTCAAATAGTAGTAAACTCATTACATGTTAGTATAAGTAGCATTTTTATGAAAAATAAGTATATTTTCCAAACAACAACAACAAGAATTTACTGAGAAGAGTGGCATTGTTTTAAATTTTTACAAATCTTTTCAATATCTGTCTTAATAGAAGATAGCCAAAATCTCATACTTGCTTTACACTTTCCATTAGCCATCCGAGTATTGACATTGTCACCCATCATGTAGCTACTGAAAAACTCCACTGTACACTGTGAGAGAATGAAAGCGAAAAGGCAAATAATGTCTTAGTGTTTTCATGAAAATAGTTTTAACCTTTTTGACTGCCTGAAGAGATCTGAGGAATTCCTGGACCACACTTTGAGAACTGCAGGTTTAATATATCTCTGGAGAGATACTTAAGCAATTAATAACAATATTTGTCTTAGGGGAGGGAGAATTTGGTATTATTTTCAAATACCTTTTGAATTTTGTTCTTGTACACTAATTATCATTTTTAAAAGGCAAATTATTAAAGTCCTTATCTAATCTATACTAATAAAAGGGTAATATGCTAATTAGACTGGGAGACCTTCCAGACATCCTTCCAGACAAAGCCATGGCAGCGGTGCTGAGGCAGAGGTGGTTAGGGGCGATCAGGCCAGGAGGGGAGGGCAGTTGGGGGTG
>NW_005356042.1:15233684-15254012 GCF_000412655.1 Myotis brandtii
TGGGGGGAGAGTTGGGAGCGATCAGGCTGGCAGGCAGAGTGGTTAGGGGTGATCAGGCAGGCAGGCAGATGAGCGGTTAGGAGCCAGCAGCCCTGGATTGCAAGTTGGACATCCTCTGAGAGGTCCCAGATTAGATAGGGTGCAGGCCAGGATGAGGGACACCCCCCCCCCCCCCCCAAATTCCCAAGCTGCAGGGGATGAGTTATTAAATAAAGCCCTTATCTTCCTTCTGGCAAAAAGGTGCTTAGACTTTAAAAAATGATTTATATGCTTATAGTTAGAGGGGAGAAGAGCCTCAGGAGGCACCTCTTCAATCTAAATTTGGTTCCCATCGTCATTATCTGTCACAGCCTCTTATTCTTTTCTTTTGTAGCTCTTACCTCAATCTGTAATTACATGGATTTTCATGTATGTTTTATTTTTTTCACCTCTCTTCTCCCCCAATAGACTGTTAGCTCCCTGAACACATGAATCCGGTCTGTTCACTATTTTCAATCTAGTATTCGGTTCATAATAGTTTGTCAGTAAATATTTATTAAATGTATGAATAAGGATCTTTGGGGAACTCACATCAGTTTCCCATTTATCAGTACTAAGCAGCTCTGGGTAGTTGGGTAAAGTTTCCTGCATTTGTTCCAGTCCCCATAGATTGTGCACTAGATGAGCAGTAAGTATTAATGAGCAATTTAGAAGGCAAGTGTCATGAGGGGGTCACAAAATGATTCTTTTGTGCTCATTTTGCTTTTTGTTATTATTGTTTGCTATAAAGATTTCCTTCTCTGTCTCATTCTTTGATTTGTTATGTTTTTCTCTAAATAAAATAAACATTTCAAAAAGACCTCATTTGGCTTTGTACCAAACCTGACACTAGTGCCAGAGTAAATAGCATTACACCAAACACTTCTTTGTGCCTAGATGAAGTTGGCCAAATGTTTCATCTGTTTTCTTGTGATGGTTCTTTCAATATTCTCAGCTCGTTCATCACTGGGTCATCAGAGGCAAGCGGCTGATTTCAGAGCCAGCAGTTTTCTGATACAAGGCCCTCCATTGCCACAGGATCTGCCACTGCCATAGTAACAAAACCTCAGCGGGAATTCTTGCTGCGGCCATTGAGATCTAGTTAGTGGTCACCTGCCCTTGCCTCTGGTTTTATGTAATATCATTGTTTTTAAAAAGAATTAAGGTCTGTTTTATATAAAATAACCCCTTAGAGCAGAAGGTTTATAGTCCTTAGTAGGAGGGCCCACAGTGAACTACCATCTTATAGTAAAGTATTTTCCCTCTTATAAACAGAACTTTAGCTTAAGTTTGCTCCTGAGTGTAGGAATGAAGAGCAGAGAGTTCTCTTCTGGAAGGTACCTCAGCTCACAGCTTGTGTTGTAGATTGAAATTGGCATCATTATTGTGCCACATGTTTTTTTTAGCTATAGTGAAATGTAGTTTATACGTTAAGGAGTAAAATGAAAAAGTTGGGACTGTCTAGGAAAATCCAAAACAGGCTCGGTTATCTTCCCTGGAAGAAAGACAGGAGGTTGGTTCTTCAAAAGAGCATTATGCTGTATTTTAATTTCCACTTTATTGGTCTTTTCAGCACAGTGTTGGTATCAAACACTCCTAGAGCTGCAGCCTAGCCCTGCCTCTGTAGCCAAAGATGCTATACGATAGGTTATGGGCAAAACCATTGGTCTCTGTGGAGACTTGTTTTCTGGTATGAAGGACATTTTTGCCTTGAAGCCTGTAGAGCAGACAAATGGAAAGAGGAGCAGACAGCGATTAGTACTGTTCCATTTGTTGCCACCTAGTTTGTGTAGATCATACACTGTAGGAACTCGCAAGTGTTTGATGAGGGCAAAAAGCACCTCTTCTGGGAAAGAATAACTTGGGCTTTTCTGAGTTTTTTCATCTTATACAAATAACTTCCTGTAAGTATGGGAATTATTGGTCAAGACAGGCTCTTTTGCTTGCTTTCCTTAGGCCTCACTTCCAGCCCATTCCATAGCTACACACAGTGGAATAGGAGAAGGAAGGGAGCAAAGAAATAACAAAGGTTCTGAAAACAAATACAAGGAAACCAGGGGATCCAAAGAGGAAACAGACATGAGAAATTCATAAAGAAACCTTACAAGTAGAGAACATGTGCGTGTGTTCAGAGTTATTTTCTACAGTATATTTATGGAGAGGACAGGTGCCTTAGCAATTCTATTGTGTATTGTAGAAGTGTTTTCGTTCTCTGAGCTTTTCAAATCATTATCCCTTTCTAAGTTTTTGTATATCTGACCTCACATTCTGTTTTGAGATGGGATTTATAGTTCCAGTGTACCTTTTCTTGTCCCAAAGCAGCAAATTCTGTAACACTGGGAGGCATTTATGGGGACCTGAATCTGTGGCTTAAACCCAGAATATCACCTATGAAAGTTCTCGTTACGGGTAGTTGCTTGGAATTATCAGTGTATACTGAAGTCATAAGCCACAGGACAGTGGAGAACCCAGTTTGGTTTGTTTAACTTACCTCTATATCCGCAGCATCTAGAACAGTTTATGTTAAAAAATAAGCACTCAGTAAATACTTTAATAATTAATTAATTAATTAATGGTTATAGGAAGAAAATTGAGGAATAGGTGGTGTGTTTGAAAAGAAAGGCAAAAATGCATCTTAATATTCAAGATGCTGGATATAATTAGAAACCATGTGGATTCTCAACTGCTATTTCTTACTATTGCTTTCAAAAAGGAAGTCTGCCGTAACCGGTTTGGCTCAGTGGATAGAGCGTCGGCCTGCGGACTGAAAGGTCCCGGGTTCGATTCCGGTCAAGGGCATGTACCTTGGCTGCGGGCACATCTCCAGTAGGGAATGTGCAGGAGGCAGCTGATCGATGTTTCTCTCTCATTGATGTTTCTAACTCTCTATCTCTCTCCCTTCCTCTCTGTAAAAAAATCAATAAAATATATTTTTAAAAAAAAGGAAGTCTTATATACAACTTTTAAATATTTTATCTTACTTTTTGGGGTTGTTTAATAGTCAGTTATTTAATTTATCTATTGAAAAAATAATGTTTGAGTGTGAAATAATTAAAATTTAATTTGGTTTATTTTAGACACTAAATAGCTTAACAGATAAAATGCATTATAAATACAATTATTATGAAATTTATTACTGTATGGCTTGGGGGGTAAAACTAGAAGCTAATTTCTAGTTATCTTGATTTTTTGCAATTAATAGAAAAATGAGAAGGGCAATTTAAGTCAGCTACAGAGAGGCTGTTGTCATATCTGCTGTTTTTGTCTTTACCTATTCTCCCCATTGGGTGTTATGAGATGGAGGAAGAGGATACTATCACTTTCTAGACAAAAACCCATTTTAGACCCTCTGAACATCCATTTGTAATGCTAAATTAGCTTTACAAAATTAATTTGTTTCAGTTAACCATAGTTATTTTCTTTTGATGCTCAAATTGTTCCAGTGACTAACAGCATTGTCTTTAAGCAACTTTTTGTCCTTTTAGCATAATTCTGACAGACCTAAAAGTATTTTTGTTTTCTGACAGTACAAGAAAGTACCAGAACACTGTTTTTTGTTTTTCAAACAAATATATATTTTTAAAATTATTTGAAAGAGAGAGAGAGAGGGAGAGAAAAATCTCAATGTGTTTCATTTATTTATGTATTCATTGGTTGATTCTTATATGTGCCCTGATTGGGGATCAAACCTACAACCTTGGAGTATTGGGACGATGCTCTAACCAACTGAGCGACCCAACCAGGGGGCTACCAGAACACTCTTTATCTTTTTCTTGCCCTAAGACATGGAGTAATCTCCTATCTAAGGAATCCAGTGAAATGTAATATTTGAGATAAAAATCTGGACTCAAGGGAGCTTGTGAGTGGTGGTGACCAGCAAAACTATTGCTGTTACTGTAAACTAATCTTAGTGACAGTGCTTTCTTTTCCTATTCATTGTATTTCCTGCATACAAAAGTATATGGGATGTGTACATAAGAAATACAAACAAAACAAATACCCAGATACTCACTGCCCAGCTTAAAGAAAACATTACTAAACTTCAGAACTTCCCTATGTATCCATCTGTATTGCATCACCTTTCAACTCCAAAGAGATAAGGAACCACCATCTTAATTTTTGTTTATATCATTCTCTTACTTTTCTTCAGTTGTTTTTACCATTTATATGAGTACCCCTAAATAATTATTTATTTTCACTTGTTTTTGAACTTGACCTTCAGAGGAAGAAGTAACTGATAAGAAGTTCCCAGGAACTCCCCAAAAGAAAAATGGCTAATTTTCTATTCCACTCTAAGTCATTTACAGTGCTCGGTTGGGATTTCTCCCGTCCTTGATGCCAATACCCTGCCTGCCCCCCATCCTGAAACCTGAGTTGGTGTCCATCATGGGGCCCCAATATACTATATAGAACATTGTGTGTATAAACAGTGTGTGCTAAAGATGAAAGACAGAGCAGAGATTATGAATTCAACATAACTGAAAAAATTGTAGCTATCAGGAAGCAACTGATAAAAGATCCTAAGAATATCCAGAAGAAAGTGGCCAGATGCATGTTTTCCTATATATAAGATGATTGAACCTATTTTATTTAAATCTTTTTAAAAAATATATATTTTATTGATTTTTTACAGAGAGGAAGGGAGAAGGATAGAGAGTTAGAAACATCGATGAGAGAGAAACATCGATCAGCTGCCTCCTGCATACCCCCTACTGGAGATGTGCCCACAACCAAGGTACATGCCCTTGACCAGAATTGAACCTGGGACCCTTGAGTCTGCAGGCCAACACTCTATCCACTGAGCCAAACCGGTTAGGGCTTATTTAAATCTTAATAGACAGGACAATTCAGTAGCTTTGAGGCTTTGGTGACACCTTGGTAATTGATAAAAGTTACATGGACCCCACTTATACACAACATAATGTGTTTATGTTAATTGACACAGTTAATAAGTGGGTATAATTCTACATGCGTAAATTGATCTTATAAGAAAAATTAGTGGCCCGGTGCACGAAATTTGTGCACATTAAAAGGGAATTAATTAGAGGAAATATTTTAATATTGCTACTTGCCCTTTCTCTATAATAGAAGTGTCAGAGATGAAAGAAAATTAGTAAAATGTATATGAAAATCTTCCTCCTGTCAGTCTGGGGCGCACCGCGGGACCCAGAGTCAAGTCCCCGCCCACCTGTGGAACCTCAAAATCACACAAGACCCAGACACAGCCGGCCCCACCTCCATTGGGCAAGACCCAGACCCGGCCGGCCCCACCCTTGTCAAGCCCTGCCAGGCAGGGGGTGCAGCCTCAGGTCCCTCGTCAAGCCCTGCAGGATGGGGGGCACAGCCTCAGGGCCCTCAGGGCACCCTCAGGTCCCCCAGCCTGGTGCCAGGGATGGCGGCACAGCCTGAGGTCCCCCTTCAAGCCCCACTGGGTGGGGGACACAGCCTGAGATCCCCAGCCTGGCGCCGGGGCAGGGGGCGCAGCCTGAGCCCCCCCCTTCACCCCTGCCGGGCAGGGGGGTGCAGCCTCAGGTCCCCTGGCCCTGCGCTGGGGCAGGGGGAATGGCCTGAGGTCCCCCAGCCTGGGCTGGGGCGAGGGCGCGCTTTGAGGTCCCCTGTCAAGCCCCGCCGGGTGGGGGATGTGACCTGAGATCCCCCATGAAGCCCTGCTGTGCAGGGGGCGTGGCCTGAGGTCCCCCAGCCAGGGGCAAGGGGACTGAGGTCCCTTGTCAAGCCCCACGGGGGTGGGGGGCGGGGTGCGCAGCCTCAGGTCCCTGCTGATTGCTAGTTAAGGCTTGTTATGGGAACCCTGCCTTCGCTGTGGACGCCACCATCTTTGTGGCAGAGTGACGGTCAATTCACATATTCCCTCTTTATTATATAGGATCGTTTAGTCCTGACCAGTGTGGACCCGTGATTAGAGCATCAGCCACACACTGAAGAGTCACAGGTTCTATTCCCAGTCAAGGTCACATACCTGGGTTTCAGGTTCCATCCCCTGCACCGGTTGGGGCGAGTGCTGGAGGCAACCAATCGATGTGTCTCTCACATGGATGCCTCTAGGATTTCTCTTATTTATCTAATGCCTGGATTTAAAATTTATCCCACTACTTTGGCTTCAAGGAACTTTATTCACTACCCAGTCATCTGACTCAACACTCAATCAGGGGTTGAGACTAATTAGATGCATTATTCTCTTCAGAGATGTCTCTAGCCCTTTCCTGCCTTCCACCCTAAAGTCTCCAAGTCTATGAAATTAAACTGTATTGTAGTACAAGGACCCTTGTGTTTGCTTTCTGAAATGACCTCTTTCCAGAATCCATCTTTTATCTGATGTGATAAGACGTATGTGTGGGTAAGTCACAAAACAGGTATTCCAAGCTCTGCTGGGAGATCAGCATTTGAAAAGATAGAAAGTATACAGTATTCAGCCAAATAGAAAACTAGTCTCGCCATTAGCAATGCAAATGTGAGGTTTGATAGCACAATAAACAAAACATTGAAAACTTTAGATGCTACTTATGAAACACTGGCACTCACAGAAATAGACTTTGGTCAAGTAGACAGCAAAGCACATCCCTTTTGAGCCAGAGATTGTTATCCTTTTGTTCTGAATTCAAAACCAGTTATTTTTAATGGTCCTGAATGTGTTTCCAGTTTTGCTTAGGGAGGAAGGATAGGAGAATCTGATAGGAGGTGTTTTAACACTAGGTAGAGGTGGTGATGATCAGGGAAACTGCTTACAGGCTGCTCAAGCACAAAGTCTCAGGAAAGACTGGCTTAGTGGTTTGGCACATACAAGGCATGGGAATTGGTAGTTTTATTGTTGTTTTGTCTTATTTTTTGCTCTTTAAGTGTTTGTGTGTTTTTTTTTTTGGAGGGGTGGAATTTGCACAGACTAAAAATTCAACACTTAATCCAGTTTAAAGCTTATCAACCTCTGCAGAGCTTTGCTATTTTGGAGCCAGTGGTGTGAATTATTCCCTGTTAATAAGAATTTTACTTTTTCTATTTCCTATTGGAAAAAAAGAGCTGTGTGCACATTACCCTATATTGGCAGTTCTTAAATTTTTTGTTCTCAGGACTTCTTTGCATTCTTCAGAATTATTGAGTAGGTTATAATTCATTTATGGTATACTATAAAAATTAAAACAGAACCACTTAAAATATTTATTCTTTTTTCAATAACATTAACAAACCCAATACATGTTGATATAGTGTAAATAAGTAACTATTTCCCCCCAAATTAATGAGGAGAATAGTATTATAATTTTATCTTTTTTTTTAGTATGTTTCTACTGATTTCAAAGAGATGGAGGGAGAGAGAGAGAGACAGAAATACCAATGATGAGAGGGAATCATTGACCAGCTGCAACCTGCACAACCCCCCCACTGGGGATCAACCCCACAACTGGGACATGTGCCCCGACTGGGAATCGAACTATGACCTCCTGGTTCATAGGTCAATGCTCAACCACTGAGCCACATTGGCCGGGCATACTTTTATTTCTTAAATGTCTGGCTTATTAGAAGATAGCTGGATTCTCAGATTTGCTTCTCCATTCAGTCTGTTTTGATATGTCATTTTGGTTGAATTATATGAAGAAAATCCAGCCTCACACAGGTATGTATTTGGAAAAGAAAGGAGTATTTTAATAGCTTTTTAAATAATTTTGGAAATCATCCTATGATACTATACCAAAATATGAATAGTGGCAGTTTCTTAAAGTTTAGCTGCAATGTGGAATCTAAAACCATATCAATAAACTTTTTGTACTCTTATGTTAATATCTTTGGTCTCACTTGCACTTTGGAAGAAATTTTTTTTTATCAATATGCATGATATATAACACCATGCATTAGTCATTTGGAAAATACTATTTCACTGGGTTATACAGATCCAGTGTTGACTAATTTTGTTAATAAGCCACATACATTAATATTACTGCTAGTCTTATCAGAAAGTCTTTAAGTATTGGGAAGCTGTCCAGCTCATAGTGGTAGATACGAGCTTTCCAAAATTCTAAAGCTGAAAACTAATCATTGGCAGCAGATACTGTCAGTCGTTCTCCTTGAAGTGACAAACTGACTTCGTTCACTTTTCAGAAATGAGAAAATGTCTGCCAAGTATGCAATATGAATAACCACAGTTTATCTGGATAAAGCAGATTATTTAGCTTGCAACTCAGTTGCACAAATGCTTGTCCTGGAGATCACCACTCTCAGCAGAAGTGCTTTATGTTCACTTCCTAAATTGTAAAGTAGAATATAAAAAATGTAACTATTTTAAGAATTACGATTTAATAAATTAACCTCATTTTAATAAAGTTGTATTTATTTAATTACAAATACAATTATATTAGTAAATATGGTATATAGAAATTCATTTTACCTGTTACTTCTTTGTTCTTTTTTTTTTTTTTAATCCTCACCCGATGATATTTTTCTATTGATTTTGTGAGAGAGTGGAAGAGAGAGGGAAAGACAGAGAGAATCATCAATGTGAGAGAAACACATCGATAGGTTGCCTCCTACACACACCCTGACCAGGACCCAGGTCGGGAAGGAGCCTGCAACCGCAGTACATGCCCTTGACCAGAATCGAACCTGGGACTCTTTGGTCCGCAGGCCAATGCTCTATCCACTGAGCCAAACCGGCTAGGGCACTTCTTTGTTTTTATAAAATTCTTATTTTGGAGTAATTTTATATTGGATACTCTGAATGGATTATTTCAGAAGAGTTGCTAAAACTATGCAGAGTCCCCATATACTTTTCAGCTTCCCCTAATGTTAACATTTTATTATCCTAATATGAAAGCGCAGGCAGATTCAGTGTGTGGTAAGAACCTGCTTCCTGGTTCATGGATGGCTCTCTTCTCACTCTCCTTATTTGGTGGAAGGGACAAGTTCTCTGCGGTCTCTTTTTATTGATTGGTTTTTAGAGAGAAGAAGGGGGAGAGAGAGAAACATGAATGTGAGAAACATCGATTAGTTGCTTCCCAAACATGCCCGACCAGCGATCAAACACAAAACCTGGGTATGTGCCCTGACCAGGCATCAAACCCACCACCTTTTGGTGTACGGTACTACGCACCAACCAATTGAGCCACACCGGCCAGCACTCTAGAGCTTCTTTTTAAATCATACTTAAAAAAAAATCATACTAATTACTTTTATGAGGGCTCCACCTCATGACCTAATCATCTCCCCAAAGGCCCACCTCCAATTACCATCGCATTGAGACTGTGTTTCAACATGAATTTGGGGGAGGAGGGACACAAGTATTCTATAGCAGTGACATCATTCCTTCCTCATTTATTAGCTGTAATACTTGTATAATAACCTCTCCTCATCTGTTTGATTCCCGCTTCCTATAGGAAAGATAGGATAAATGCTAAATGCTTGATTTTATTTTTTTTACCTATTTTCAAAATGAGTTGGTTTACTAACATCCTCTAGTAATAACAAATTGGTATTTTTAATTATAACTCATGAATGAAAACATTTGATGTTATTTCAATGCATTGCATCAAATTGTTTCATCTGATCAGTAAGTACTTTAAGTAAGTTCATAAGCCCTTGTGACAATGACCCTAATTGTCTTTGATAGCTTCCATGTTCTGGTATGACAAAATTTTCCAGGCTTGTTTTTTACATTTCCTCCCCCAGACTTGCTATCAGTTATCTAACCTAGTGCTGTTTTGTTTTTTAAATATATTTTATTGATTTTTCACAGAGAGGAAGGGAGAGGGATAGAGAGTTAGAAACATCGATGAGAGAGGAACATCGATCAGCTGCCTCCTGCACACCTCCTACTAGGGATGTGCCCGCAACCAAGGTACATGCCCTTGGCCAGAATCGAACCTGGGACCTTTCAGTCCGCAGACCGACGCTCTATCCACTGAGCCAAACGGGTTAGGGCTCCTAGTGCTTTTTAATGGGAAACATTATTTCAGGACACTGGGGATAAGGAGTATTAGTTGCTACTGAGTTGGTCATTGTCCCAAGGACTTTTCAGTATGCAGAGCAGAGTTCAGTTTTTTTGTTTTATTGATGAGAGGGGTGGTTGAACCTGAAACCTTTGGGTGTATGGGACAACCAACTAAGACATACCGGCCAGGGCTGTTTTGTTTTTCTAAAAGTAATACTACTTACTACTTCTATTTTTTAAAATATATCTTTATTGATTTCAGAGAGGAAGGGAGAGGGAGAGATAGAAACATCAATGATGAGAGAGAATCATCGACTGGCTGCCTCTTGCACGCCCCACACTGGGGATTGAGTCTGCAACCTGGGTATGTGCTGACCGGGAATTGAACCGTGACCTCCTGATTCATAGGTCAACGCTCAACCACTGAACCAAGCTAGCTGGGCACTACTTACTACTTTTAAATCAAATTTCTACTTTAGGACCCTCACGTTATCTTATATTTGGAGTTTCTATCTTCATAAACAGAATAAACAACAGGAATTATAGAATATCACTTCTTTTTACAGTATACACACAAAAGTCTCAGAATGACTATATTGATATGTCTGCCAACAAGAATGATTATTATAAATAGTTTAAGTTGGGTTTTTGGTCTTTATTTCACTAAAAATGTATAGCCAAATGACTGTGTTCTGAAGTCACTTGGAGTTTTTCTTTTTACTGGTTTCTCTTTCTGTTAACAAAAAAAAGGATAACATTTATCTCCCCTTACTTAAATTAACAGTACTATAGTATATACAGTTTTCTCTGCCTTGCTTTTTTCACATAATATATTTTGGAGGTCAATTGATAGTAGTACTTTAGAGAGTATCCTCATTCTTTTTATTTTTTTATTTTTTAGAAGGAAGCTATTTCATTGTCTGAGTATACCGGAGTTTTTCATTTAGTTTTCTTTGATAAATACTTGGGTTGTTTCTAGTTTTTTGTTATTATAAACAATCCCACAATGAATGTGTTTTATGCCTATGTGTTTTTGTGGTTTCTGGTAAGGATTTCTGTGATTTAAGGCTATCCTTACTTAAGTTGTATCCAATTAAATGTCTGTAGTAATTCTAAAATAACACAATTTTTAAAAGAGCTTGTATGTAATTATTTATAAGGGAAATGGAAATCAATCCACAATGAGATACACTTTACACCTACCAGGGTGGCTTTAATAAAAAAAGATGGAAATAGCAAGTGTTGGTGAAGGTGTGGAGAAATTGAAAGAAGCCCTTATGTTGCTGGTGGGATGTAGAATGGTATCTAGCAGCTTTGGAAAAGAATTTGGCAGTTTCTCAAAAAGTTAAATATAGATTTACGATATGACCCAACAGTTCCACTCCTAGGTATATACTCAAGAAAACTGAAAACATATGTCCACACAAAATCTTGTATACAAATATTCATAACAGCATTATTCATGGTAACCAAAAAGTGGAAACAACCCAATGTTTATCAACTGACGAATGGATAAGCAAAATGTTGTACATTCATTCTGAGGTGTTTTCTAACACCAACAACCAGTTGTCTGATTCCCCAGACACCAACTGGGTGTTCAATGATTTATTTCAAATCTTACACTATTTAGAGTTTGTGTACATCTCACAGCTTAAGGACTCAGTCCCACAAGATTGCCCCCACTTCAGAAGCCAAGTACAAGTCCTGGGCCACTTCTGTCCAAATAATAAAAAGATCTAAATAAATGGGAAGACAGCTATGTTGATTGATTAGAAAACAGTATTGTTAAGTTGGCAGTACTCCCAAAATTGATCTACAAATTCAATTTAGTTCTCAGAATTTCAGCTGGCTTCTTTGTAGAAATTGATAGGCTGATTCTAAAAATCATTTGGAAACTCAAGGGACCCAAAATAGCCAAAACAGTTTTGAAAAGTTGGAGGATTTACATTTTCCAATTTCAAAACTTACTACAAAGGTACAGTAATCAAATTGAGGACAGCCATATAGATCTATAGAACCGAATTGAGAGTTCAGAAATATACCTTCACATGTATGGTAAGTTGATTTTTGAATAGGCAGCCAAGACAATTAAATGGGGAAGGAATAGTCTTTCAACATATGGTACTGGGACAAATGGGTAACTCTTATAGCAGCATTATTTGTAACTAGAGGCCTGGTGCATGAAATTTGTGCATGGGGGCGGGGGTGTCCCTCAGCCGGGCCCGCACCCTCTTGCAATCTGGCACCCCTCGGACATCCTTGTCACAATCCAGGACTGCTCACCTGCCTGCCTGATTGCCCCTAACCGCCTCTGCCTGCCTGCTTGCTCACCCCAACCACTTGCCTGCCTGCCTGCCTGCCTGATTGCCCCTAACCGCCTCTGCCTGCCTGCCTGCCTGATCACTCCTAACTGCCTCTGCCTTGGCCCCCACTGCCACGGCTTCATCAGGAAAGACATCCAGAAGGTCATTTGGCTGTCCAGTCTAATTAGCATATTATGCTTTTATTATTATAGATAGCCAAAGAGTAGAAACAACCCGAATGCATAAATAAAGTATATAAAATGCATACAGTGGAATATTTGGCCTTGAAAATGTGTGAGGCACTAATTTGTGCTACAAAATAGATGAACCTTGAAAACCTTGTACTAAGTGAAAGAAGTCACAAAAGGTCATATATTGTATGATTCCATTTTTGTGAAACATCATCCAGAATAAGCAAATCTATAGAGACAGAAAGTAGAATAATGGTTGTCAGAGGCTAGGGAGGATAAGAAATGGGGAGAGACTGCTAATAGGTACAGGGGTTGTTTGTTTTGGCAGGGGGAGGGCCAGTGGAAATCTAGAATTAGTAATGATGACTAGTTACACAACCTTGTGACTATACTAGTAACCACTGAAATGAACACTAAAAGAGTACATTTATGATACCAAATTGTATCTCAATAAAAAAAAAAGAGCTTGCAATAAATTATTACCTCAATAGAGTTTTGATTTAAGGTAAACCCAAAGGGAAAAACAACTTGCAGTATACCACAGTTTTAACTATACAACAGACTTTATTGGGATTTCACCAGTTTTCCCACTTTTTGTGTTCCAGGATCCAAAACAGGATTTCACTTTGCAGTTAGTTGTCATGTCTCCATAGTCTCCTCTAATCTGTGACAATTTCTAAGTCTTTATTTTTCATGACCTTGACATTTTTAAAGAATACTGGTCAGGTACAGTATTTTGTAAAATGTCCCTCCATTTGAGTTTGCCTCATGTTTTCACATGATGAGACTGGGATTGTGGTTCTTTGGAAAGACTGCCAGTGCCCTAACTGGTTTGGCTCAGTGGATAGAGCGTCGGCCTGCGGACTGAAGGGTCCCAGGTTCAATTCCGGTCAAGGGCATGTACCTTGGTTGCAGGCACATCCCCAGTGGGGGGGTGTGCAGGAGGTAGCTAATCAATGTCTCTCATCGATGTTTCAAACTCTCTATCCCTCTCCCTTCTTCTCTGTAAAAAATCAATAAAAATATATTTTAAAAAAAGAAAGAAAGACTGCTAGAGAGATAGCATGCCCTTCTTAACACACATGGTAACATTTTACTGGTGATGTTAACTTTGATCATTTGGTCAAAGTGGATTGCTAGATTTCTCCACTGTAAAGTTAGTATTTTTCCCCTTTAAATTGATCTTTTTTTATTGCTTTGTTTTTCAAGTTTTTCAGGTCACTTTGCATTAGTGTTCTATTGATACTAATAAAGGAGTGTTGACACTTATTACTGAACTTGAGCTCCCAGAACATACTGTGGCAGCAACTATTTCCTGTTACATAGGAAGCATAGATGAGACCATCTGCATTTTCCCAAAATAGCTAAATCACTTTTCGAGGGTGAGGTGGGGAAGTCCTACTGGCTGGATTTTCAAGTCTTTATTAGTCAGCACAGTCCTGCCTTAGAGCAAAGGAATGGAGTAGAGTCTGGATGGTATACCCATCTCTTTTGCAGGGAGTGTTGACTTTTATTAAGTGGCAAGTTTTGTAGAATATCTAGAAACATAATAGTTTATTCTTGGCTTCCTTCATCCTATCTGTCCATCTGATACTATGTGTGGTAGAGCATTTACTCCCAGATAACTTTGGCAAGTTAACATTCCTGGTCCTTGGGCTACTTAATTTACATTTCACCAGGAACTTTTATGTCAGAATCCAGGACATGACTTTACCACCTTTCTGTTATCAACACTAGGTAGATACTAGTAAACACTGTGAAATTTATGAAAGGTGAGTCCTTGTGGGAGATGTATTGTGAACACTGAATATTTACATTTGAGCTATCACTCAGTATTGTTCACACTGTCATCCAATTCTGTTATTCTCTCTTAATGGATGTTCCGAGTTCTTGGGTGGAGACCTGGAAATCTCCAGATTTCATCTCAAGAAGACCTTGATTATTCCCTTGTGCAGCCTCAGTGCAGTCACTGGTTACTTACCAGGTCTTGTGGCAGCTGGACACCAACTTAAGACCAAATAATATGTGTCTTAAAGGGATCAACATTTCCTCAGATCTTCAAGTTCACTTGATTACATTTCTTATTTGAGCTTCCACATTGGTCTACCTCAAACCAATCACAATAGGAACAAATGATCATGACCTCCTATTACCAAACTCTCAGCTTTGGGGGATGTTCTTTCTAAATAACATTGCTTCTGGGCTCTTCTTAAGGATCATTATTTTCATCCTAAAAATTTATTTTAAGTAGTTTTTCATTCAGCTTTCCTTCTTTTTTGCTTTCCTCATGAGAATATACATCTATAATAAAACATCTAAACATGAGCTATGATATGGTTGGTCATCAATTATACCATTACTAGAGGCCTGTTGCACGAAGAGTTTCGTGCAATAGGCCTTCCCTTCTGGCTGCCGGCACTGGTTTTCCTCCGGCACCCAGAACCCAGGCCTTCACTCCAGCCGGAGCCGCCTTCTGTCCTCCGTCTTCGTGGCCCCGGCCGGAGCCACCTTCCGTCTTCCATCTTCACTCTGCCGCTTGGTGCCTACATACGCAAATTAGCCGCCATCTTTGTTGGCGGTTAATTTGCATATCGCACTGATTAGTCAATGGGAGGCGTAGCGAAGGTATGGTCAATTACCCTGTTTGTCTATTATTAGATAGGATTTTATAGGTATCTTTCTAATTAGCATACTTCCCATGATTTTGCTTTTTAAAGCAATTAAAAGGGCTTAACTCCTGATTTCTTTGTTTTCTTTTTGAGGTGAAATTCACATAAAATTAACCATTTTAAAGGGTGCAATTCAATGGTATTTAGTACATTCACATTTTTGTGCAATCATTATCCTGATTTCTTTTTATATTTGTGAATAGCAATGAAGAAAAACATGCATAGCACCCAAAGCCTATATATGCCAGCAGGGCAAGCTTTTCATTAGTTTTAGAATTTGGGCACTATTTCTAGAGATTAGTTAGTTTCATCCAACAGCCGAACAATTGGTCCATTGGGTTTTAAGTAACTGTGGTTTATTATAGCTCATTGTCAAACCATAATTGCACTAAATAGTAGCTCTAAAATTGTTCATGCTGCTTTAATTTTGAAATAAGGGGAAAACTGTTTCATACTAGAGATTCTTAAAATCTCCTCATAATTAAACAAATGCCTTAAAATTTTTCCACAAATGGTTGCATATTCATTTGTTGCCCAGGCTACTTAACAAATTATGCACTAAATTATTCTTTGCTTTGCCTCCTTAGGAAATCTGCTTTGCATAATCTTTCATTGATTAACTGATTTACAGTAGTATGACAGGAAAGAGAGTAAGGTTAGTCACTATTAGGATATTGATCATTTTTAGCTCATCAGGCCACCTTTGAGAGTTCTACTTAGTTTACTAGCTAAGGCAGTTGCAAAGCTTATTGCTCAATTTTTGTTTGAAAGCTTTTAAAATAATTGAGCTAGTGATGAAATCATGAACTCCCTCCCAGGCTTCCCTCATGTGCTCTGGGGCCTTGTGCTCCACTAAAGATTGTGGGAATTGCTCCTATTTTGTCATATACATATATTTTCTCTAAAATTCCTTCCCATCTTGGAACAGTTCCATTAGCATTTGTTTCTCATCTACATGATGTGGACCAGCACCTTTTTGCTGGAGAAAAAAATGGACTCAACACATTAGTGTGAGGGAATCATAGCCAGGCTGTTCCCAGGCCACTTGAGGGCTGCTCAGAGGTGGAATCCTCAACAAAGGAACTGCTATTGAACAAGAGAGAAGAACACACAGAGGAAACTGGCTATCTAGTGCCGCCAGCATTTTGTTCTCCAACCTGCTAAGATGTGAAAGGGTTCTCGCTGAATGGTATTTAGGAATGCTTAGTGTTATGCAGTAGAATCTAAATTTAGACTTTTTTCATTTTCCCGAGGACAAAGCCAGTTCCATCTCCCCCAACAACAACCAGAAATTGGGACTTGTAGGGTATGTTCTCTGATGGACCCAACTTTAAATCTAGTTTTCTTCAAGGAGCTCAGACTGCATTATCAGGGAGACTGCTGTCCACATTGCAGCAGATTTAGAGAGTTGTTCCCATTGGACAGAAGGAATACCACTTCACCTAGGGCAGGGCTTCTCAACTTCTGCACCCCTGACATTTGGGCTGGATAGTCCTTTGTTGTGGAGAACTGAGCTACAGGATGTGTAGCTACATCCCCGGCCTCTACCCTCTAGATGCCAGTCATACCTCTTCTCCCCTCCCCAGGTTGTGACAACCAAAAATGTCTTCAGACATTGCCAGATGTTCTGTAAGGTGCAAAAGTCACCTAAGATTGAGAATCACAGACCTACATTTTCTCCCAAAGTAAAGATGAGGGTTCCTAACTCTTCACCCAGCTACCTAACCTCAAAATATTTTTTCCTCTCTCAAGAGTCTAGAGAAAGAATGCCTCTTCTACTTTTGTGTGCAGATTAGAGAGTGGGTGTGCTGATCTACAGGATTTGGTCAGAACTGTAACTGGATTTATCTTTGACAACCACGCGGGGGATGGGAAGTGATGAGCCAGCAGTGAGTGAGCTTCTTACTACCTGGCTTCTTGTTCTAATTAAACAAACTTTTATGGTCTTTCTGTTAATGAGTCATCTGGTAAAGAAAACACTCTTCTTTTGCCAAAGCTGTTGTGAGGTAGGGACATAGCAGAGTTTATACACATAAGTTCCTGTTGTGACTTTTTCTTCCTGGAGAGTGGGGAAGGATCCCAGTAAAAAATGGAAGTGCCATCATGGATTTGTGACAATAGTGAGTAGCAGTTTTTCAAAACAATAAGTCTGAGATTTTTATACAACAGTAACCATTAGGAAGTACCACTGTTTCCTACATCTTATAGTAAAAAGTAAACTCTGGTGTCAACTGGGGATTATAAAACCCTTTGCATACCATGCCACAGATTGGGCCTGGCAGTAGATTTTGTGACATGGTGCTGGCAACAGCTAACACCCTTGGTGTGGCCTGTGATAGATACTCAGGTACCTGAAGTGCATATTTGAAGTATTTAGCTTGGAATATGTGTGCCATACAAGTATTAGGACTTTTTAAAAAGAAAATGCCACTAGAGATTTAGACGTGAAAGAGACCATGGGAAAGGAGCCGAGACAGGCTAAGGACTAGAGCAGAATTAAAAGACTGAGGCCTTTTGATTCCTCCAGCCAGGTCTTTTGTACCGCATTGCCTCCTGAGCTGGCTGCTTGAGAAGAGCAATCAACTGAACACATAAAGGGAGCCTTAGAAATGGTGGCAAATGCAAAGCAAGGAGTGGAAAGGGAACACAACAGCTTTGCCTCCTTCATGAAGTGCCTCGGCTGCCTTTTCTTCTCGTGGAGTTATGGAAGGTGTGTCAGCCTCGCTGGTTCAGGGCTTGGAGGGGAGACTGGGAAATCATGTCTTTTTTCCCTGTACGCTACTGAAACCTTCTCCTATTTGTTGTAAAACAAGCCTTCCCAAGGCATCATTGCCAGAGCAATGCCAAATAACAGGAGTTCTGCTTATAATTCCCCAGCTGAGAGGTTTTACTTTGGAGTTTTGCTTTAAGCATTCTGCTAATCCAACCAATCACTTACTTTGGAGAGAAAGTACCTGTGGTTTTTTTGACAGTGTGATGATTGCTCAGTCTTTCATGATTTTTGTCTTCAAGGTAGATGCCAGGTTCAGCAGTACAAAAGAATGTCTTTTTGAGTATTATAGCAAAACCAGTTGGGTTTCCATAGGGTTATTAATAGCCTTGAATTGCATTTGGACTAAGAACTGTAGGTCACAGTTGAGAACAGCAGCCATCTAGGAGAATTGTAGCTGATGGTATGTGGTGCAGGTGGATGTGCTGGCAATTAGTGTTGAAATGTGCCTAGTTTACAGCTATTAATATTTACATACAAATTTATTTAAAAACTAGTGCCATGTCAGTAAAACCCAATGAGGTTGCACGTAGAATCATTAGAACATAATTAACGGAGCAAACCAGCATTAGAAAGTGCTGTGGGAGTAGGAGCCCCTTGCTTGCCCATTGTGCTTTTGGGCCAAATGTAACACCCGCCTGAGAAAAGAATAGTCATCATGAAAATGTTTTTTTTCCTTCCAAGTCAGGAAACACTCACAATGGAGTCTACTTCTCCATTCTGGGTTTTGAGATGTGCAGGAAACAACCAGCCATTACCAGCTGAGGTTTTCCTGCTGATAAATGAACTCTGAGGCCACAGTGACCTGTCTTGTTAATGAGTTAATGAAGAATCTGGTCCTTGTATTGACCCCATCCTTAAAAGCTTTCTGTGGAGCTGAAACAACATTCCTCTAATTTATGAGTTAACTCTTTCTTACTTAGCAAATGAGAAACAGGGGGGAGAAAAGGACCTGTGAGGCAGAGAAGTAGAGAGTCTACTAAGGGGCTTCTTTTTTTTTAAAAATTGAACATCATTAACTTCATTTGCAGACAGAAATTTTATTTCCCCCAAAATATTTTTCTTTTATTGCAGAACCTGAATAAAACTGGTCTTGTACTTACTATGTTACCCGAGGCAAATGACATTGTATTGAGGGATTTCCCCACTCATTACTCTGATCAGAAACTACTTTGAATTGAGCAACATAAGTACTTGAGTTCTATGAAAACACCTAACTGTAGAGAAAATAAAATAAACTTTTTACTTCTGTACGTAAATGTTATTAACCTAGCATTTATTAAAGGGGACAGATTCTCTTTTTAGCTTACTAGCTGAAGTCTCCTTTATGTTAGGTTATCTTTGAAAACCAGAAATGATTTCTTCTCTTACACTGTTTTTTCTCTTAGTGATTGATTGTTGGTGGTGTTCCATGAGTTGAAGGGGCCCCAAGGTTGTTGTTGCTGTACAGGGTTATTTCTCAGCTGTGAATTCTAGAAATGTGATTTTATCAGTTCATGTGATTCCAAAGAGCTGATTCATGGCAGCCATACTCATAAGGCTGGTATTACATTTGATTTAGAATGCTTGTTTGTTAACTTATCATTACTATTTCATTAACCAGAAGAGTCTGTCCTATTGAGGCATCCCAAAAGCAGTACCTGGAAAATCATAAAAAGTGACAGGAGGCTTTATTTGTTTGGTGAGCAAAGAAATGAAAACTGATCTGTCTCTCAAAGGCACCTTTTCCATATGCCATTTGGAAATAACTAAGAGTTGCCAAATATCAGAGGAAAACCAATGTCATAAAGAAAATGCCATGCTTGAGAAATTGAAATGCTAAATAAATAGAACACAAAAAAGGAGACTTTAAGAGAAGTGTGTTTATACCATGAAAGGGATAAAAAGAGAATATTGCATTCATGAAACAAAAGCAGACTATTATGGAAAAAAATGAATTTTATTTCCTAGATCTTGGAAATTGAAACCTGATTATTTAACTGGAAACTTGTTAAAAGGGCTGCACAGCATAATTGATACAACTAAAGGGAATTAGTGAGAAGGAAAGGACCAAAAAATTTTCCTAGAATATAAAATAATAAAAAGAGGGGATTATTTAAGAACTTCTTGAGTTCATCCAGTATGAGTTTTGGGAGGAGAAAATGGGGGGTAGGCAAATACCCAAAGAAATAAGGGAAGAAAATTTCCCAAACAGAAGAAAATCAAGAATCCTTAGAATGAAAGGGCCTACCACAGAGAGAGAAATCAAGATGGCGGCATAGGTAAACACCTGAAATTGCTGCCTCGCACAACCACTTCAAAAATACAAGTAAAAGACAAAATGGACATCATCCAGAACCACAGGAAGGCTGGCTGAGTGGAAATTCTACAACTAGAAGGAAAGAGAAAAGCACACTGAGACTCAGAGGAGGTGCGGAAGTAAAGTGCAGAGGTACGGAGGCACACG
>NW_005356042.1:15255870-15300568 GCF_000412655.1 Myotis brandtii
AGTATTATATGAAATGCTGAAAGGTATTCTTTAAGAAGAGGAAGAAGAAGAAAAAGGTAAAGATAAAAATTATAAACAACAAATACACATCTATCAAGAAGTGAATCTAATAATCATGTGAATAAAAAATCTGATGAACAGAGTAAACTGGTGAATATAATAGAACCAAGGGCATAGAAAGGGAGTGGACTGACATTTCTTGGGGGGGGAAAGGGTGTGGAGTCAGGAAGAGACTGGACAAAAATCGTACATCTATGGATGAGGACAGTGGGAGGGGTAAGGTCAGAGGGTGCAGTGGGAAATCAGTGTAGGTGAGGTATGGGGAGAAAAAAGAAGAAAAACTGTAATAATCTGAACAATAAAGATTTAATTAAAAAAAAAAAAGGGCCCACCACAGAGTGCTCACCGTGAATTTATCAACTTAAGAAGACTCACATTTTACACAAATAATGGAAGTCTCAGAACACTAAGGATAAGGAAAGATTCTAAAAGGTAACAGAGCAAGAGAACATTCTAGCTCAGTGATGGCGAATCTATGACACACGTGTCAGAGGTGACACACGAACTCATTTTTTTGGTTGATTTTTGTTAAATGGCATTTAAATATATGAAATAAATATCAAAAATATAAGTCTTTGTTTTACTATGGTTGCAAATATCAAAAAATTTCTATATGTGACACGGCACCAGAGTTAAGTTAGGATTTTTCAAAATGCTGACACGCCGAGCTCAAAAGGTTCGCCATCACTGTTCTAGCCTATAAAGAAGCAAGAGTCAGGTTGACATCAGTGGCAGCGCAAATGCAAGAAGACAATAAAGCACCATATTTATAGTTCTGACGTGGAACCTAAGAGTCCATATCCAGGGAATCTATTCCTCAGATGGCAAGAGCAAATGAAGACATTTTTCAGGTACACAAGAACTGAGTTTAGAAACAGACTTATACTAGTAGATGCAGAAAACAGACTGACAGCTCTCAGAGGGGAGAGGGGGGGGTTGGGAGGTCTGGGTGAAAAAGGTGAAGGGATTAAGGAAAAAGGGGGAAAAACCTCATAGGCACAGACAACAGTATGGTGATTACAAGAGGGGAAGGTGTAGAAGAGGGTAGAAGGGGGATAAATGGTGATGGAAAGAGATTACTTTGGATGGTGAACACTTGAAACCTATATAATTTTATTAGCCAACATCACCCCAATAAACTCAAATTTTTTAACAAAAGAACTCAGTTTCTCATTTGTGGCCACTATTTTATAGAACTACCAGGGGTATGTTGTCCAGGGGGAAAAAAAGGAGGGAAAGGAAACAAAAGAGGTATTGATAGGGGGATTAATTTTAGGGATGCATGAGTCTTTCTCACCATCCATAGACATTTCCTTAGCTTATCAATGACCTGCTGAGTAGATGTTTTTTGTTGTCTCCAGCTTTTTTCAGTTTGGTAGGGTTTAGGTTGTGCTGGGAGTGTTCCACCTTCTGTTTCTTTTTCAGCCTTGTTTTGACCAAGTTTAACATGAATAGAAGAGATTTCTTCTTGTACCTTACATGACTTTTCTCCCTCCTCCCTCCTTTATTCTGATGCAGACCTCCTTCCCCCATTGCATCACCTTCATCTGATGGCTTTTGCTTTGCAGCACAGCCTAGGTCTGTTGGCTGGCAGCCTCTTTCTGGGCTTGCATACCAGGGAAGTGCAGATGTTCTCAGAGCATCTCAGACTGGACATGTGGGATTGCTGCAACAGTTTATCTTTATTATTATCCGCTTTCCTGTTCCTTTTCATCTGTTTCTGTTGTTTTAAAAGGTTTTGCTTATATTAATTAATTACAAGAGAAAAAATAAGCAAACTTCCACAGTTTCTGTGGCTCAGGTGCTACAAGGAGGCAAGTCGTGGATGGGGGAGGAAGGGTGGATGGCAGTGATTGTTGGCCTTTCTAGATGATCATGAGTAGCTAATATTGCAATACTGTTTCCACAGAGGCTCTTGCAGAGCATTAGTGATTAATTATGCTCACAGTCTCTCACAGTTAAATTGGTCTTTCTGTGTCTCAGTCACTAAAGTAGAAAATGTGTAGGACTGATTTATCGAGGGTGGGGGCAGCCCACACAGCAGATGAATTAGGAGTGCACCCCAGAAGTTGTATCATCTGAGCGCCTTGCTGTAACCACCATAACTTCCTTCCTTATTTTTTAATCAGTTTAAGAAGGAAAGGGCTGTATTAATAACCAGAATGCGGTATGGAAGGCTTTAACGACTTCCTTTCATTGCTTTTTTTTAAATTTCCCTTCCCCTATTTGAAACAAAAACAAAAACTTTCTGGTTTGACGACATTCTTGGTGGCATTTCAGGACTTTCCTCCCTAATTCTCATTTGACAGAGTCATGTCTCTTAGCCATTTTTGTGATTTGGTTCTGCAGCACAGTGTATATCTAAAGGGGCAGCATCAAAGACTTTGCCTTTCCAAAACTTAGCTTGCTCTTAGACAATGGAATGACTATGATGGTTCTGCATTCACTAAGATATACAGTTGGCTTCTAAAAGCACATAGTTTAAAGAAGAAATGCTGATGGATTTTTCTTTAAATCTGTAACATTACCATTTTTTTCCTTTTTATGTTGAACCAATAGCCATACAGATACCCTTCCTTCTTTTGATCAAAAGGTATTATTAAGTGATTAGGCAAGAAAAAAATATTTGCAAAATATATACCTGATATATACATACATATATATATATATATAACTATGACAGTAATTAAAAAGACAAACCACAGACTGCATTTGGCCACCATTGGAAGGGGGCAGGTTTGAAGTGTGGCCATCAGTGCTTGGCAACCCCACACAGTAGATGGAGGAAGTAGTACCTGATGGAAGAAAAGGCCCATCCTTGAAGTGGGTTTATTCCCTCGTTTTAATATAGCTCATCCTCCTGTAACATCCTGAGGAAACAGTTTATGGGAGATAAATTTTTGAAAGTTGGCCTGTCTAAAAATAAGTTTGTTCTAACTTCACATTTTTAGTGGTTTTGTGGGTTGTAACATTTTAGAGGAAAATTATTTTCCTTCAGAATTGTGAGGACATTGTTCCCCAGTCAGGTGTCTATAAGTCTGAAGCTATTTGGAAGTCTTGAATCTTTGTATATGATCTCATTTGTGCCCCCTCCTGGAAGTTTTTAGGATCTTTTACCCCTGGGATTCTCATGAGCAGTGAGAACCACCAATTCCTTTTTGCATCCTTTTCTAGCTGCTTGTCACCATCTTATCCCTTCCATTGTGTACAGAGCTCAGATTCCCACTAAACAAGAGAGAAAGTTAGTGTCTGCATAATTCTCTTATCTTGGTGGTTGTGATAGCTGAAGGGAGTGGTCATCTTTGCCCAAGCTCAGTTTGCTGCCCATAGCAAACCTGAATAATTCTTTCTGACCGATTCTGACAAGAAGTTGTTCTGTTGGCTGAATATTGAGTTAGCTAATTGCTCCAATTACATCCATATAGTGTTGGTTTTAGCTTCAAGGATGGTCGCAGGCATTGCTTCTGGCTCATAACATATTAGTGTATGTGACTCTAAACTACCCCCCAAAACAAACAATCAAACGAACAAAAAAAAGCTGTGGGGCAGCCAATAGCAAGGGAAAAACTCATTTGCCACATACAACTAAGTCAGTAGATTTTTACATAAAATGAATCCAAATACGAATTTTTTTTTTTTTTTGCAAAGGACCAAAAAGAAAAGATTGGTCCGGCATTGCCCTTAATTCTGTCCCTCATTTCTGTTTCAGTTAAGATATCTTAGCCCCTGTCCCTCAGATTACAGTTAATGACAGGGTTGTCAAGCACTCTTCAGGGTCTCATGGGGTGGTGCCAAAGCCAGTCTAGGACAAATTCCAGGCTACTGACAGCCATTCCAGGAGGTCTGTCATCTGTTCCAGTGAACAAATGCCTTTCCTGTTCCTGCCCTGAAGTAGTTAGTTCTCCTGGAGAAAACCTAGCTAAGGATGGGCAGCAGCTACAAGATTAGCCAACACAGAGAATTGTTACTTTAGTAGGTATCATTATTGGAATCTGTTTACAATATATGAAGTTGATATATTTTCCCAATACTCATACTTTTTTAAAACAAATTTTTTTTTTACTTTTTTAAAAAATATATATTTTATTGATTTTTTACAGAGAGGAAGGGAGAGAGATAGAGAGTTAAAAACATCGATGAGAGAGAAACATTGATCAGCTGCCTCCTGCACATCTCCTACTGGGGATGTGCCCGCAACCCAGGTACATGCCCTTGACTGGAATCGAACCCAGGACCTTTCAGTCCGCAGGCCGACGCTCTATCCACTGAGCCAAACCGGTTTCGGCAAAACAAATTTTTTTGAACGCTTACCATGTGCCAGTCATTGTTCCAGGTGCTTGGGTTATATCCGTGAACAAAACTGACATGGGTTCCAGCCTGTGTGGAGTTTCCATTTCAGCAGGGAGTAGATAATAAACATATAAATTATATGGTATGTTAGAAAATGTCAAGTATTATGGAGACAAGAAAATCTGAGATGGAATGAATGGGGGTTAGTTGTAGGAGAGGAAGTCTGAGAGCTAAGTCCTGGGCCAGGTGTTGCTACCCTCTACTAAGATGTGGAAAGCTGCTGAGGGAAAGTCCACTGGGCATCCGAGTAGAAATGTCCAGTGGGCAGTTTGGTGTGTAAGGCTGGAGTTAGGAAGAGAGATCTGAGCTGAGGATAAGACTTTTGGGGGTTAGAGGCATATAACTGGTATTTAAGCCTTGGGACTGGATGAAGTCACTCAGGAAGTGAGTGAGGATGGAGAAAAGCAGTCCAAGAATTGCATACTGGAAGATTCCCAGATGCCTTCAAAGAAGCCGACATTAACAGTCAGACGAGTCCAAATCGTGGGTCATTGTACTGGCAGGGGGACTGTTCTAGATTAAAGGAGACCAATTTTCTTGGTTTGAAATTTTTCAAAATGAAAAGTGTGTGAGGGAAAAGGAAGTCAAAATTTAAAATGTACTTTGCTGCCAAAGAATAATCAGCCACAGGAAAAAAAAAAAACAAGCAACTCCTACTTAAGTTTCAGATCCGTTAATTTTTCTTCAGCAGCAGCAAGATTTTTGTTTCTTTCTGGATTCCAGAGAGCATCTTTTCAAAGAGGATAAGAGTGGGGATGACAGGAAGTATTGATTATCTATGTGCCAGGCGTTGTGCTAAGTGTTTTCACATACATTGAAGGCATTGTTTCTGGATTTCTCTATTCCAGCTTGTCTCCTTGGCAAATTCTGTCCCAGCTTTTACATTGCAGATATCTCCCCCTCCTCCTCTGCACTTCCCCAACTCACACTCTTATGCTCCTACTGCTGCTTACTGTGCAGCTGTTTTCTCGTAATGTAATTATTTGTTTGCATATCTGTCCCTTGCGCAAATGAATTAAATGAGGATAAGAAATCTGTGTGTCTAACTCCAGTGGCCAGTGAGGAGTCTGGCACGCTGAAGGCACTTAGTAAGTAAGCACTGAGTTGACTAATAGCTCATGTAATCATCACTCTTCAAGGTAGTTATTATCCTCATTTTACTAATTGGTTATTTGAAGCTCAGAGAAATTAACTTGTCCAGGGATTTAAAAAAAAAGATTAATTGGCAAGGGCAGGTTTCTGTACAGGGTGTGAAGCCACTCTACCCCACTGCTTAAAAAACACAGCTCCAAAATAGTATCGGTGATATAGGGACTTATCCAGTCAGTGCTCAGATATTCCAATATTCTTGTCTGAAAGCTAGATTTTGGATTTTCCTGGCCCCTATGAAATTAAATATGCCCAACAGCATAAAGGACAAATTAAAAGTTTAAATGTGTTTCCTGTAGGAAGCTGTAATAGACATCAACTGAGAGATATGTTGCTTCTGAATGATTTAAAAGTATTAGCTGAGAGAATAGGCAAATCTATAGAGACAGAAAGTAGATTAGTGGTTGCCTAGAGTTGGGTAACGGGGTGACTGCTAACCAGTGTGAGGGTTTTTTTTGAGGGGTGTGACAAAACGCTCTAATATTAGATTGTGGTCATGGCTGCACAACTGAATGTACTACAAACCATTGACTTGCATACTTTAAATGGGTGGATTCTTTAGTATGTTAATTATATCTCAGTAAAGCCCTTTTAAAGGCATTAGCTGGGAACAAGAAATGGTTGGTCATCAGATTTTCCAGCATTCTTTCAGAATACAAATGAATTCAGTAGCTTATATGTAGTTGGGTTGTTGTCTCTATTATCTTCACTCTTAGAGGAAAACTCTTCCTCTGTACAGCTAAGTAGTTGGGGGTGTTTGTGTGTGTGTGTGGTTTTTTTTTTATATGTGTGCCCTTTTAGTTTTAGTTGTGTCACTCAAATGAGAATATCAGTGTCCCCTCGCTCCTAGCCTCCTTCCTTCATCTGGGCAGTGAGCGTGATGAACACGCTCACACAGTCTGCTAATTACCAGCTGAGCCTCACAGTGAAGGGAAGGGCATCATGAAGCCCCCAGCCCCCCAGGAGAGGGTCATAGACTCTCATAGGCTGCTATGCTGGCTTCGGGGCTAGGAGCCTTGCTCTCACAGCAGGGAGAGAGTGATGCCTAATTTCCCAAAGCAAATGGTTGATAGTATGTGAGGATGAATCAAAGAATTCAGTAGTCCACCCTTCACATCTTTAGTTGATCACATTAGTTTTGTTTTGTTTTCATTCCCTCATATCATCTATATATGGCAGGGTTGGCCAGCTTCGTTTTAGCAGAACTTATCTCCAGCCAATGATTGCTAAAGCACCTTTTCCTAACATTTTGGCCATGGCGCAGTCATGCATTCACATTATGGATCATTGTGATAAAAGCAAATGCTCTGAGGGGATCCCAGAGTGCAAAGAAACGAGATTCATTCGAGATTTGTCCATCACTCAGCAGTGGGATTGGGTGACAGGAATCTTGAAGAATAATCTACATGTCTGAATGAAAAAGCTGCTTTAGCAACCCGAGCTGGCAGATTAAGGAAAGAGACTCTACTTACTGTTCCCTCTTGCCTTAGAGAGGGAGGATGGGAATTCTTTTTTGGTGGTCAACGCAATGAGTGATGCAATGAGTAAACATCTTCCATCTATTAAAGAGAAACTATTTTGTGGTTATACAGATTGCCCAGCTGTGGTTAGCCTCTATGAGAACCATTTCCTGCGTGAAGTAAAAAGAAAGTGTCCTGCTTTCTCTAACAAACTCTGTGGGAACAGATATTTCTCTTTGTTGAAATTTCATTGCCTTAGCAAAGTGACATCGTGAGCTCAGGCTGAAAAAGCCCCCTTCTTTTGATCACTCTTGTGCAGATAATTGCTCTTCAAGTCCTGGATTGTAAGGGTACTGTGTCACGGGGAAACTGCTGATGCTGGTGATAGTGTGCCCTAGCTTTTTGAGGAGCAGGGGGAGCTGCCCTGGGGAGGGGAGCAGGTTGAGGTCTGAGCCTGGAGTTGCCCATTGAGTTAGCAGGATTGTGGCTTCTAAGAGGCAGAAGAAGATACCCTGGCAACTAAGTGAGCAAGCACCGTGACAGATGCCATCATGAGAGAGATTTGGAGTCAGGCCCCAGCAGGAGTGCCAAGTGCTGCAAAGGACCTTTGTTACCACTTTAGCCTCGTTAGTGAAAGGTCCATAAAACACACTCCTCTCCAGACAGAACTTTGAGGTGTCAGGAATCACAGCTGTGTCCAACGTCTCTATCCTTCTCATTTGGAATTTAGCATGCTTATTTAGTAGCTGTGAGATGTTTTGGTTTTTGGTGGGGTTTTTTTTTTTTTGGGGGGGGGGGAGTAATTTTGTAAAATGTATGCTAGCCAACTTGTGAGTTTCATAGAAAGCCACGTGGTTAATGTGCTTACCCATTTCTAAAAAGGAGTACGGGCATGACTTGTTCTCAGTGAGGTCTCTGTGATGTCAGACTAAGAATACTTCTGGTCTGCCTGAAAACAGTCCTACATCCTGAAACTTTAACCTTGATGTCAACCTGGGTGGTACCCAGGAATTTAAAATGTATTTTATGTTGACATCCTCAGATATTTTCATGAGGAGATGAGATCTGCCTGGAAGAAAAAGAAAGCTAAACGTCAGAGAAAAAGCAGAATGCTGAGGTTTGAGAAAGCATGCCAACTCCCTAATCAGCAATTAGCCAAACAACCCATAATTGAGGCACATTTATCTTACATGCCCCATGCTTTGCTTCTCAAGTTAGCTAGTTTGAAAGATGTCCTGTTTACCCAACTGCACTTTCCTGATGGGAGTGATCAGAGTGAGTATGGCTCCTGTTCTTAGCCCTGTCAGGTAGGCTGGCCGCTGACCCGCCCTGGCTTAGCTCTGTCACAGGAGAAAGACAACAGAGCTCACCTTAGAGAGGTCATTGACTTGTTAGCTACCAGATCCTGATTCAGCCTCATCTTTTCTTTGCCTCTGTGGCTGTGATTGTTTAAGAGCCCATATGGAACCAGTATCTGGAAAATAAGCTATGCTGTCCTCAGTTGAGCTCCCAGGGTTCTGCATAAAGAAAAATGTCATTATGCACTTTGTTAGAAGCTGTATTTAATAATTCCTTTAAAATTCTGTCTCATAAATATCAATGGCCTATTTGTGTTGGTCAATAAATTATTCTCCCCAGCTGTGCCTGATCATACAAATTATAGCAACAACAGTTTGCACCTTGGAGGGAAAGCATCCTCCCTCCCCAGGCATTATCCTCATTCCCAATGAACTACACATTTCCTCCTCGGAGAGCCCCCAGGCTTCTTCACTCCCCAATTGCGATAAAATGGAGGCCCTTCTCTGCTTTGCCATGACCCGCCACCATGGGAATGGCACAGGAAGGAAATTACTGGAGCAGAGACAGGAAGGGATATGGCATTATCTCTTTCCCAGGGAACGAGATGAAACCACATGGGAGTGGGACAAAAGAGAAAGGAAACTCAAAAGCATCATTTTCTAGAGGTCTGGTGGGCTGACCAGAAGAGTTTTTCTTTGCCCCTGACTTCTGTGTCACTTAACCCTTATACATACAGTCCCCTAGCTCCTTGTTCAGACATTTAGGTAAATGCTTCTGGGTTGGCTGGAGACCTCTGTTCTCACCATTGGCCTGTCCAATCTAGGACTCTGCTAACGACCCATAAACCTTGGCCTTTTTTCTAGTTACCGCTCTTTTCACTGTTTAGAGACTTCCTTATAGCCAAAATGTTATCATCCCTTTGTGATTTTCTGAATATTTGTCCATCAAATAGGATCCTTAGACATGGTCAGGGTATTATAGAGTGAGGCACCAGAAATGAGCATTCAGAACTCTTGAGAGTATGTATGGTCCTACATATTACACATTATTTACAAATGCAGACCATGCTGGATTAAAAGATGAAAGGAGACTAATGAAACTTCAAACATGGACTAAAGTAGGTATGTTTCAGAGTTATGTTATAAAGATGTAGAGCAGCTGAAATCAAATCAGACAAACTTAAGTGCAATTCATTCTTGGAATTGGCATAAGAGCAATAACACTTTGTAGCAAAAAAAAATTCTGTTTGTAGAAAAACTGTGAAGCTGCTGCTATTTGCCAGCTTTTATTTTTACCTTTTGCTGATAGATGCCACTTTTTGTTGTTGTTGTTGTTGCTGGCACCTTATCAATGTCAATAATAGATTTAAGAGTACTGACAATTTTGCAAGCCACAGAATGTTAAAGATCATGTGGAACTTCTTGTGTTACTTCTGGTTTTCCAGTTTCCTGAACCCGATGTCCCATAGAATACTGTCAGTACAAGGTTGGGAGGTAAATGGGATTTATTTTAAATATTTTTATTGTTTTCAGAGAGGAAGGGAGAGGGAGAGGGAGAGAGAAACATCAAGAGAGAATCATTGACTGGCTGCCTCCTGCATGCCCCCTACTGGGGATTAAGCCCGAAACCTGGGTATGTGCCCTGACTGGTAATCAAACTGTGAACTCCTGGTTCATAGATTGACACTCAACCACTGAGCCACACTGGCTGGGTGGTGAATGGTATTTAAACTCTCTCCCTAAAGTACTGCTGGCATCCAGTCTGTTCATTGAATGGTCTGGCCTTTGGGGAGATTTACTTAGAGATTTACACAAATGTGGAGTGAAATTGGCCCAGGGATTGGGACTTTACTTTTCATTCTTATGGATTTCAGCTAAATCCAAAGAAAATCTGAAAGAGAACACTGGTTTCAAGCAGACAGTTCTCACTGAAGAATTGTCGTCATAAACTTTCTTCCCATTATTCAGAAAGTACCATGCCATTTCCAGATCCTTGTATGGTTCTGGAAAATAGTCCATGTCTGAGCTACAAAAAAGTCCACTCCTGCATTGTAAACAGATGACAAATACTAAGAAAACTGCATATCTCTGCCAAAGAATCTTTGTTCCAAATAATTTGCATTTCAATGGTTATGCAAGTTATGAGATGGAAAGCATAGACTTGAGCCAGGCTCTGTATGTTTGAAGTTAAATAAAGATCAGTAGTGCTTCCAAGCACATGTGTTGACCCCATCCTTGCTGGTTCAGTTTTGGAGCTATCTTTTCTGGCTTATCAGTTAAAGTATAATATTGAATCTTTCTGTTATGAGAAAAAATTGGGTAAGTCTATTGTCAAGTCTTGGGGATTTAGTTCATTAAACATGTAGCAATCATGTATCATGGCAAGGCTTTGTGCTACACTGTGACCGAATCAAAAATGAGTAAGACATGGGCCTGTATCCTACATTGAGATCCAGGACAACAGGGGAAATAATACATCCCCCCAAAATTAGCAATGATAGAAATCAGAGTGTGGAAGGCATCCTCAAAAGTAATCCCCATCTCCAGCATCAGCAAGATGGAGAAGACAGGCTGAATGTCAAAAGCATTGGGTACTAGTCCCAACTCTCCCTCTGTAACCTGGGCAGATTTCTTAATCTTCTTGGAATCCTTCTTGGATTCTTTAAAATAAAGAGATTGGATTAAACAGCCTCTCAGCTGCTCCCTCTCCGTGCCCTCCTAGTATATGGTTACATCTGTTAGATTTTCTCCTTGAAGCCAAAGATTATGCCTTGTATTGTGTCCACAGTTCCAAGTATAATGTCTGGTATACAGTAATTTCTCAGTAATCTCTGTTGGATTAAGACAATGATGAAGGACTCTAAATGTACCCCCAAACCTAAAAGTCTATTCTGTGGGATGACTGGGTGCTTAAGCTGATTTTAAAGATAAGGGGGAAAATGTTCCCACTTAGCTTTCACAGCCAGTTGTGTTCTGTCATCTTTTCTAGTTCCACTTAAAAAGTTACTTTTCCATATTTCAGAGAGGAAGGGAGAAGAAGAGAGAGATAGAAACATCTATGATGAGAGAGAATCATTGATTGGCCGCCTCCTGCACGCTCCCTACTGGGGATCGAGCCCACAACCCGGGTATGTGCTCTGACCGGGAATCAAATTTTGAGCTCCTGGATCATAAGTCGAAGCTCAACCACTGAGACACACTAGCCAGGCTCCAGTACCTCACTGAGGGTGGCCATATAGAAGAGTGCTTTTGCTACAATTTGGGTGAACCTGAGTCCATGCTCATGGGCAGGAGCCAAGCAAACACTTACTATAATGTCTTTATGACAGATGGAGTTCATTTAGTTGCAATCAATATTCTCATGCTTACATTTCTGGAGCTAAAGAGAAACAGTAAATTCTAGCAAATTATCCTTGTAAACTTTGGATTCAGAGATGAAAAAGACAACTATCTTTTTTGTCCCTTTTCCTTTTCTGAGTTTCTGAATTGTTTTCTGTGAGGTCTTGGCTGGTATCTGGTGTTGGGTGAGGTCATTGGGCGAGGTGGGAAGGGAATTGAAGATATAATTGCTGATTGATAGAAAACTGGACAGAATACACAAGAATAAAAAGCTTGGTAAGTGTCTTTCACCAGAATGCCTACTGCACTCAGCCATGCTCTCTCTATGGTGGGAAGCTGACTGGTTAGCTTGAAAGCCCTGCTTCTCAGACAGAATTAGTGTTTACATCGAACTATGGTAGTAAGATAAATGGAGTAGTGTGATATTCAGGAGGAGGTGGTTGAAATATCATTATTACATTGAAAAAATCTTGGCAACAATACTCTGGACACGTCTGAGTATAACATTCTGGATGTCATCTGTGAGTGAGCTAGTGCACAGTGCCTTTCTTTGGACTTTGACTTGCAACAGGTGGGTGAGGATTCTCTTGAGTGAAGTACTACGGTCTTCTGTGACACAGCTCACCACACTTTAGAAGCAAAACCAAGAAATCCATGGCTGGGGCTAGAGGTGGTCTGTGAAAGCCATCTTTCGGTAGTACCTTTCCCTTACAGCTTAGGCTTCAGAACAGAGAAAAATCAGTGGTGCTGGAACTGCATCGGTTCATGCTGACAGCAAATAGGTCTCCAAGGGAATTCTGGCCTCCCTCTCCACAGCTTTGCAGTCTACACAGCTGGCAAATGCCTATGGGGAACCTGTGCTGATTTACTGCCTTTCAACTCACCACAGTGCTTAGAGACGGATATGTTCTGCCACAGTGCCCTCTGCAGTGTCCTTTCACAGCACAGAGAGCCAGCAACCCCTGCCCAGAGCTGATTCCTTCTTGCATGCCTCAGCTTTCCTGAAAGTCTGATAGGTGAACCTTAACACAGAGATAGGGCCAGGGTAAACCTGCTTTTTGAGACCTGTGATGGAATGTCGCCAGGTTATGCCACTAAAGCTCCCTGTCAAGGTGGGAGAGTGAGTGGGAGCTGCAGGGACCCCACATGCCAGGTTCCAGGAAGAAAGTGCCGGTCTCTCTGTTACGATGAGCCTCTGTGCATCCTGGCTGCTACTATAAATGTGTCATTCACTTTGATTTAGCTTCAAATAAAAGACAGGTAATTTTGCTTTCAAGACTATCAAATTAGGAAATTATAAACCATGTTAATGATCCAATGAAGTCAGACCTAGAAGCTTTCCCCTAAAGCATAATAGCACAGGTGACATTGTGCTGATGTTCAGGGTGAACAAGGCAAGCGGGGGTGGGGGGGGGGCTGGTTATGGGTTTTTGCTTTGCTGGAAGTCTCTTCACTGCTGTGCAGCAAAAAATCATTCTCTCATAGACTTCTCAAAGTGATTTGTGGGAAAGGTGGTATAATCTGGGAATATCAGAGCTGTGGGCTGAGGGGCACAGATGGTGTCCAAAGCCTGTGGTGCTGCCCCAATACAGTGGGGAACTGGTTGTTGAGAGCTGATGGGTGAATACAAGTGGAAATTGCTCCCCTTAGAATCTCCTGACTTAAAAGTGTTTTGAACACTTTTTATTCTACAAAGAGCTGCTTCTCTCCCACTGATTGGTTCTTTGATCTAGGTGACATTATTGGGTTTATCAAGTGCCTGCTATTTGCAGAACTATATCCATGTTCTCTGGGGAGATTTGAAGTATCCACATAAGGAAAATCCTGTTTCTCTTAAACCTTTTAGATTCCTCTCAAAGCAGAATTTTAGGTAAGGCTTTAAGTGCAGGTAGGTTATTTGGGAAGTCATCCCAGCAAGCAGGAGTGAGGGTAGGGAGTGGGACAGTGAGATAGGGAATCAGGAAAAGCCGATACAATTGTGTATTTCCAAGGCCACGAGGGCTCAATGCCACCAGAACTTCTGAGAAGCATTCAGAGTATCTCCCAGAATTGCCTGTGTGAGGACAGGAGACTGGGCCATTTGGCCACCAGCTCTTGTCCCCATGAGGGTGGTCTCAATGGCATGAACTCTACCACATGTCCAGGCATTGCTTGTGACACGTAGGCAGGGTCAAAGGAGGCCCCACAGTCAGAAATGGAAAGCCTCTAGGTGTGTGCTTTGGTGGAATGTTGTCAGCAGTGACTCTGAGCTTACTCAGAATTGACCAGTGTGGGGGACAGCTAAAATTAGAGTCCTCGAGCATCTGCTATGGAAAGGATTCATGCTATAATAGGAAAAGGACTGGGGTGCAATAGAAACAACACCAGGAGATAGCTAATCTAGAGATTGAGGGGAAGGGTCTTGGAAGGCTTCCTGGAGGGAGTGGTTTCTAAGCTGAGACAGGGCCAGATGAATTGGAGGCAGGTAGAGGTGAGGTAGAGGTTCAGCATAGGTTGGAGCATAGGTTTCAAGGTTAGGGGTGGCAAGAGAAGATCAGGAGGAACTTGTAAGTTAAGGAGTTTAGACTTATTATGAGAGCAATAGGGGCCCAGAAAGAGACATTTAAGCAGAAAGACATGGTAAGCTTTGTGTTTTAGAAAATTCATTCTAATGACAGCATGTAGAATAGATGCCAGGATAGAGCAAGTTGGGGAGATGGGTGAAGAGGCTGCTGAATTATCCAGGTGAAAGGCTATAACAATGTGAACCAAGTTAGTGACGGTGAGGCAGGTGAGAAGTAAAAAGACTTAACATATTTAGTTTCTAATGATGCTCTGCTCCTGGTAAAAGTGTGTGTGTGTGTGTGTGTGTGTGTGTGTGTGTGTGTGTGTGTGTGTTGATGAAGAGATTGTTGTAGGGAAAGAATTTTTAGAAAACATGATTGAAAGCTCATAAAGAGCCCTTTGGAAAATCCTCATGCAAATTGAGAAGTAAAATAGCTGTCAAAATATTTCAAGTAAATTCTCACCTTAGAGGCGAAATAGCACAGTGCACTGCTTCGTCCTGGGTCTGCATTTTCTATTGGTTTGACCTTTGTTATATCATTTAACCTCTTCAAACTTTGTTTATTTGTTCAGCTCAAGAAAACTATTCTTCTTAAGCCTTGAGATGAGGATGCCTGCCCAGCCTATTCTGACTTGATCTGAAGCTAACAGCATGTAATAAGATAGGACCACAACAGGGAAGCTAACATCCTCTCAATCAACATGAATACAATGAGAGTGTGGAGGGGAATTTTTCAGCCCCAAGAATCTTGTGTGCAGTGTGGACACTGGCCTGTCAGCTCACTCCAGGGCAGAGACAGGGACCCATCCTTCACCAGCTCCGTGTTGCAGGGAGATGGGGTTTCAGAATGGTTAGTGTGACACAGGGTCATCTCGAAGCCTCCTCCTCCAACTCTGAGACACAGTGCTCCTCTTTCACAGGCCATTGGGGGAATAAGATAAGAAAATGTTTATGAAGGCACTTGGAGAATCAGCATTCTGGGCAAGTGAAAGTTATTGATGTTATCAGTAGGTCTTATGATGTTGTTAGCTCATAGAGGCGTTTAAATGCTTTAACTCTCTTGCATATTCCAGGGAAGCAGAAAATAACTTCCAGTTTCCTGCATGCTGGTATATTACTGGTCTTAGTTTCATGAAGAGGCCAAAAGCCGTATCCTTCCCCTAATACCACCTCTTGCTGACTAGCTGCTTTCTGTTTCTCTTATTTTATCGCATAACATTGACTGGAAACATTTGACCTGCCAAGACTTGAACTTGGGCATATGGGGTTTCTCCCACAGTCCATGATAGCAGCACCAGCAAATAGAACACAGGCTGTACATTCCCTGCTTTCAGGGTAAGGAATGTTCTCCACCTCCTGGGAAAAACCAGGACCCTGACTCACAGGAGTTGAAAGGAAACTGATCTCAGAATCCTTATAAGATATGTGACTTCTTGATCATCACTGTTGGGATCTGGTTCTCTTTCTCTTAAAAGAATTCCCTGGGGCTTTAGTCCACAAATTATGACAATGATTCAGTATGGCTAACATGTATTGCACCTTTATTCTGTGCCAGGTGCTGTTTTAAGCACTTTACGAGTAAGATACTCTATAGCATATGAGTAACTATTCACTTTGTAGATTAGGAAATCGAGGCAGATGTGGTTAAATAACTAGCCTCAAGTCGGTTAGAGCTGGAATATGAACCTAGGCATGTGATCCTAAAGCCGTGTCTGAATCATGCTCTGCTTCTCCATCCTTGCAAGCAGAGACCTGTCAGCATACAGAGGTCTTCAGGATTTTCTGTCCCCAGGTCCTTGAGCGGTCAGAGGAAAAGTGCATTAGACTTCTGCTCTATTTGACGTGTTCTCCATACTGGACAGGAAGTACCCTAGATCCAAACATGTCCCATTAAGATAAATACTTGAATCCAGGGAGCCCCATGCCAATCAGAAAAACCATTAATCAAGAGATTATAGTTTTCACATGCTACATGTTTCGTGTTTTCGCTTTCCCTAGATTAAAAAGATCCAGTGGAATGAACAGCCTTTTGGGAAAAATTGGAGCCAAGAAGCAGAAGATGAGCACCCTAGAGAAGTCCAAATTGGACTGGGAGAGCTTCAAGGAGGAAGAGGGCATTGGTGAAGAACTAGCCATCCACAATCGAGGAAAAGAAGGGTAAGAAGAAAAGCTGCTATTCCTCTGAAAAACCCTAAGAACTCTGAAATAGTTTATTATGGACAGGCCACCCAATTTAAATGAAAACTGTGAGTACTTTGGTTTGTCAGTGAAGCTCTGTTCTAAGTAGGGGAGGTCCTGGCAGTGAGAATATCACTGGGGGTGACAGGAAGGGAGGGCCATGTGAGCAGCACTTCTCTTGGGGACAGCACTTCTCTTCTGATCTGAACTTGCTGAATTACAGCTCCTGTGAACTCTAAGTCACCTCGTTGATTCACATGGTCAGATGTGGCTCACTGTATCAGTCTTGGCCTGACCTGAGTTATTTGGCCTTCTGAGAAGCCAAACTAACTCAGTGCTTCAAAAGCAGCCAACAGAAGGCCTAGATGTCTCATTACCATGGGATTTATTTTTATCCATGTCATTATGATCTAGGGTGGGGCTTCGCCCTTGGCTTCAGCCTGTATGACATGCCAGCCCTGGCCATCACTTGCAACCCCTTCCTTTTCACTTTGCAATACAAAGAGGATGTCCATAAACTATGTATTTAAGAATATCAAGAAAGAAAGTGTTTAGTGAGTACTTAGGAACCACAGAAGGCTAAGGAACAAAGCTACTACGGAAGTGGGTCCATGGTTCAAGGTCAACACTCCCCACCCCTAATAGTGACAGGAAGTGCTGTGTGGCTCATCAGACAGTCCTGGATGTTCATCACCCCTCCCCTCACCAGTAAGGGCTCTCTCTGAGGCACACTGGACGTCTCTGAGGCTTAGCTCCTTCCCCAATAAAATTGGAATAATGATACCACCCTTAGTGGTTGTGAGGATCTTATGAAATACTACATGTAATATATGTATAATACATACAAGTAATATACATAAAGCCCTTTGCAGAATGCCTGTCACATAAAGTCATGCATTAAGTGGTAGGCACTTAGATTATTTACAAGCTAAACTATAATAAAGACAGATGAGGGATTTATTTGGAGGGTTATGTATTTTAAATTAGGCTTTAAGATTATTTGAGTGAACTTGGAAGCTGATTAGTATCAGTAGAAAAACATTTTTTTTACTGACTTTATGAGCTTATTTAACTACCAGACTTCTAAGTTAGTCTGTCAAAGATGGAATGTCACAGAACAGAGGTGGAAGTGCCAAAGCCACCTGGGAAGGCCCAGGTAAAGAGTAGACAGGAGTCAGTGTTATTTAGAGAAGGCTTCTGACATTTGCCCCAAACTTACCCACTCCTTGACTCAGCTGTACTCACTCACATTTGCCTAGTGATCTAAGGCAGCAAAGGAACTGCCAGTGTGTTTCTCTCAATATTGATTACTAGAGGCCCGGTGCATGAAAATTCATGCACTGTGGGGGGGTCCCTCAGCCTGGCTTGTGCCCTCTCACAGTCCAGGAGCCCTTGGGGAATGTCCGACTGACAGCTTAGGCCCGCTCCCTGTCTGCAGGAGGTGACGGGAGGTGACTGGCGGGCCAATTGGGAGACAGCGCCAGCCGGCCACAAGTGGCCAGCCCTGCCCCCCCATCGCCCCACTGCTGCCACTGCTGCTGGTGGCTTTCCTCTGCGGCAACTGGAGGGACTATCAGGACGGTGACGCCCCCCCCCCCCAATCACTGTCTCCTCCCTCTGCCCGCTGGCACCCACCTTGGCTGGCCTGGCACTGCCCACTGGCTGGCCCTGCCCCCCTCCTACTGGTCGTTCCGCTGTTCGGTCGATTTGCATATTAGGCTTTTATTATATAGGATATGGGTTGGACAATGTTCATTCTGCTTGAGCTTATAGAGGTCTTATAAAAATAAGGAGTGATGCTTTAAAGATAAGGGACAGTTAATAAAATTAAAACTGGAAGAGAACATGAGATTGAAAAAGTCATCTCCATGAGGAGGACTTTTCAGGCAATGGAAAATCGAGGAACTAGGTTAGAGAACAATTGATTGTGTGCACCTTTTAAATTCACCACATATGTATAACTTCTTGTCTGCTGTGGGCAACTCTCTCAGCTCTCATTATTTGGAAAATGTCCATGTGTTTCCTCATTCTTGAAGGAGACAGACGCACACACACATGTAAACAGATGAGATATGAGTCTCTCATATCTTTTATCTACACACACGTCATACAGAAGTCTCTATATTACGTGTGTGTAGATAAGTGCTTTGCTTTTCCCTCCTTCTCTGAGACTTTTCCCCTGGCCAGGTGATTCTGCAGGTCTGATCAAGTTTTTCCAAGGTAGATCTGATAACTTCTGTGCTTTGCCTTTGGCTATTTTTACCCTTCGCTCACTTGCTTTCCTAGCTCCTGCAGGCAGATCAAAGGGCCCAAAACCCCATCCTCTGGGTGTTTGTCCAAAGTTCAGGGAACAGACCCTTGTACAGAGCTGCTAAGTCAGAGTCATACTTATCTAGCTCTTTAAATTCACCCCTTAAGTCAGGGGTGGGGCACCTTTTTCCTGCCAAGGACCATTTGAATATTTATAACATCATTTGTTGGCCATTCAAAATTATCAACTTAAAAATTAGCCTCTTATATTTGTTCAAACATTTAATTAACTCACCCCTAATGCCTTGGCAGGGTCAGACCAAATGGTTTCCTGGGACTTATATGGCCTGCAGGCCGCACATTCCCCACCCCTGCTAGGAGCTTCCAATGCACAGCCAGGGTTGAGAATCACTTAGACCACAGCATCAGAATTCTAAAGATGAATTAACTAATGTCACCCCAATAAATTTAATAAAAATTTTAAAAATTCTAGAGATGAGAGCAAGACAATCAGCTGCTGGGTGAGCCTTTCCAGCACATGGTAACTAGAGAGCCAACTTCAAAACATGATATCAAGAAGGGCAAGAAGATTCCTATTGAGAAGTGTGCCCAGTGCCACAGTGTTGAAGGGAGGGAAGCACAAGAACCAAACCTGTAAGGTCTTTTTGGGCAGAGGCAGGTCAGGCCCCCAAATTCTCCTACACAGATGCCAACAAAACCAAAGGCATCATCTAGGAAGAGGATCCTCTGCATGAAGATGTGGAGAATCCCCAGAAGTATACCCCTGGAACAAAGTGATCTTTACTGAACAAAGAAGGGGAAAAGGGCACATACGATAACGTCTCAAAAAGCTACCTTTGAGTGATGATTGGCTTCTGCCATATTTATTATGAGATCGTGACCTTTTTATAAGCACCATATTTAAGTTGATCTCATGTATAAGAATTCAGGTCATGACCCATGATAAAATTATTCCTGTTATGCAGTTCTGGTTAAAATAAGATTGGATTGGAGTTAAAAGGTTGTTGTGCTTTTTGTGTTTTGATGTTAATTCCAGTTTAGTAAGTACTATCATGTTTTTGCCCTTGTAAAGATTTGATAGAATTTGAAGCTAGATTTGTTATTATTTCCAATTTTTTAAATAATGATTTTGCTATCTTAAAATATTCACATAAGGGAACAAGGCGCCTTGAGAAACAGCAGGCACAGAATCAGATCTGCAAAGAATTTTTAGGCAATGGAAATATCAGGTACAGATTTTTAACTTTAAAAAAATACCCTCACAGATTTGAAAAAGACAAAAGTAATTTCTAGAAAAATATAATGACCATAATTAAAAACTAAATGATTAGATTTAACAATAGATGAATCAGCTGAAAAGAGAATCCATGAACTGGAAAACAGTCAGAAGAAATTAATTCAGAATATAGTTCACAAAGACAAAAAATATGGAAGGGAAGTTAAGCACCTCGGAGGACAAAGTAGGAAAAGATGAAAGACACCTCTTTATAGACTTTTTAAAACACAAAAAATCCCAAGATAAATAAAATAAAAATTCAAACTAGACATAAAAGAGCAAAACTGCAGAAAACCAAAGACGAACAGAAAAATCTTAAGAGCAGATTTCACAGAAAAAAGACATTTCTGTGAAAGGAGGGGCATTAGACTGACACATGGCTTCTCATCTGCAACAGTACAAGCCAAAGACGCTGGAATGATCTGCTCAGAATGCAAAAATAAACAACCCCCAACTGTTGGGGTCCAGCCCCAGCAGGTCCAGGGGTCCCCAAAGGTGTGGACGGAGTCGGCGAAGAAGGAATGACACGGAGACAGCGTTCAGTTGATCAGCAGCCTAGCCAGGATCTCTAGCCAAGTTCTGGTTAGGATCTCCAGCCAGGTTCTGTGTCCATGTTCTGTTGCTAGGTTCTCCAGCCAGGTTCAGTCACCAGGTTCTAGTCAGGTTCTCTTGCCATGTTCTATCCAGGTTCTGTCTCTAGGTTCTGTTTAGGATCTCCAGCCAAGTCCTGTCTCTAGGTTCTGTGTCTAGTTTCTGTCTCCTGTTGTCTTGTTACATCTGTATTTATATCAGCTGATTCCCATCCTATCAATCTCTATTCCAAAGGTTAGGGTGTTTCTTATCTCCATTCCAGGGAGTAAAGATTATGTAGCTTAAGCATGATTGTTTGTAGTTAAAGTGATTAACTACCCGCCTGGCACTTAGTTAAGGGGTTTTATCTCCTCCCTAACTTCAGGGAAAAATTCCTACCCGGGGAGAGGTGACCTTGGTTAAAACACATAGCGCCAAGAAGGGGAGCAAACATATTAAGAACAGTATGCCATATACGCCAGGTCCCTTGAGACATATGCTGTGCAGGTGTTTCTTCCCTGCAGCGACTGTGTCAAGCAGCAAGGATGGATCGGCTTCCGGCACCCAACCTAGACTTCTGTATTACGTGTGTATAGATAAAGATATGAGATTCATATCTCATCTGTTTACGTGTGTGTGCGTCTGTTTGTCTCCTTCAAGAATGAGGAAAAATATGGACATTTTCAGAATAATGAAAGCTGAGAGAGTTGCCCCTAGCAGACAAAGAGGTGTGTGTGTGTGTGTGTGTGTGTGTGTGTGTATACACACACACACACATATAGTGAATTTAAATGAGTGCTGATTATATAAAACAATAATGTCTTGTATAGTGTTAGGTGTTTTTTTTTTTCTTTCTTTTTTTTAATCCTCACCCGAGGATATTTTTCCATTTATTTTTAGAGAGAGTGGAAACGAGAGGGAAAGACAGAAATATCTATGTGAGAGAAATACATTGATTGGTTGCCTCCTGCACACACCCCAACGAGGGCCCGGGCCGGGGAGGAGCCTGCAGCCGAGGTATGTGCTCTTGACTGGAATCCAACCCAGGACCCTTCGGTCTGCAGGCCAACGCTCTATCCACTGAGCCAAACTGGCTAGGGCAGGTTTTTTTCCTTAAAGCCAGATAGTGTTAAAACACCTGGCAACTAATATATAAAAGTTGGAAGATGGTAAGTGTAGTTTAGTTTTTCAAAGATCTTGTATTATCCAGGAGGAGGGTAAAGGTGTTGATTAAATGTGCATATTTGGATAAATTCCAAAGGAATGGAGGGAGAATAATGAAATGATTTGTGAAAGAAGACACTAAAAGAGAATTAAAGAAACCAAACATGCAGGACAAATAATAAGCACAAAATAAAATGATAGCTTTACAACTTAATGTATATTAGACAAAATAGACTTTAAGGCAGATACATTACCAGAAATAAAGAAGGCAGTCTCATCATAAAAATGTTCAATTTATCTGGGAGATAAAATAATGCAAATTCATATATACCATTTTGCATTATCTACTGAAGCTCAGTATAGTTATTCCCTGTGACTTAGCAATTTCACTCCTAGCTGTATTCCCAACAGAAATTCAGTTATATATTCCCCAAAAGACAAATGTGAGAATTTAAATAATGGTACTTTTCATAATATGCCCAAACTAGAAACAACTCAGATGTCTATCAATAGTGTGACAGGCAACGTGTGATATGTTCACACACGGGGATGCTCTTCAGCAATGGGAAGGAACATGAATAAATTTTAATAACATAACACAAAGATGTTCATGCAGTATGATTTCATTTCTATGAAGGTCAGAAACAGGCAAAACTAGTGTGTTTGTTAGGTCACAAAAGCAAGTCACAAAAGAATACACATAGTGTAAGTCTTTGTCAAGTTCAAAATGCAGCACAACTAGCCCGTAACGTGGAGGGAACAGAGACTTGAAAGGAGAGCAAGGAAAGGCGGGCAAGCTCGCACCTGGCAAACCTGGGTGCTGGGTGAGCTGCAGAGGCCTCCTCGAGGCTGGCAGCATTCTGCTTCTTGAGCTGGTGATGGCCACATGCCTGTTTGCTTTATAGCAATTCATTTGTCTTGCACATTTTATATACTTTTCTCTCTGTGTATTTGTGTTATGTTTTACCATAAACTGAATTGAAACTGAATACAAATCCTGTCTTTACTACCAACTTGCCAAGTGCTCTAGTCCCAGGTTCTTTCTCTATAAAGTATACCTGTCAGGTTTATTGTGGGAATTAAATAAGTAGAGGAAATGCCTGGCATGTTTGTAAATAGGAATCCCTCCCCACCCCCACCCCACTCCCACCTCCACTCCTTTCTCCCATTTGCCTTTATTGACCACCCCAAGTCTAGGGCCTTACAGAAAAGCTGGGTGCTTTATTCCTTTAAATCCCTTGCTGGTGTATTCCTGCCAGCCCTTTAGGAATACTTTCCACAGTGGGTGCAAATACAGCTTGGGGGCATCTCCTCCTACTCTCCCTGGCAGACTTTTCTTCCTTCTCTGAGCTTTTAAACTTGGGAAGTCCCAGGGCTGAGCTCCTCACATTCTCTCCCCTAACAAAGTTCACTAGTTCCACAGATTAGGTACGTTTTTCTGATGACTCCCAAAAAAGTGACCATTCCATTGATCTCCAGACTCCCATATCACTTTTTAGTTGACATCTCCATGTCCAAGGCACACATTAAAGTTAACATCCCAAACTACATGCCTATTTTTTTTCCATAAACAGACTCCCTTAGACTTCTCAAAAAATGGCACCATCGCCATCCGCCCAACTGTTAAAAGGGAAACCTAGGAGTCATCCTTGGTTTCCTCTCTTTCCACTCATATCCTGCCCACCTCTCATCCTCTTCTCCCATGCTCATGGCAGTCCAGTCTCTAGTGCTCCTCCAGACACTACTCCACAATGGACTCCCCTCAGATGCCACTCTCTAGAGCAGTCCCACCCCAGGGACCCTCAATCACATCACCCTGTTTGATTTTCTCCATTACACTTATTACCAACTGGTGCATGTCATTGTGTTTGGTTTCCTAAATAGTAAGTTCCGAAGGATGGGGTCTGGTTCACCACTTTGTCGCCAGCACCTCTAAGTGCATCTGCCCAGAGTAGATGCTGAGCCACTGCACTGTCTCAGTGCTCGTCCCTCTGGCTAGCTGACAGCCATAACTTTGATTTGGAGCCCAGTAGGATTAGAATTCACCACCTAGAAAAGAAGGGTAGAATACATCCCAATGATGTCTCCACCCAGGCATCATTTTTGGTCAGCAAAGTTGGTTATACCAGCCCTAACCAGTTTGGCTCAGTGGATAGAGCATCGACCTGCGGACTCAAGGGTCCCGGTCAAGGGCATGTACCTTGGTTGCAGGCACATCCCCAGTGGGGAGTGTGCAGGAGGCAGCTGATCGATGTTTCTCTCTCATCGATGTTTCTAACTCTCTATCCTTCTCCCTTCCTCTCTGTAAAAAATCAATAAAATATATTTTTTTTAAAAAAAGTTGGTTATACCAAAGATGCTTTTCCTTTGAGCCCAGATTCCCAGGGCTGGGTCCAGCATTTCAGGATATGTGTTAGCAGTCTGCACTTGAGGTGTTTGGCATTGCTTCCCTCTCGCTTATAAGTGATCCCACAGGTTTCCCAGCAGCAGAGGCCAGCAGGCTTTGGGGAAGGGATTAGTGCATAGAAAATGAGAGATATGCAGGTTTGGTTTGGGCTGATGATTGGAAACCAGGTGTGCTTGTGATTTGGAGAGGCATGAAGGGGAGAACAGAGAAAATAATTTTCTTTCTCCAAAGAATCTGTTTCCATGACCCCAAAGAGTCACTCTTTCAGAACCAGCCCAGTGTGGAGGTGAGATGGGAGGAAAGCAGTGGAGAAGAAAGTTAAAATCACCACCCTGTCACTCCGGCCCTCAAGATGTTTGCCAGTTTCAGCTCTTCTGTGGAAGGGGAGACACAGGCTTGGGCACTATTGGACAGATTGCTTCTTTCAGTTGCATTTCTCAGGGCAAAAAGTGCCCATCTCATTACACCCACCCCAGAGCTTTATTCTAGCCTCGGAGCTCCTCCACTGCCTGTTGCTTTGGTGTTGGGTGTTGAAGTTCCCCCTTTCCTTCTTGTGTTTGTGCTGCACTGAATGCATATTGGCTGTGCTTGCAGCCAACTAATAACGCAGCCCTGAAGTTCTGTCCCTGCTTCAGTTGTCCCTGCACCTCCCTGTGCTTTTTCCTTCACTGGCCAGTGCGCAGGAGGCCTCTGGTGGCTGGGTGACCAGCATGGAACGGGGCTTTTGGGGGTGAGCACACCCATTTGGAGGTGAGGGTCTTCCCACCCTCACAGACCTCTGATGTCTCAGGAGGATGGGTGGTCACCCTCTCATTTGTGATGTGGGCTTCCAGAAGTAGGTGCTGACATGCTCCCTGGAAGCATTTTCTATCCTTCTCTTGTCCTTTTCCATTTTCCCTTCCCTCCTCATGGGCCTGGATCTCATGAAAATTGGTGGCAGAAAAGTAATTTGGGTTGAAAGAGCAAAAAGATGTCAGAGCCTGTTGTGTCTAACCTGGTTCTGAAAGGAAAGGCTAGAAAACCCCTGAGGTTTTGATGCTATTAGCACATTTTATTAATGAAAGTGAAGAACTGCTGTCTCTTAAATGGGCCACATAACGCAGTAGTGGAGGGAAAGGATGACACCCCTACGGCCCGCTTCCCAGTGGACTAGGCCAAATCAGCCTTGGTCCCCCGAGTGAGGGTACAGCATTTCAGGTCAGAAAAGCACTTGTCAGCTGGCAGTTCTCTTCTGGGACTGTAACCTGCTTAAAGTGCCTGGAAACTTCCTGGGGCTCGGTTTACCTTGGAGGAGGGGCTTTCCCCATGAGCCTTCCCCTTTCTGGAGCATTTGGTCCCTTGGTCCCTGTTCCAGCTGTCCCGGATTGTGAGGCTTTATAGTAAGCAGTCAAGTCAGAAATGGGAAGCAAGAATCCTGAAGTGCTCATAGCTATTTGGGGTTTTATTGTTTACAAAGCAGTTGTCACGGTTTCATTTTATCGTTAGAGTGGCACAGTAATTTTCATTCCTGTTTTACAGAGAAGAAAAATAAGGCACAGTATCTTGCCCAGAATCACACAAATAGTAAATGCCATCCTCATCCTTGGCAGTTTTTCTCTCTCTCAGTGGTGGGGGCGTCCCTGTCCAATAGAAATTTTGTTCCTGGTCAGCTATTGGCAGTAAACCAAAGCCATCACAAGGACCCGGTTAGCAGCTGCAGATGGCTGTGAATGGGGGAATGAAGTCAGCAGACCTGTCTTGATGGCCTTTGTCTGGAGTGCCCTTGAGAATTCAGTTGCATTCTGCACATGTGCCCCTCTTTGCTGCCTGAGGCCTCCCCTAAACCTGAACTCTGCCTGCATCTGCCTCTTTAGCACCCAGCCTGGCTTCACTGTTGATCGTCTCAAGGTCAGCTGGACCAGCACAACTATCAGGAACCTTCAGGGCCATTATTCATGCTCAGCATGCATCCTAATTTAAGTATCGTTTCCTCTTCTTTATTTTTTTAAAATATACTTTATTGATTTTTTACAGAGAGGAAGGGAAAGGGATAGAGAGTTAGAAACATCCATGAGAGAGAAACATCATTCAAGCTGCCTCCTGCACACCCCCTATCGGGGATGTGCCCTGGTGGTTGTAGTGTGACAGAGCCCTTCAGTTGATTTTGATTAACAGTCCCCACTGGAGAATCCTGGGTCCTTTGGTGACAGATGGAAGGGGAATTTGTTCTGCCATGTGTCTTCCTCCCCATTAGTCTCCCTTATTTTCTCTGTGTATCAAAAAGGGATCCCGTGTCTGTGGCTTCTCCGTCTACCAGGGAATCTGAAATTCAAATTTAATGGGCATCCTGTATTTCACTTGGGAAATATGACAACCTAACCCTGAGGGCTTATGTCAAACATAGGAGCAGACCCTGCCCTTGTGTTTCTAGCCATTCTGGCTTCTAGTTGGCAGGGGGTTTTTTGTTTGTTTTTTTTAAATATATTTTTATTGATTTCAGAGAGGAAAGGAAGAGGAGAGAGAGAGAGAAAAACAATGATGAGAATTATTGATCGGCTGCCTCCTGCACACCCCCTATTGGGGATTGAGCCTGCAACCCGGGCATGTACCCTGACCGGGAATTGAACTGTGATCTCCTGGTTCATAGGTCAGTGCTCAATCACTGAGCCACACCGACTGGGCCACTTCCTCTTCTTTAAAAGAAAGTCAAGAAGAAAGACCACAAATTCTCAAAGCCACATACCATACTTCCTTTTCCTTACCACTGACCTGCTCTCTCAGACAGGTAGCACTGGATCGTGGCTCTCTTGAAACATGCCCTAAATTCCTCTTGAGCTCCAGCTCACCCCTTTTTTTCTGCTGGAACTTCGAGGGGCATTTAAAGCACACTGCTGTCAAAACTCTGATCCCCACTGTGATCTTCACCCAGGGCTGGTTGGCTGGGGTGGGCAGACATGGTGGTTGTAGTGTGACAGAGCCCTTCAGTTGATTTTGATTAACAGTCCCCACTGGAGAATCCTGGGTCCTTTGGTGACAGATGGAAGGGGAATTTGTTCTGCCATGTGTCTTCCTCCCCATTAGTCTCCCTTATTTTCTCTGTGTATCAAAAAGGGATCCCGTGTCTGTGGCTTCTCCGTCTACCAGGGAATCTGAAATTCAAATTTAATGGGCATCCTGTATTTCACTTGGGAAATATGACAACCTAACCCTGAGGGCTTATGTCAAACATAGGAGCAGACCCTGCCCTTGTGTTTCTAGCCATTCTGGCTTCTAGTTGGCAGGGGGTTTTTTGTTTGTTTTTTTTAAATATATTTTTATTGATTTCAGAGAGGAAGGGAGAGGGAGAGAGTGATAGAAACATCAATGATGAGAGAATCATCGATTGGCTGACTCCTGCACCACCCACACTGGGGATCGAGCTCGTAACCCGGGCATGTGCCCTGACCAGAAATCAAACCATTGACCTCCTGGTTCATAGATCGACCCTCAACCACTGAACCACGCCAGGCTCTAGTTGGCAGTTTTGACACAGCCCCTTAGTTCCTGATCCCAGACCAGGTGGTAGCTGGCTACTAGTTGCTAATAACACGCATCTAGAGAGTTGACTATTCCTCTTGGATCAATTGTCCTCAGGACCCTGACAGAAGCTAGTTTCCCAAAGTGATGGTGATAGCATTCACTGCCATTTTGTTGAGCACCTTCTCTGTGCTAGCTACATTGGCAAGGTTATGTGGCTTAGTCAGAGTCAAATAGCCAGCAAAGGCAGAGTCAGGATTCACAGTTAGAGCCATCCTCCCTGTAGTAAGGCATAGGGCAGCTTGGCTGGAAAGCAGAAAGGAAAGCCTGCATTTCACAGGGTGCTGTGAGAGGGAAAGCAAGGTCTGGGACTCAGCAAAGGAGCATAAGTTCCTAAAGCTGGTAAGGTTCTCACCATAAACGTAATGACCTTGTAATGACAGATGCACATTTTCCAAGATGCAACAAAGAAAAATTAGTGCAGAGATTCAATTATGTGTCCCATTGTCAATGGCAATTTTGCTCTCTCAAATAGATTAATTAGCAGCAGAGATCGCCCTCCCTCGGGCAAATCTCGGCACACTTTATGGCTAGAAGGAGTATTGAAATGCAGCTGTGTCTCGCCTGCCTGCTTCATCTCTGTGCTTCCTTCCCATCCTGCCTGGGAGGACCCAGGGAAGCCTTGTCTACTGAACCTGGCCTCAGATTTAGGGAGCTAGTCACCGACCTTTTAAGGTACCCCAGTATGTGGACTATGGGCAGCAGAGGCACTTGATCTCATTTCCTTATAATAATTTAGGGAAAGGTCTCTTCTGTCAGCCTGGAAGCAACCTGGTCCCAACTGGGTGGAGGATATATGGAGGAGGGAGGGTGAGGAGAAGGAAAGGGTGGAGGCAGTGAAATACCTTCTAACGTGAGCGCTCTATGTACCTCTTCACTTCACCTTCCCTGCAGCCCTGTGAGGTGGTTTTTGCTACACTTCTCCTTCCATTTTCAGATGACCTTTTGTGACATTTTGATGTATATACGCAGGGTGCATGGCCTCCTCTCCCCACCAACTCAACACACCACTAAGTGAGCTGGACTCTGAACCTGTGCTTGGCTCCGCCCCTGTTCTCTCTTTAAAGCCTTGTTACATTTTCTTGCCACCAAAGCCTCTCATGTCCTTTCCCTTTGATAAGTTATTGCTTTCTTTTTTCATTCACATCTAAACCAGAAACATCCTTGTTTAGACCAAATGTGAGGGTCGTGTTACTGAGAGTCGTGGGTGGTCATTCTGGGCACCAACTGTGGTCATCTGTTTGTTTTTGCTGTGACTGGTGATCCTGCTGCCCAAGTGGATCTGTTCACACCTGGGGGGATGGGATAGTGCAGTGGAGACACTTTCTCTTACAGGATTCTGACAAACATCTTTTTCATTTTCTTCTAGGTACATTGAACGGAAAGCTTTTCTAGACCGAGTGGATCACAGGCAGTTTGAAATTGAGCGAGATCTCAGGCTGAGCAAAATGAAACCCTGATGGTGTGGGGGGACATCGTAGCGGCTTAATCCTGTTTACAATGTGAGCTTCTTGTGGGTCTGTGAAATGTCTCTAGTGTTTCTCCTCGACTGTTTCCCAGCAAGACCTTTTTTTCTACATTGAATTTCTATCTTTGTATCTTCATCTCACAGTTTCATTCATTTTTACTTTTAAAAGTTTGTTCTTAAATAAAAGTTGGTCCTATAAGAGGCTGGTGAAGTTGATGACACCACTCGCCTTCTCTTTATTACATTCCAGGCCTGTCCAGCTGGCCAGGGTGAGGATGTGAACTTGGGGGCCATGGGGCTCTTTCTGAAGTCGGCCTGGCCCTGGAGACTGATAGCAGGGGGCTCCCTAGTCTTGGTGCAATGCCAGGTCTCTGGGCAGTTTAGTTCTCGGTTCTATCTGTGCTTCTCTCCTTGAATGGGATTCCAATTACTGGTATTAAGTAAGGCTAAGTGGATAGAGCATTGGCCCGAGAACTGAAGGATCCCAGGATCCCAGGTTTGATTCCAGTCAAGGGCACTTACCTCAGTTGCAGGATCAATCTCCCAGCCCCAGTAGGGGTGGGTGCAGGAGGCAACCAATTAATGTGTCTCTCATATCTCTCTCTCTCTCTCTCTCTCTCTCTCTCTCTCTCTCTCTTTCTCTCTCTTTCTCTCTAAACATCAATGGAAAAAATACCCTTAGGTGAGGATAAAGAAAAAGCAGCCTCAGAGCAGGCTTTCATTTATGTGTCATTGGCCATAGCTGGGTCCTTCGACCGCCCCTGGCTGTGGCGGAGGCTGGAAAAGCCTCTGACCTGGGAGACAGGAAGTGGGCTGAATGGGGAAGATTAGGGCGAGGTGATAGGTCAGCCAACCAGTGGTACCTCGTACACTCAGTTCTTTGTAATAAACAAACAGGCTTTTCTCCATTTGGTCTTTAAAATTGTCCCAGAGGAGTGGGTGGAGTTAGAGATGAAACAAGATAGGCCATGTGTGTTGGGAACTATTGAAGCTATACATCAAGTTCTTTATATAGACTTAAATTTTATATAGACTTACAATGTTCATAATCCTTTTTTAAATTGAGGCAGAATTGAGCTGTGTATAAGGAAAGGTTGAAGTGCTCTGCCTAGTCCAGGACAGAATGGGTGGCCTCCCAGAGCGCCCCCTCCCCCACAGGTCTGGCAGTGGCCAGGAATGAATTGGAGGGGACCCTGGTATAGGAAGAATTGTGCCCCACCATCTAAGATCCATCTCCCAGATGTGGAAGCACCTTTTCTAACCCTAACATTCACTCCTTACTGTGTGGCTCAGTTCCAAGGGACAGGAACTGGCCAGCAAGACAGGTTCTCGGGCGTGGACAGCTGGTCTCTCCAAATGAATGGCTGTGTCTTATAGGTGTAAACCAGGCCCCAGGAGATGTTGTGGCAGAATGCACAGGAGAACGATCAGCCAGTACTCTGAGGGAGGAAAGTTTAACCTTTATTTCACAGATCTGCTAGTCCAGGGGAATTCCGGATCCAAAGCCTGAACTGAACTCGTGGGGAGGCTCTGACCTATATATCTCCTCCTGTGGCGGGCCCCTGAGGGTCCCCACAGCTCCACCCAAGTCAGTCTTGGCAGAACCTTGGAGGCATGCTCTGCAGCTCCGCCCAAGTCAACTGTGGCGGGGCCCTGGGGTTAGGCTCTGCAGCTCTGCCCAAGTCAGTCAGAGTGGGGATTTAAGACTACAGGTTTTTCTTTTGTTTTGTTTTGTTTTGTTTAATATATTTTATTGATTTTTTACAGAGATGAAGGGAGAGGGATAGAGAGTTAGAAACATCGATGAGAGAGAGAAACATCGATCAGCTGCCTCCTGCACACTCCCTACTGGGTATGTGCCCACAACCAAGGTACATGCCCCTGGCCGGAATCGAACCCAGGACCCTTCAGTCCGCAGGCCGACGCTCTATCCACTGAGCCAAACCGGTTAGGGCTAAGCCTACAGTTTTAACCAGATACTGAACTAGGTTACAAGCGCCCCCGCCCACCCCCCCCACCCCCCATTTTCCTTTTCAATGTGCGTCTTCTTGGCCCTGCCTGACCATCCCTAGTGGGTTGAGCGCCATGGCTCTAGAATAGAGTGTCTGCCTCCTGCCAAGCAGAGGAATAAGGTGTAAGAGAATAGGAAGGAAATGGCACAGCCACTATGAGGCAGGCCTGCATGACTCAGTGAGTGGTGAACTCTGGAGAGGGTGAGGTGGGCTAGAGGCAGGCGTGGTCCAGCCTTGGGCCTTCCTCTTGGTCATCTGTGCTCCTGTCTGAAACCCATCTGAACCTACTTTCTCAGCCAACATTGTACCTGTCCAGACCTCTTCTTACCTCAGAGGACAGAGCTGCCTCAGCGAATGCCTGGCCTTACTCGGTGAGCCCACTGAGGCCAGGCTGGGTGGTGAGTTTGATTGAGGTGTGTTCGTCTTCAATCAGGAATCACCTTTTTCATCAGTCTTGTTTGAACCACAGCAGACACTTTCTAACCCACAGTTTTAAGAACAAATGTGTAATATTTTATCTAGCTCTTCACATCCACATTTAGTGAAAACTAATCTGCCTCACTCCCAACAAAAATACTGTCCCTTTATCCGAGAGTTGGGAATTGTCAAGGAAAACATTTGTAGGAAGTGGGAAGTGGAAAGACTGAGTCAGTGCTAAGAGGCAGTTTGGCACCACTTTGCTGGGCACCATGCGCCTCCCTTGCTGCAGCACGAGTGACGGAGGAGGACAGCCCAAGGTCACTTCCTGGCTGGTCTGCGGAGTCCAGAGAATCCCTGAGAGTTGGGTTTCCTGGCCATGCTCTGGCCATCCATTTTGTCTTCTCCTTGTCCCAGGTGGGTGTGTGGGATTTCCAGGGCCTCTGGTACCTTCCCATTACCGAAAAAACTGGCCTATAACAGCATAAGGTCAAAGAATAAAACAAGCTGCTTTGTGTTCTGCTCACCTATTTCCTGAGGAACACGGTGCTCTAATTAGGAGCTCTGCATGAGGTCTCTAGGGGAGAAGGGGCCGCATTAAGAATGAAATCTTGAGCGAGCTGATGAGGAGGAACTTTACTAAGAGCCCTGGCAGACAGCCCAGTGCCCGAGTTCATGAGACCTATCTAGGTGGAGGAGGCCAGCTGATGGCTGACCCACAGAGGGACAGAGAGGATGGGGTAATGGTGCTTCTGTTACCCAGGCAGGGACCACGAAAGCCAAGGGATAGGGCTCTCTGGGTGCTATGTTCCTCGTGGCACTGGCAGAACAGAGGAGGGGTGGTATGGGTGTGTAATGTGTAGTTGGGGAGGCATGGGATGGGTGGAGGGGAGGGGTAGGAAGGACCTAGAGCAGGCTCACGAGAGTACACTGGCATTTGGCTTCAGAATTGGAATTGCTCAGGCATGTTGGGTAAGAGTTCATGACCTTTTTTCATTATCCCCAAACAAGTGAACAAATAGGAAGTGGTATGAGATGGTGGCCTCCTGGGGAAGGATCAGAAGCTCTTAGCTTCATCAGCAAATGGTGGCCTGGTTCCATGTGCCAGGTGCTTCCTCACACATGTTATCAGATCCTCCTCGTTTTTGAGAAGAGGAAACTTGCCTGAAGTCAAACTGCAAAACAGTCAGTGGTCACACCTATATCTCATGACTGGAACGGGTACAGGCGAGATTAAACACTCATCGCCCTTGGATCTCTGTGATGGAGGGTTCATGTTGGGAAGAAAGGACTTGAGTGCTACGGGACAGAAGCGACAATGAGGCGAGCTTGCAGTTGCATGGTGGCTGGCACACTCGCTGCCAGACTTTTTGTCCAAAGTCGCCAAAGGCCTCACTTCCCATCCTGCCTGTGCCCAGGGACACTCCCTGCAGGGGGAGGAGAGTGTGGCCTCACCCAGACCCCTCAGTCCTTGTTCAGACAGGCCTGCTGGTAAGGTGTCACACCTGCATAAGCTCCGTTCCAGAGCCAGGTTTCTGTGCTGAGCAGTGTAGACAGCGGTGCCCTCTCCTCTTTGGGATGCTGCCTGGTGTCAGGGAGTGAGGGGAGGAGGATGACTGCCAACATACCCTAAATGTCAAGGTGTCCTAAATGCCACTCCCTCTGCACCCAGGCAGGGACCAGGAAGGTCAGGGGACAGGACTGCTTCCCTGGCTTACAGGTGATACCATGGTTCCTGCTTGGGACTTTTCTGCAGTCTTTTTTTTCTGCAGCTTTTTGTTTTGGTACCCTTCTAGGGCAACTTAGATTTAAAATACTATCAAATGCAATCTTTGTGCACAAGCAAGTTGACAACAACAACAACAACAAGGAAAATGGGATGTGAGAGTCCAGAAGATTCTGTCCTAGTTCCCTGCAGCCTGGAATGGCCCAAACCAGAGGCCCTCCTTCAGGGCCTTCTCTCCAGGGTCTGCCAGTGAGCTTTCATTGCTGTGACCCCAGAAAGCTGGTGGGTAGACTGCCTGATCTATACTCAAGTAGGGTACAGGTGTTGGTGTTGGGGAGGGGAAGGAGGCGAAACAGCATGAGGAGAACACTCCCAGGGTCAGACACTGGGGTTGGTCTCCTGCCTCTACCCTTAAATCAGTGCCGGGATCCAGGATGAGACCCTCTGAGTCTCAGATTTCTTGTCTTCAAAAGGTTGCTGAGAATGGTTAATAATCCTGCCCTGCCTACCTCACAGCAGTTTATGAAATGAAATACACTATTCAAGTGTTAAGTTACTATAATTAAGTTGTGCACCTGGCTCCCAGCTTCCCAAGACAGCCAAGCTTATGTGAATATAAATTAGCACAACTTTGAAGAACACTGGCCACGTCTAACAAATCTGAAGCTGCACAGCAACTCTGCTCGGTGCCTGAGGTGGACCCTCTCTGTCCCTGACACCTTCTCACATTGCCTCCTCTTTGTTGTCTCTAGCTGGACCTTGCAGTTATGTTACAGTTCTGCCATTGAGAGCCATTGTGGGACCTTTGAATTTGAGGTTGGGGGTCCTGAGAACAGAGAGGGGAACCTGCCCATCCATCTCCCAATCAATCTCTCTCTCCCTCTCTCTCTCTCTCTCTCTCTCTCTCTCTCTCTCTCTCTCTCTCACACACACACACACACACACACACTCTCCTGCACCAAAAGAGCACCAGCATGTGCACAGGGAGGCAGGTTTGTTGGTGATCGGGCAAATCTGGAACCCCTCCCCCGCAATGCCCATCAGGAGAAAGAGTCAATTGTGAACTAGTCACTGGTAGAATATGATGCACAGCTAGGTAGAATGAACCAGGGCTATATGCATCATTACAGCTGAACCTCATGAGCAGCATTGATGCAAAGCCAGTTGCACAAGACCTAAAATACAATCCCAGTTATACAAGTTAAAAAACACTCGAACATGGAGGTGATGGTTGCCCAACATTGTGAATGCACTAAATGCTACTGAATTGTATGTTTTAAAACAGTTAATTTTATGTTTGTGAATCTCACCTTGAAAAAATTTTAAACTTGTATCTCCTCTGTCAATCTCCTTATAAGTGAGATGTCCAAAGGATGGGCACTTCAGGGATGGAGTGGTTACCATGGTGATGAGCTTGCTGGGTTTGCAAGGAGCTTGGTCTGCGTCCCAGTCTGGGCTAGCAGGCATTCCAATATGACCCCTCTTCCCCCCAAGCAGCTCCTGGAACATTCCCCAGGAGATGAGTGACTCCCATAGGTGAACTACCAGGAGCCCCCAATTCCCCTTTCTCTGAAAAGCAGGCTGGGACCATTTGCTGCCTCCCAGCCTAGCCGATGGGCAAGGCCTGCCGAGTTAGCCTTCCTCTCACCCACACAGCCTTGACAGATGCACAGAGACAGGACACGCACAAGCCATATGGAGACAGATATTGCAGCAGGCCTTGACTTGTTCGATAGCAAATAAATGGTTCCTGATCTGGATAAATAAGCTTGAAATTTGAAGACACTGAATTGAATTACAGTTAATGTCTGGGTTTTCTAGCGGAAATTATGGAGCTGTCCATCTTCAAACTCTGCCCAGCATTCTGAGCTGTGACACGAGGCTGCTGTGGGTGCCCTCTCTCCCTGAGAGTTGTGGCCAAACTCTCCTGTGTGTGGAGGACGGTGCCAGGCCCAGCTGCTCTGCTCTCCTCTGCAGGGAGGGCAGGACACTAACCGCTTTGAGTAGCCCCAGTAATCTCTGTTAATGATGTAATGTCTTGCTTCTCCCACTTAATGCCTTTGCATTATAACCTACCCAAGTTTGAGGCACCCTGACTGACAAATGGAAGACATTTTTAAAGTCTAGAAGCTCTTTGGGTGCCAGAGAATAGCAGGTGGACCCTCTCTGTCCCTGACACCTCCTCACATTGCCTCATCTTTGTCATCTCTAGTGGACCTTGCAGTTCTGTTACAGCTCTGCCATTGAGCACCATTATGGGATCTTTGAGGTTGGGGGTCCTGAGAACAGGGAGAGGAACCTGCCCATCCCTCAATCTCTCTCTGTCTCTCTCTCGCTCTCTCTCACACACACACATATACACACACACAAGCCTCCTGCACCAACAGCGTCTGGCGTAACCTGTGTGTGCCCGTGAGACTGCTGTTGACAACTGGGGCTAGAAATGATGAGAATAAGCATCATTGTAGAAGCCTATTTTGTCTTTGCAATGCAAGTGGTATTTTCCAGATGATTGCAAATACCCCATGTGGTATAATAAAAAAAAATATTTGGTTTTTGTGCAGTTCCTGGCACAGAGCCCCTAAAACCCTTGGAATTTACTGTCTTTGTACTCTAATGAGATGATTCCTGAGGGAGCCCTAGATAGCTTCAGGATGTGACTAGAAGGTTAGAACTTCCAGCCCCACCTCCAAACTCTGGGGAAAGGGAGGCCAGAGATGCAGCTCAATCACGAAGGCCAATGATTTAATCAATCATGCCTACGAAATGAAGCCTCCATAAAATCCCCTAAGCAACAAAATTTGGGGAGCTTCCAAGTTGATGAGCATATCACATGCTGGGAGGGTGGCGCGCGCCCAACTCCACAGGCCTAGAGGCTCCGGTGCACAGAACCCCTGGCCATCCCCATCTGGCTGTTCATTTGTAGCCTTAGTGATTAAGCCCCTTTCTGAGCCTGTGAATTGTTCTAGCAAATATCAAACCTGTGGGGGTGGTCGTGGGCTGGGCAGAAGTGTGGGTAGCTTGGGCACCCCATTTGCAGCTGTGTCTGAAGGGGGGCAGTCTTGGCTGACTAAGCCCTTAATCTGTGGGGTCTGCACTAACTTGGTAATTAGTGACAGAAATGAATTGAATTATTGGGCCTCCAATTGGTATTAGAGAATTGGTTGGACCCCACTGTTGTCTAACACTTCCCTTAATGCCAAACATGTGCCGCGGGCGACTGAGAGGCAGCGTGATATAGTGAAAGACACGCACGCAGCACAGTCAGGGCACCCAGATTCTAATCCCAGTTCTGTTGACCAGCTTGTGCCCCCTTGGCCTTCCCTGTCCCCATCTGTAAAATGAGGAAGGACTGAGTAATCCGGGGGTTTATATCAGGACTCTGCATTCCTAACAAGCAGCCAGGTGACTCTTACACTCTTATGCACTCTGAAGTTGGAGAACCACTACTTATGGCCTCCCCATTCATAAAAAATGTAAAAGCCTCCAGCTATGTATTTAGGGAAATTCCATCTTCCTTTATTCTTTCCACTTCAAATAATTCAACCTCTTAAATTCCTGACGCACCAGTGAACTATATCATCAGTAAGTCCAGGTTTCGTCCGTCTGCTGAGACCCACCTGCAGGAACTTTCTCCTACTTTCAAGTCTTTGGAGGCCCAGTGGAGAGCTTGGCTGGAAGCTCCTTAAAGTTATGAGTAACTTGGAGAAGCAGCTGAAGTCAGGCCTGGGAAGCAAGAGAGAAATTCAAGTAACAAAATCCCCCCCAAGACCCAACACACAGCTGAAGAGGCAACACTTCACTGCCAGGTTGGCAACAGATGGCATGACCTACGTGCACACACACATGTTCACACCAGCTAAACCGAGTGGTACTGTGTCAGCTACAGCTTGGAGACGACCCAAACCACCAGAGGCCCAACACTCCTGTCAAAACAAGCCCCTCTCAGGGCAGATTGCTCCAGTTCCCAGGCCAGCACCCCGGCCTTGCTGCCAGCGCCAACTCCACCTGCGCCAGGCTTTTCCTCTCTCCTCCCCATTGCAATATGCCTCTGTGATTGTTCTGATTTTAGAAGGAAACTGTTCATTGTTGGGAAATGGGGAAGCAGAAAATTAAAATTAAAATCTCCCATAATCTTACAGAGAAAACTGCTGTATACATTTCAGAGTACTCTTTCCGTCCTATTTCTGCACACCTTTATTAACCCAGTTCAACTTATACTGCACCTCTGCAGCTCAACATAGAAGTTAGTTATATTTACACGTGTGGCTCTTTACATTTAAGTTTTAAATCCATAGAATTCAAAATGATGTTCCTTAATCACACCCACCAAAGATTTCAGGTGCTCAGAAGTCATATGTGGCCCGGGGCTATGATGGTGGGCAGAGCAGGTACTGAACATGTTCATCATCACAAAACCCTATTGGCCTGTGCTGGTGTATCCAGGTTTTTGAACCTGTGGTCTACCCTGTGAGCATTTCTTCATTTATTCAAACATTCCTTGAGAATATGACTTTTAGTGATTGTATAATATGCCATTGTGTGTTTGTAGCATAATTTATTTTACTAGTTTTTTACCATTGGTCACTAAGATTACTCACTTTTGGTTATTATAAATAATGCTGTGATGACCTACCTTGTCCTTAGATCTTGATCTGTATCCCTGATTATTCCTTTTTTTAAAATATATATATACACATATATATATATATGTATATATATATGTGTGTATATATATATATATATTTTTTTATATGTCAGTAGTGGAACGATCCACCCTTTTTACTTGCAAAGTGTGAACAGAAAGCTACTATATTTCTCTAGGACATTTACAAAGAGTTTTCTTCACCTTAAGAAGAAACTGAATAAAGTAAATGTCCACTAAAAATATATTTTTAAGATTTCAGAAAGGAAGGAAGAAGGAGAGAGAGAGAAACATCGATGAGAGAGAATCATCGATTGGCTGCCTCCTGCACTCCCCACACTGGGGATCAAACCCGCCACCCAGGCATGTGCCCTAACTGGGAATCGAGCCCTGACCTCCTGCTTCATAGGTCGAGACTCAACCACTGAGCCACGCTGGCCAGGCATCCCTGATTATTTCTAGAGTACTTCTACAAGGGGAGTTGTGTCAGGGAACGTGCATATTTTCAAGGCCTTGAAATACAGTGCCCAGTTACCTCCTAGAAAGGTCTCCCCCTCTCCAGCAGGGAAGTTGTGCCCTGTCCCCGTGAAAACCCTCAGAGAAGGCAAGATTCAGCAAGGAAGCTCTGTCTGCCTGTCTGTGAGCACAGAGCCCAGTGCTTTGGGCAAGACATGTCCAGAACTAAGAGGAGAATGGCCACCCCTGGAGAAGAGTGGACCAGGTCACCCCTAAGTACCAGAACTTTCTATGGTATCAGCCTGGGCTCTATCTCTGGAAGGGGCATTTGGATAGGGTAGATCTGATGGTTAATTTTATGTGTCAACTTGATGGAGTTAAGAGATGCCAAGGTAGCTGGCAAAATAATGTCTGTAAGGGTTTTTCTGGAAGAGATTAGCATTTGAATGGGTAGACTGAGTAAAGAAGATCATTGACACCAGTGTGGATGGGCATCATCCAATCCGCTGAGGGCCTGAATAGAGCCAAAAGGTGGGACAGAGGGCAAACCTGCTCTCTCCTTGACCTCAGGCGTCCATTTCCTCCTGTCCATGGGCACTCCTGGTTCTAGGACCTGGTTCTTGGACTAGAACTTAGACCATCAGCTCCCCTGGGTCTCCAGCGTGCAGAGGTCAGATCGTGGGGTTTCTGCCTGTATCCATCCCATTGGCTCTGCTTCTCTGAGGCCCCTGACGAGTGCATCTGAAATATGCCCCAATGACTTGACTCATCACAAACCCAGTTTTGAGGCCCATTCATTTCTGAATTGCTCTAAACTTCTGAATCCATTTATCCTGTCACCTTTCAGGGTAAGTGAGTTTTGTTCAGATTAGAGGTGGGGCTTCACTTCCCTCATGCTTCTCAGATGGTTCTGAGGTTTGGTGAGCAGGTCCACGTATGCCTTCGCTATTATTCACAACCATGTATCCTCCAATCTTATCCCCTCTCTGCCTTTATCCTCCCAAACTGAGGCTCCTCTTCCTTTGATGACTTGCCCACCCCTTTGTCATTTCAGTTGCCCCTTGTGTGTCTCCAGGTCTACCATCTGGTCCTGACTTGGGACAGTCAGACCTGCATGCAGGATTCCAGAGCATCGGGCCCCAAGCGTCAGATCTGGCTCCACTGTTTCTTTTGTAAGTTTGGCTGCTTTGTGCAGCCGCACTTTTCCTCTCTGTAATATGGGGGTGCCTCTGGACAATTAGGAAGCAGCGTAGACTGGACTTGTGGTGACGGCCCCATTCAGTGCATCCTTGACAGGAGGGAGCCAGTGAGGATGAGCAGTGTGGGCGCCCGCTGGCCCGGTCCTGTGCTTGCAGGTGGAGAACTGGTCTGTGCTCCCGGGATGAGCGGGGCTTAGGCCCTCACAGGCCTCAGAACCGGTGAAGATTCCTTCCTTGTAGATGGGTGAAGGGATTGTCTGGGAGGAACCATTTAAAACCAAAAAGTCACATCGCCTGAGACACTGGCAGCAGGAACAGCACCCCTCGATGTTCAGAGCCCTCGCCCTTCAGAGCCCCCAGCTGCCCGGCCTGTCTCTGAGCCCAGTCATGGCGGTTAGTCTCCCTCCAGGCTGGCCCAGGGTTGCTGTGTCCTTGTTCCCTGGTCTCACTGTGGGCTGGGTGTTCAGAGAGTAAGAAGGGAGCCTGCTTCTGGAGCTTTCCCCACTCTCACCCCCAAAAGGGAGACCCTGCTCCTGCTTACAGGGGAGTCTGCCATGGGCTTTCTTCTTGGCGGGGAAAGAACTGGAAATCGGAGGCCTGGGGCCAGCCGCAGCTCCAAGTGTCTTGGTGAACCCGTTTCTCACCTGGGGCTCCCCCTGAGCAGGGAAGGGTGTGGGCTGAGACTTTCTCCCTCTGAACTCTGAGTGGGATGCTGCAGGGATCCTAAGGGGTGGGGTGAGGGGCAGGTGGCCGGAAAGGCTATCTGGAAATCCATCCCCACCTATCTGCAGGGACTTTCGGACTGACTTTCACAAGCAACTCCCCAGACATGCCCAGGGCAGCCAATGGTTTTTGGCTCCTTAAGGGCAAAAGGACCTGTAGAGCTGCAGACGGGTTGACTCATCCACCTCCGGGGAGGGTGCTGGAGGTAACCAGCCAGAGCCGCCCAGACCCCTTTTCTCAGGCCCGCCCAGCCCCCAGCTGCTGGGAGACGTGACTGCTAACTGCTACAGCCACCGTTTCTGGCAAATTGCCTTTGGCTGAGCGAGACCTGTCTGGCCAGAGGTTACCCCTCACCCCAGGCTAGGCAGTGGGTCAGGAGTCTAACAGCCCAACCCCTGCCTAAGGTGGGATCAGTTCTGTATTGCAATCCATATGCCAGAGCTCCCGGCTGGGGCTGGATTACGGCTCAGGGCACCACTTCCCAGTTCAGACCTCCCCCTGCCCCCTCCTGCTCCCTCACTCCCCTTTTCTCAAAGAGGTACTTTCAAAGATTCCCCACCTTAGGCTCTACTTCCAGGAAATGGCAACCCCTGCAATGTCTTGAACGTATTAGGTACACAATAACTTGTACAGGTTTCTGCTCACCTGGGACTTCGCAGGTCTGGGTGCCCAGCAGGAGTCTGGTCCTGATGCCTTCAAATACCCTAAGAGATTTGTTTATCAGGGGAAAGACACACACATTGTTCTGAGGAAACAAGTGGATCCCAAGAGGGCTGACCCCAGCTCTCCCGCACCCTCTCTTAGCACCCTGCACAACTGCCCATTGCACAGAGAGGATGCTGAGGTCTGGGGAGGGGTGACTGGCTCAGGGCAGAGCATGGCAGAGCCAGGGTTTGAAGGCAAGCCTCCCACCGGGCTCTGCTTTCTGGAACCTTGGTGTGTTTCTTCCCAGGAGCACATGGGACTGAGGCTGGCGACTGGGTTGTTGCGGGGACCAACCTCCACATTGGCTTTGCTGCCCACACAGCTCCCTGAACTCTCACTCATCCTTTGAGCTCCTGTTCCAGTACCCTGCCTCGGGAAGCCTCTGCCACCCCAGGCCGGCCAGGAGGGCGGAGCCCAAGTCCAGCTTCCCCATCTGGGTCTGTTGCAATGTCTCTGGGTCTTATCCTGGTGTTTGACAGGTCGGTCATCTGGACAGGCGATGTGCAGCCTTGTCTTTCTAGAACCTTCTTCCAGCCATTCCTTCTATCAAATGTTGAGCCCAAGGGCCTTGTGTAAAGAATTTGCCTGAAAGTATCTTTATTACTGTAAGTGCAGCCTCCAGCATCTTTATTACTGTAAGTGCAGGGCGCAGGGGGGCCTTCAGGAGAGCTGGTGTCTCCTGCCTCAGGGGAGCACAGGAAGTAGGAAGCTCAGGACCAGGAAGGGTGGGCTGGTGGGAGGAGGGTGGAGAGACCGAGTCAGTGATCCTGACAGCAGCAGCGTTTAACTGATGCTTCCCATGTTGGAGCCATACCAGCCCTTACGTGCCTTGTACCCCCGTCCTCCCAGGATGTTGAACCAGGGCACCCACTGCACACTCTCGGGCTCCCATCTGGAATGAGATAGGGATGGGCTCCCTGGGGCTGTGGGTGTTTGGGTGCTTTATTAAACCCCATTTGACAGATGGGGAAACATGCTTAGAGCATAAACACTGAGCCAAAGTTCACATGGCAGAACCAGACCCAGGCCTGCCTTATGACCAAACCCCAGCCTGCCCTGCTGCCAGAGGTCAAAGGTGACAGGGAGCCTGGCTCCTGCCCAAGTGCAGACCTCACTCCCTACAGGGAGTACTTTCCTGTTTTCACTCGGGTCAGTTTCAACCCTGGGAGCAGGGAGACTTTCCCAGCGCCCCCAGGCCGACCCTTAGCCTCCAGGCAGCAGAGCATCTGGTTGAGGGTGGGAGCCTGTTGGTCCTGCCTCGCTGAGAACTCCAACTGCTGCTCTGGGGACTCGCAGTGGTGACCCTGGTGTGGCAGCCCCTCTTTTGGGCTTTTTAGTAATTTAGAGAATGTACATTATTCAGCTGGGCAGTTTCATCTCTGGATTCAGAAACACAATGCCTTGGGGATTGTGTTTCCAGTGAAGAGTGAAATTCCACTTGTCACTGTCAAGGGGCCACAAGCCTGTTCCTGGAAGGGACTCTGGTCTCTGGGTGTTTACAAACATCCCGGGTCCTGGGAGCCCAGGTGGGAGCCTGCTGTTGTACAGGCTCAGCTGTCAGGTGCTGGGGGCCCCTGTCAAATCCCTTCCTCTCTGTCCCCTGCCTGCTCAGGGGTGACAGTGCTGTGTGGATTGGTGTGTGTGACCCAGGGCCTTTCTCTGCTCATGTTCAGTTATACCCCCTCCCCAGCCTCACTTGGGTGAGCCCCTTGGAAAGACCCTTGTACCAGGCCCCAGGGGGTCCGTGGAAATCTGTCCAGCGTGGCTTGCATTTCCTAGAACTTGTCAAAGTGTTCTTTAAAAAAGAAAAATCAGCCCTGACCGGTTTGGCTCGGTGGATGGAGCGTCGGCTTGCAGACTGAAGTGTCCCCGGTTCGATTCCGGTCAAGAGCATGTACCTTGGTTGGGGGCACATCCCCAGTGGGGAGTATGCAGGAGGCAGCTGATCGGTGTTTCTCTCTCATCAATGTTTCTAACTCTCTATCCCTCTCCCTTTCTCTCTGTAAAAAATCAATAAAATATATTTTAAGAAAAGAAAAATCACATTTTGAAAACATTTTACAAAGTGCAATAAGCCATACACAAATGGATAGATATTGCACACTTACACTTATATGTGAGGTACCTAGAATAGGCAAATTCATCGAGACAGAAAGTAGAATGGTGGTTGCCAGGAGCTGGGGGAAGGGGGAAAGAGGTTACTGTTTAATGGGGGCAGAGTTTCTGTTTGGAATGATGAGAAAGTTCTGGAAATGGATAGTGGTGATGGTTGCACAACATGGTGAATGTGCTTTATGCCACTGAATTATACACTTAAAAACAGTGTATAATGGTAAATTTCAGGTTAAGTTTTACCACAATTTTAAAAAGTGTTTACTGTAAAAAAAATTGCACAACCAATGAATGTTCATTCAAGTAACATGAGAAAATAATTTTATTTACACTGAAACCTCCTCCTCTTCTCCACCAAACAAACTAGTTTTCTGTGAGAGTCTAATCCATGAAGAGAGAAAAAGTCTTACTTCCTAACTACCACAGTAAGTACTAAGCACCCAATAGGCCTGCCCTAAATATTACACAGTGGTTAAAATAAAACCTACCCCCACCCCAAGAAAACCACAGCTGATCTTTTGGTATCTATCTTTCCATACTTTTCCCAATGCAAAAATGTGACATAAACATAAATATGTGAATGTTTTTAAAAAATATTTTTATTGACTTCAGAGAGGAAGGGAGAGGGAGAGAAATAGAAACATCAATGATAAGAAAGAACCATTGATTGGCTGCCTCCCGCACCCCCCACACTGGGGATTGAGCCCACAACCCAGGCCCTTGACCGGAATCGAATCTGGTACCCTTCAGTCCTCAGGCCAACGCTCTATCCCCTGAGCCAAACTGGCTAGGGCTAAATATGTGAATTTTTGTGACAATAGGGTCCAACTGTACTTATTATTTGGGAGACTATTTCCCCCCACTTAACAGGATATTGTAAACGTATTTCCATGTCATTCTGTGTCATTTGTGGTGCCGCCTAGGATTGGATTCTGTGGATGTTCTGGGATTTCTTTAACTGGCGTCCGTTATTGAACATGTAAGTTGTTTGCATGTTTTCCTGATCAGCAGGAAAGCTGCAAGTTCTGTTCTGGCACATACGTCTTTGGATACTTGTGAGTGCATGTTTTAGGGTAAATTCCTGAAATTTGGGGGTCAAAAGGTCAAGGCCTATTAGGGGTTTTTGTCTTGTCTTGCCGGACTGCATGCCAGAGCCACACGTTGTTTATAGCTATTCCCGTGAACTGAGAGATGCTGCTTGAACTGAGTGAGAGGATCCCCTGCTGGCCAAACTCAGCCATGGGGCAGTTCAGGCTGTCTTGCCAAGTAGGGGAGCAGTTGGGAGGGCCAAGGGCCCCCCGTCTATATATCTGAATCCCTAGAATATATGACTAGGCCACCTTACAAAGCTTATAAAGCAAAAAGTGCTTTGCAGGTATGAGTAAATTAAGAATCTTGAGATGGGGAGATTTTTCTAGATTATCTGAGTGGGCCCAATGTCATCACAAGGTTTTTATAAGAGGGAGTCAGGCCCTGACCAGTGTTTCTCAGTGGGTAGAGCAGGGGTCCTCAAAGGCCACATGCAAATACAAATATTGTATTTGTTCTCGTTTTGTTTTTTTACTTCAAAATAAGATATGTGCAGTGTGCATAGGAATTTGTTCATAGTTTTT
>NW_005356042.1:15300586-15305566 GCF_000412655.1 Myotis brandtii
AGAAACATCGATGAGAGAGAAACATCGATCAGCTGCCTCCTGCACATCTCCCACTGGGGATGTGCCCGCAATCCAGGTACATGCCCTTGACCGGAATCGAACCCGGGACCTTTCAGTCCGCAGGCCGACGCTCTATCCACTGAGCCAAACCGGTTTCGGCATAGTTTTTTTTAAACTATAGTCCGGCCCTCCAACGGTCTGAGGGACAGTGAACTGGCCCCCTGTTTAAAAAGTTTGAGGACCCCTGTGGTAGAGCATCAGCCACACACAGAGGGGTCTCGGGTTTGATTCCCTGGCCAAAGGCATCTACCTGGGTTACGGGTTTGATCCCCGGCCCTGGTTGGGGTGCGTGCAGGAGGCAACCAATTGATGTGTCTCTCTCACAATGATGTTTCTCTCTCTCTCTCTCTCTTCTCCCCCCCCGCTTCCTCCCTTCCACTCTTTCTCAGAAAAGCAATGGAAAAAATATTCTCAGGTGAGGATTAACAATAAAAAAAGGGAGTCGTAAAGGCCAGAGTTAGAGGAGATGTGATGACGGGAGCAGAGGTGGGAGTGATGCAGGGCAGGAGCCAAGGAATGCGGGCGGCCTCTGGAAGCTGAAAAAGGCAAGGAAAGGGATTCTTCCCTAGAGCCTCCAGAAGGAATGCAGCCCTGCCAACCCTTTTGGACGTCTGGCCTCCAGAATTGTAGAATAATAAATTCATATTGTTTCAAGCCATTAAGTTTACAGTAATTTGTTGCAGCAGCAATAAGAAGCTAATACATATCCCCTCTGCCACCAGGTCCCGAAGCCCCAGTGTCTGAGGGACAGTGGTCTCCCTCTGCACCCAGCAGCCTGATGACCTGAACATCACCTGCTCCCTTAACCTGAGGCCCCCAAGGTTCTGCGCATAGAGGACAGACAAAGAGGTACCCTGTCCCAGCCCCCAGAGCCCACCTTTGACCAGACTCTGAAATTACCCTCAAGGGTTGGAAACTGGGACTTGCTTAGGGGTCATAAGGGTCAGTGTGAGGTGGTGCTATGACCAAACCCCAAGGTCTACCCTGGCAGACCAGTGGGTTTCCCACCCACTCCACTAAGCCTCTCTTTCTGTGCTAGTCTGACTTGCTTTTCCGGGAGAGGTAGCCATTCACACTTTAGAGTGAGTGAAATAGGACATCTGGTTCTGCGTTCTCTCCCACCTGTCAATGTGGTGCTACTACAGAGTAGTAGCGCTCAAATCTCATGTTGAAACCCGGGGTTGGGGTAGGTAGTTCCCATTCTCATCTACTCCAGAGCTCACAGGGTCCCGTCAGTCACTCCCAACCCTCTCAGGCCTCCCCAAAACAAACTCAATTCTTGCCCTCCATAGGGAGTTGCTTAATCACACCTGGCTCATGTGTGTGGCAATAATGTTTAATAAGCCAGGATTCTGTGTCAGGTCCAGTGCCCCAAACTTTACCTGAGTCATTCAACAGAATCCCCTCAACCACCCAAAGAGTTTTTGTTTTTTTAAATATTTTATTGATTTTTTATAGAGAGGAAGGGAGAGGGACAGAGAGTTAGAAACATCGATCAGCCGCCTCCTGCACACCCCCCACTGGGGATGTGCCCGCAACCAAGGTACATGCCCTTGACCAGAATTGAACCTGGGACCCTTCAGTCCGCAGGCCGAGGCTCTATCCGCTGAGCCAAACCGGGCAGGGCCCACCCAAAGAGTTTTATCCTCCCATTTCACAGAGGAGGAAACTGAGCCCCAGGCAAGTTAACTCCTGCATAAGGTCATTCAGCTGCAAGCAGCAGAGCAGGATTCCAACCAGGTAACAACTCCTGAGCCCAGAGCTGCCTGGCGTTGTCCTGCCGAAGAATTTCATTTGGCTCACTCAGTCAACGTTTCAAAATCCAGAGATTTTATAAAACAATCTGGATTTCTAGATTCTCTTGAAAAATCTTATTTACCAACGGAAAGAACTCCCAATAGCCAATACAGGAACAATTTAAGCAAGAAAATGAAGCAATATGGGTTTCTAATCCAAAGTGTAAAATAAATATCCATGAGTTCACACTGATATAAATGATTGGATAAATAAATAAAGAAGAGACAAATTTCCAGTACAGAGTAATTCCAAATAATTTATGTAGATACTGTGTCCTCAGGAAGGTAGAGCATAACACCTCCTTCCAAAGAATACAAGTAGAGGCAAAAAAGTCACTTTATAGTGGAGAAACCTGCCTGACAAACACTATATCAGCCAGGTGATCAAGGTCAACAGCAGCAGCAATAAATCTTGTTGATATGTTCCCTTGACATCATGTGATGAGAATGGCATTTTACCTCTGGGCTCTTCCTTCCAAAAAGTCACACCTAACCATGAGAAAAACATCAGACAAATCCCAACGGAGGGACTGTCTAAAACGTCCCTGACCAGTGTTCCTCAAAACTGTCAAGGTCATTAAAAATAAGGAAACTCTGAGAAATGGTCACAGCCTAGAGGAGCCTAAGGAGACATGGTGAGTAAATGTAATGTGGGATCCTGGATGGATCTTGGAACAGACAAAGGACAGTAAGGAACAACTAAGGTAACCTGCATAGAACTTGGCATTAAGTAACAAGGATGTATCAACGTTGGCTCATCAATGGTGACAGATGCCCCAGGCTAATGTAGGAGTATGACAGTGCCCACAGGAGCCTCTGAAGACTCACTGCACTCTCCTAGGCCAAGGTCTCCTCTGCCATAAAGGGGCACGGTTACGCTGGGGTGGGGAGGAGGAAAAGGAGCCACCTCTAGACACAGCAAGGCCCAGGGGACAGCAGCCAGAGAGCTGGTATGAAGCTTGTGTCTGCCCAGACTTACTCAGTGGCTGTGTCCAAATTCCCTTCCTCCCAGTGCCAGGAACAACAGTAACCCCTGTCTCCCTGGGCCCCTGGTAAGCCCTCAAGGACCCTCTGAGGGTGCTGGCGCCTACTCAGGCAGCCCAGCTGTTGCTTCTGGTGTGATCTGCTATTCATGAGGCCCCAGAGCCTGTTGTCTGCAGGACTGAGTGAGTCACCCAGGATCATTTGCCTGCTGAGGACAGGGTGGGGTGGCAGGGGGTGGTGAGAAAGGAGCATCCCTGCGTTCACAGACACCTGGTAATGTCAGGGGAGGGCACTCAGTGCCCTGTGGGGCTCCTCTGCTTGGCCCCAACCCCACACCCAACGCCCTGGGTCCCTTGCCCTGGCCAGGGATCCCTCTTCCTGAGCTAAGGGAAGAGTTGGGGATGCCCTCCCCGAATAAGCAGCTGTAAGCAGTCATTGGGGCTCAGGTGGAGGAAAGGATTAGATGGTTTCAAGGTCCTGGCCCTAGCTGCACCCCTCCCCTGGGTTTCCATTTCCCTGTGGCTAGGGGGTGAAAGGGGTCTTTCCCTTTCCCGGGCACCTAGAAATGGGGCTGATGGGAGAGGAAATAAGAGTGGTAAGAATCCAGCCAAACCCAGCTGGCATGGCTTAGTGGTTGAGCGTTGATTTATGAACCAGGAGGTCACGGTTCAATTCCCGGTCAGGGCACATGCCCGGATTGCGAGCTTGATCCCCAGTGTGGGGGACGTGCAGGAGGCAGCCGATCATTGATTCTCTCTCATCATTGATGTTTTTATCTCTCTCTCCCTCTCCCTTCCTCCCTGAAATTAAAAAAAAATATTAAAAAAAAAAAAAGAATCCAGCAAAGTAGGAGAGAAAGAAGGCGAGGCAGGCTCAGTAAGGGGGAGGGGGAGGGGTGGCCTCTGAGGCCGCTGAGACAGTGGGTGCATGTGGCTGGGAGCCCAGGCACCAGGCTGAGCTGCTGTTCTCAGCTCAGGAGCCCCCATGCCAGCTGGACACGGGCGGGTGGGCACGGGCAGGGCTGCCTGCCAGACACACACAGAGCGTCCTTTGAAGAGGTGGCAGCTGTCAGCCCAGAGCCCTCTCTGCTCCCTGTGGCCCTGCCTGCCCCCTCCAACTACGCCTTGCCAAGCACTGGGCTAGGGAAACTGAGGTGCACATTTGGGAACCTCCACTCAAGGGGTAAAGTGGGGGCAACCCTGCTCAGTTGGAGCAGGAAGGGACCCTGGTTCATCGATCTGAGAATTGGGCCCTGGGCCCTGTGGCAGGCCTCAGTTTCCCCCTTTCTTGCACATCTTGTACCCCTCTCTTGCTGGTGGCCACTGTTAGGGAACCCTTGGGAGAACGATGAAGACAGTACCACCTCTTGGGGAAGAAGGCTGGAAAGCTTCCTCAAGTCCACTGGATGACCTACTAATTGGCGGATTTTGACGTGTGGAAGCTGAGGGCCAGATCTGGGTCTCAGGAAAAACCCACCTGCCCTTGCTTCTTCCCTCTGCTCGATCCCCTTGGGCTTCCTGGCCCTGCACTCCCGGCAGACAAAAGAGCCTGTCCCCCTGGGCACCTGTCTCTACAGATTTCCTAGGGAGCCGGAGCTCTCTGTCTGATAGAACCAGCTCTGTCTTTCCTCCTCTGGGTGGGCTGCCGTGCTGACCCTCCCAGACACTGCCCTGGCCACCGGAACCTTGGCCTTGGTGCTCACTCATCCTCCCCACACAGTCCCTGGGCGAGGGACTGCGGGGAGCGCAGAGCAGGCAGAAGAGCCCTGGGCGGCCGGTGGGGGTTACCTGGGTCTCTGGGCTCTCATCTGGGCGGTGAGAAGGGTTTCTAGGAGCCCTGCTCTGCTGACATACACAAGGCCTGGGAGCCCGGCCAGACCACCGGCAGGCGCCCAGTACCCTGGGCTGGGCAACGTGGGGGGTGACGGTTCTGATCTCCAGAACCGGGTGGGCAAACAGGAGATGGTGCGATTGGAAATGACTCCGAAGTGAAAGGTGGGTAAGGGGTGGTGACCGAGCCTCTGAGCCTCGTTGGGCCGACAGAAAAATGCCTGGGTCTGTGGTCCTTGCCTTTAACACGGCCCTGGCGGAGGAGCCGGGAGGAGGGGTGTGGCACGCGAGGCGCATGCGCTGCGTGGGCT
>NW_005356042.1:15305847-15306203 GCF_000412655.1 Myotis brandtii
TGGGAAGGGGTGAGGGGGGCACCTTGGGCGGCTCCCCAAGCCGGCCTCTCTGTCCCTGCCTTTCTTTCCATCCTCCTCCTGGAGAGCCGGCCCGTGGGTATGTGCAGTGCCCTAGGGAGAGCCCCAGGCGGCCGGGTTAGCAGGGTCTTTGTTGGCCCCCGGGGACCCCTGAGACAGCTGGGTCAGGAGGGGCCCTTGCTGCCCTCCAGGACTCGCACCAGGAGGCCAGGACCGTGGGGCCGGTGAGGGGGGGTCTGTGGTTTCCCCCAGGGATGGCTGCCCTGCTGTGCTCCGGGGACCTCCCGGGATGGCCAGGCCCGGCGCCGGCCTGGACCTCTCTGGAGACACCGTCCCCC
>NW_005356042.1:15306760-15316669 GCF_000412655.1 Myotis brandtii
GCGCTCACTTGCCCGGGAAGTTCTCCTCTGCCGCTGAACCCCCAAGGGCACAGGGCCAGTTCCCTTCCTTCCTCCCCACCTTGGGGGCTCCTCTTCTCTCCTGACACTCCCTCTTCCTGGCCCAGCAGACGAGCTTGGGCAGCCTCCAGGCCGAAGCTCCACACTCAGGCCAGCGCATCTGGAAGCCTCGGGCCTCCCCTTCTGAAGGTGGCAAGTGATGCTAGCCACCCCCAGGCACCCGGCCCAGGTGCAGGCCCCAGCCTGCTTTACAGATGGACAGGCTGAGGTGGGGCCAACACCCAGAGGCCTCCACAGAAGGGGTGCTCTCTGCAGGCTGGAAAGCTGTGGCCTCCAGCCATTGTTTCCCTGAGTCAGGGCTTTTCCCTCTGACAGCATGGGGCAATGGGCCGGAATGCCTGCTCACCTGGCCTTGATTCTGGGACTGCTCCTCACCTGGGGGACCCCATCCTTATGGTGAAGCAGACAGTCGGGGCTTCCTGGCCGGGCAAGTGGCCTCATAATTAACCACCATAGAGATTACTGGAGGAGAGATGCTGTGTAAGTGCAAAGCATTGTTATTATGGAATTAAAGATCCCAACTCCTGCCCGCCTCCAGAAGTGGTAATGCAGAGTTGCAGATGAAGAAATTAGGGCTTCCAGACAGTGCTGATGTGAACACCCCCACCCCCTATTTATTCTGGTTCAGAGCATAATTGCCTCATCAAAAGAAAGAAAGACGGAAAATGCCTGCCATGCCCCTCCCTCCTGCTCTGCTTTCCTGCAAGGCTCTGGGTCTTTTCTGGAGCCCTGCCCTGACCCTGTGGGCGCTGGCCGGAGGGACTAGGCAGATCACCTGAGCCTGTTTGAGGGCCTAGGTCTTAGGGAATGGGACTCGGGTCACTCAGAGCCTGGATGGGCCTCCATGTGGGAGGTCTGCCCTTGATTTGGTTGAGTTGTCCACAGTCACAGCAGAGGATGGCACCCAGACCCCTTGCCTTACAGGAGTTTGGGCAGCCTTCCTGGGCTGGGTACCTCGGCGGACCCATCTGTAACAAGAGAGGGATGGCAGGAAGGCCAGGGCCTGGTTATGACTTGGATAGACCAGCACTGCTGTGGCCACTGCTGTGAAGACCTGCAGCCAAGGTCTGCTTGGCCTGTCCACACTGTTGCCAGCTCCAAGTCACTTCCCACCCTCCTGCCTGCAGCCACAGCCCCCAGGGACTCTGCAGGGATTGGCAGGGGTCTCACCCTCTGTTCCCTATGTGACAGGGCTGTCAGATCACCCTGGCTCTCTGCTGGGACCTTGGGAAATGTGTAAGCTGGTGGGGCTGGGAGGAGGAATTCATTTTCGGAGCAGCCATGAAATGTTCGGAAAATTGCTTTCATGTGCTGGTTAAGTGGTGAGGCCCCTTGAAGGCTTCCAGGCAAGCAACTTGCTCAAGCCCTGCTCTTGGAACCCAGAATGGTGACTTCCCATGTGGTACTCATGGACACATTTGGGTTTTAAGTACACCCGTTCATTTGGGCAGTCTTTTCCTGGATGGCTGACGCAGGCACTTTAGCCCACGGAAATTACAAGATGCTTCAGAATGAAATGGGAGGTGATGATGGGGAGAGAAGAGGCTGGGATGGGCTGGTTGAGCCAGGAGTGACTTACTGAGTGTTAGAGCAGGAGGACCCTCCAGGGGTCAGCTGGTCTCACTGTCATTTGACCCGCATAGGGTCTGGGTCCCAGAGAGGGGAAGGCACACAGGGTCCTTCTGACTCCCTGTGCAGTGCTCCTTCCTGGCTCTGAGCTCCACCTGGAGACACTTCAGGCTTGGGCTGTGACATCTGCCTTCCTCTTCAGCGTGGCCACTGGGTGCCCCAGGCTGGTTTCTTGCCTCTGGGTAGGCAGGAAGCATTTGAGAGGAAAACGGCTGTGCCACCCACCTCAGACCCTCTGGCAGGTACTGGCATGATCGGTGTTTAGGAGTGACAAGGTGTTGACTGCCCCCTGGCACTGTCTGGCGAGAGGCCAACTTCCAGCTTGTAGAGAAATTCCCTGCTGTCTGTTCCTGACTCTTGTTTTTTGCCTGTGAAATGGGCTCAGCCATTCCGGCTCCTCCTCTGTTCCTTTATTGAGGGATGGATTCTTTTAAGGAGTGAAGGTGCTGACATGTAGAGAGTGACCTGTGTGCCAGGTGCTGGGCTCAGGGCTTCACAGGCTCAGGCAGGACCTGTGTCTTGCCAAGGTCGCATGGCCACTGAGAGAGAGAGCCAGGGTGGGAACAAAGTTTGGCAGGATCCAGCGCTAGAAAGTGAGCATCATCCTGCAAGGCCTCTCTAATTGTGGGGGTTGCGGCTTGTTGAGCTGTCCACAGAGGCCAAGTCTGCTGAGGGACCGACCCTCTGCTTGTGGCTTTCCAAGCATGAGTTCGTGTAACCCCTTCAGCACCCCTGGGAGACGAGGCAGCTTGCCCAGGGCTGTGCAGCAGGGTGGGTCTAGCCCTGTGCAGCCCCAGTAGTGGTCGATGGAGATCAGTGGGCCAGGCGTGGCACCTGGCGGAACCTCCGCCAGTGATCCCGGGGCCCCTCATGCCTGGCTCTGTGCCAGCCAGTGCTGTGATTGGGGAGCTGGCCAGGGAGTGAGGAGGCACTGGCCTGGGCAGCCAGGCTATGGACAACTGGAGCCTGGTAGGATGGCTCAGAAGAGGACGGTGGGAAGAGGCAGTGTCCTGGTCCAAAGTCCTCATTCAGTCTCCAGAGCACAAGGCATGCCCTTCCTGCCACATCCCCTCTCCCTACCTGGCCATGGCTCTACGAGGCCCTCCCTCTGCAGGGAGTGATCTCCAGCGAAGCCTTGCTCACCAGGTCGCCCTGCTCACTCTTGAGTGCTCAAGCTGAGGGCATTGCCCTGGGAAGCCCTCCGGGACCCCCATCTGTGATTATGCCTTTATTGTTGGGGTTGTTTGGTTGCTGTCAGGTTCCCTCACCAGACTGCAGGCTTCCTTGGGGTAGGATCCAGACCTGCTCGGCTCCTCTCTCTCTGCCTCTGCCCCAGCTCTCCCTGACTGCCTGCCAAGGATGTGGCCCTGGGAGCACTGAGGAGTCCCCACAGACAGGTGGCTGTGTCCTTGTGCAGAGAGCTGGCATTTCAGCTGCTTTCCCGGAGCCTTGTTGGGAAGGCTGAGTGGGGTTCCCAGAGAGGTTGCTCTAGTTGGGGAGGATATTCGGTGGCTTGAGAGCAAGAGATCTGGAATGAATGGTGCTGCGTCATCTATACCTCGCGTGAGTTTCTGAGCCTGTTGTCTCCTCTGTATTATGGAGATGTGAACTGCGCTGAGCTCTTGGGGTTTTGTGAGAACTTGGGAAGGGTTGCAGAAAGCACTTACTAAGAGGCTAATCAGCCATAGCAGCTACTATTGTTGAGGTTATCATCTTTATCCTGCCACTGCTGGCTGGTGCAGTGACCAAGACCCACTTCTGGCTCCAGCACGATTCTCCATGGCCTGCCCCAGTCTGCCTCCAGTGCCCCTTTCTGATGGTCGGTGTGGTTCCCACCAAGGCCTTAGTGGTGGGATGACCCTGGCCTCTCCCCTGCCCCCGCCTGCCTGCAGGACCCCTTCCTTTTGAGCCTTGGATAAGCCATAGGTGGGCCTTGCTTGGTCTCACTCCACTGACAGAGTGAACTGCAGGTGGATGGCCTGCCCTGAGTGCTCCGGGAGTAGGCTCAGAGTGCAGGCCTGTCCTCAAATGTGGTCTGCAGCAACCTGCAGTAAGGGGGCCGTTGGTGGGAAGGAGAGCACCGGTGAAGTGGGTTCCTGTACCTTAATGGAGGGGCTCATGCCTGCAAGTGAGACAGGTGGGCCGCCAGGCTGTGATGGTGGCACCTACTGACCCCCACTTCCCACCCTGGGCATAAGTTTGTGCTCCCTAAGATCGCTGCACCTGCGCCTGTCCCTTTCCCTCTCTGTGCTCGTCCTCCCCAACCTAGACCTGGCTTCCTTACAGCTGCTTGCTTTGCCTGCATCCTCCTCACACCCATCGTTTCTTCAGCTTACTCTTAGTCACTGTGTGCTGGGCCAGTGTCTCCTTTCTTCAAGAAAAGGAAAAAGAGCTGGAGACATGTTGGGGACCTCAGGAGAGGTGGCAGTGGATGCCCACTCTGGCAGGAGAGATGGTCACAAGGTTTGGCTCTAAGATTAATCCCTTCTCTAAGGGGGATTAGAGGCTGAGAAGGCTTTTCAGTCATTTTATATTATTTAAACCCCACCAAGTTCCAAGAAGGATTTGAAGCAGATTATAGTGAAGGACACAAATAGTCTGGGGTCATCAAAAGATCCAGAAGCTATGTCGTGTATGGGGAAGATAGGCATACAAATTTAACTTTAAGCTCCCTGGCAGTCAGATGGGTTCAGGGTTGCATTTCCTATTTTTGGTATCCTTAATTCTATGTATTTTTTCCTCTGTGCTTTGTTTTATTTTTACCAGTTGAAACTCTTCTACCAAGGTAGATTTTCCATGTAGTGAAATGGACAGATGTTAGCTATCCAGTTGGATGAGTTTTGACTAATGTAGAACCCATGTAACCATCAATCAAATCAGGGTAATGTCTCCATCATCTCAGAAAGTTTGCAAGTATCCCTTTTTTAAAATTCTCCCCTGAGGATATGCTTACTGATTTTAGAGAGAGGGAGGGAGAGAGAGAGAAACATCTTACACATCCCGTCGGATAAGATCCAAAACTTAGGCATGTGCCCTGGCTGGGAATTGAACCCGCAACCTTTTGGAGTATTCAGCGATGCTCCAACTAACTGAGCCACACCAGCCAGGGCTGTAAGTATTACTTTATAGTCAAGTGTCCCCCATCCCCTGTAAGGTGGCCAATATTCTGATTTCTCTCATCATGGCTTAGACTCACCTGTTCTTGAACTTTATATAAGTGGAAGCATATAGTATATACTCTTTGGAGTCTGGCTTCTCTCATTCAGCATAATGGTTTTGAGATTTTCATCCACGTGTTGTGTAGAAGTTCTCTTTTTGTTGCTGGCTCCCTGATGCACCTATCCCAGTCGTGTTCCATTTATGAATATGAATTTATATATTTGTCCATTCTCTTGCTGATTAATATCTGCCTCTAATTTTTGTATGCTGTGCATTTTTAAGTTCTGAAACACTAGTGTTGTCAGTATTTTACAAAACCTGATATCCACTTATGTGTGCCTTGAGGCATGGCCAGGGAGTTTGTGCCACCAAATCCTGGATCCCCTGCTCTGTGCTTGTTCAGAAAGTGGTGTGAACACCTTTCTGTTCACAGCCCTCCTCAGGTGTCTAGGTTTGGAAACCCTCTTCCCAGATTGCCTGTCGGGGGAAGCACCTTAGGTTTTTGAGTTACCTGTGTTTGTCCTGGGCCCCTTTCCACTCCAGAGACCCTGGTGGGAAGAGGCTTCTAGGAGAGCAGGAGGTAGGAGAGGATGGAGGCCTTCCTGGGAGCTGACTGAATCCCTCCCCCGGCTTCTTGACCACACCCTGTCCCTACTCCTCTTTATCCCTGGCTGCCTGCCAGGACACCCCAACAGGTAGATACTCCTGGCTGCTTCTGCTTCAACTCTGGGAGGCCCAGCCCAGTAGAGACCCCACCACTCAAGCCCAGGTGGGGGGTGGGAGGATTGCTTGGGAGCCATTCCCTGTGTCCCTAACACTTCAGGCTCTGCTCTTCACACTGAGGGAGTTGGCATGCCTGTGCTATTTTTACAAATCTTTACTGTTACTTTTTTTCTGCATAATAAGCCTTAGCAAAAAGATTTACATACCTACTCAAATGCCGCCTCCTCTGAGAGGCCCTCCCCGCTGCCCCAGGCACTTTGTATAAAATAGTCCTCACTGCCATCCCTCTGCTCTCTGCTGTTCTCCTCCAGACCCCTGCTCCCTTGTTTATGCCTTCCCCCTCCCCACACCCTCCAAACCAGAGACCTGGGTGCGTTTCCAGGCAGCAGTATGCTAGTGAGAGGAGTGACCAGCACACTAATTATGTGATAGAGCCTGCAACCAGCCACTCCCCACCCCCACACACCCGCGGGGGAGACCCTGCCCACCACCCTCTGCATTGGCTGTGGATCTGGGGCAACAGGGCTCAGCAGAAAGATTCTATCTCAGAGCCTCCCTTGAGGTTTTGTTCTTATAGTTCAGGGACTAGGGCATTGGTTCTCAACCTTCCTAATGCCGTGACCCTTTAATACAGTTCCTCATGTTGTGGTGACCCCCAACCTTAAAATTATTTTCGTTGCTACTACATAACTGTAATTTTGCTACTGTTATGAATCGTAATGTAAATATCTGATATGCAGGATGTATTTTCATTGTTACAAATTGAACATAATTAAAGCATAGTGATTAATCACAAAAAGAATCTGTAGTTATATATGTGTTTTCCGATGGTCTTAGGCGACCCCTGTGAAAGGGTTGTTCGACCCCCAAAGGAGTCGAGACCCACAGGTTGAAAACCGCTGGATTAGGGGAAGCTCAGGGCGCCGGAGCAGGGGCTGGGAGAGCAGGGCTGAGTGGAGAACACCCCTGCCCCCTGGTGCCTGGCAGGATGGGTCTGGTGTGTGATGGGCAGGGGAGGGATGTGCTGCTGACACCAGGGTGCCACTGTGCACCATGCACCATGCCTCAGTCTGGTGGCCTGGTGATCGGCAGGGCTGCTGGTGGTGGTTAACCAGTGGTTCCCAATCTTTTTGTGGCCACACTCCACCTAAGCATCTCTAAAATCCTGATGTCCCCCTTGTGACATATACTAATTCTTGTTATTCAAAAAGTGAACTCCTATTCATGTGGAGGAAGCCTAAAAGACCATTAACTTGATCTAAACAAGCTTCCAAAGAACATGGCATCCATGAAAGAGAAAAATAAAAGAGCAAAAGGACAGTTGAAGTACTGAGGAAGAAATCATTAAGAAATTGTTAAAAAATAATAATATGAAGTGATGAAAAAATAGCAAATCAAGTTTCAAAAAACATAATAGAGAACTGAAATGCATAAATATGTCACAATATATATTTATATACTGTATATGAGGCCCTTAGAACCATAAGAAATGCAAAAAATTCACTGTTAATAACTTATTCTCGAATTGCCCCCCTTAAAAATCAAATTGCCCCCCCCTTGGGGCGTGTGCCTCATGTTGGGAACCACTGGGTTACACTTAACAAACGCACAAACCGAGGCTCTGAAAGCTGCTTGATGGGCTGAGGGTCTGGGATCTTTAATGTCTCCTGGGGCAAACGGAGCCTTTCTCTGTAGGTGGAGCAGGCTCAGGTGGGATGCTCCACAGTGTGGCCTGAGGAGGGAGAACAAACAGTGCCTTCCCAGTGGCTGCCTTAGCTCTGTACCCACTCCTTCCTGTATGCTCACCCCAGTGCTCCCCGAGCCCTCAGAGTCCCCTCCTGTGACAATATTGGCTCCCTGACCCCCTATCCCAGCTGTGTGGTTGGGCAGCACTGTTCCGCCCTCTGCACATCTCTGTGGGTCTCTGTGGGTGTGGGTACCTCTGCTCCTATACAAGCAGGCTCGGGGGTGAGGAGACAGCAGATGGCATGTGAAGTCACCCGCCTCTGACTGCCCTGATGTGCTGGGCTGGTTGCTATGGGGAGAAGCAAGAGCAGATGGAGGGCTGGGGCCGGCTTCTTGACCACACCCTGTCCCTGCCTGCCCAGGCTGTCACCCCAAGCCCAGTGGCCACCAGCAGCTAAGCTTTCTCCCTGAGGACGGGCTTATCTCTGTGCCCCACCTGCTCCCACCCTCCTTTCCTTCAGCCAGAACCCAGCCTCTGTCTTCCCCACCCCTGTTTCTTCTGCCAGCCTGATTCACCCTCCAGGCAGTATTGAGGGGAGGGCGCCAGGCCTGTGTCCCAGTGCCAAGGAGAAGGGCAAGTGCACCCAGGCCCCAACCTTCTCATTAGGATAGGAGAGCTCCCACCTGCTTGACAGCACCCAGGAAGGTCCCCCACCTAGAGAGTGGAAGAGGGGGCTGCAGAGGAGAAAGGGGGACTGAGGGTACCAGAGTCAGCACCCTGAGTTAGGCAGAGAGACCCTGGGCCCCTTTCTGAAGCAGGCACCTCCCTATAGGTTCCCCTGCTGAGCTTTAATTTTCAAATTAGAAAAGCAGTTAACAGAATTAGGAGAGAATGCTGCTCCTTCCAGTTCCTTGAAACAGCCAGAGTGTGGAGGGAAGGAATTGCAGGAAGGTGAGGGCACTGGATTTTCTGGAATCCAGGCCTGGATCTGGGAGGCCAGTCTGTCTTCTGCCCAAACCCAGGCCCCCTCCCCATCCCTCACTTTGTCCCTGCACCTGATCACTCCATCCTCACACCTTTTGTCCTGTCCCCGCCCCTGCACCCACATCTCTGGGACTGGCCTGGGGGATGCAGAAGGGAATGGCAGGCTGAGGACCAGAGCTTCCCTGCCCCAGTGGAGGTAACTGGGGAGAGATTTGGCTCCAGGCTGTGGGGCCCGCCCACCTCCCCACAGTCAGAATCACCACTGTAATGACAAATGAACTGCCTGGTTGGTTACTCCACCCTCAAAGGTCAGCGGAGGATAGGAAAGCTCTTATGACTGACAGCTCTAACACCCGCCCTAAGAGTGCCTACTCTGCTCTCTCTGGGGTCACCTGGGTGCTTTTCCTTGGGGACACACCTGGGTAGCTAGGTTATGGGTGTAGCTTTGCCGCTTCCTGGCAGTAGGACCTGGGCAAGGCCCTACCCCTCTCTGAACCTCTGGGTAGTGATAGCTCTGTCCTGGCCCTCAGTGTGGCAGCAAGGACTGTGTCCAGGCTGTGTGTTAGACGGCAGTTCTTGATGCAGCTGGGCTCATCTCTTCTCCAGGCCACCAATAGGGGTCCCTTGACACCCTCACCCAGGCAGAGCTGGCTCCAGCTCGAAAGCTGGTTTTGAGCGTGCCAAGGTGAGTGGCCAGCCCAGAGGGAAGGCTGAATTCGATACCCCGTGGCCCTTCAGATATATCATTTCTTCCTGTCCCTGGGGCTGGCAGCACTCACCTCCGGTCTCAGGAAATCCTTTCCTGCTGTTGCTCTGAGAGTCAGCCATCCGCTGATCCATCCAGCCTCCCTTCGGTGCTGCTGGGAAGACCAAAGCTTTAGGAGGGGAAGGGCTGCTGCATCACCGTGCAAGCCATTTGAGTCCGCGCTCTTCACTTCCCATTGTCATAAACATGGTCTTGTTTGCTTTTGGTCTTTGAAAGAGGGCGTCCTATAGCTGCACGATATTCCATTGAGAGGCTGTGGTTGCCTCACCTGTCCGCTATAGTTGGTCATTTAGGTGATGCCCCACCCCTTTGTTTACAGTTATAAATGCTGCAACAGACATTGTTGAGCCTAAAGCAAGAATTGTTCATAGTGCAGTGGGTCTGACCTGCAGAATAAGACCTGGAAAGCCCAGAGAATGGGAGCTGGGTCCCAAGTTCTTCTTCCCACTTAGGTAGGGTCTGGGGCAAAGGGGCTGTAAACTGGGTCTTAACCTCTTCATCTGGAAAATGGGGCCAGTTGTGAAGCCTGTTTTGCAGAATTGCTGTGGGCATGAAATGAGCGTGTGATCATAGAACCTTGGCTCAGGGCCCCACGGAGGCTGTCAGCCCAGGAAGGTCTGCTCCCCTATACACGATACACTCCAATCATAGCCTGCCCAGTGGGTCCTGTTCTCCATGTCCCTCCCACATAGGCCTGGGAAGGGGCATTCCTCTTCCCCTCCTTCTTGTACAGTCGGGCACGGATCCTAGGGCCTTGATTCCAAAGCGGAAATGCCATTCTGGGAGGCACAGGCTGGGGGGAGGGAGTTTAAGTGGAAAAGGAGCAAATTTTTGAAATGCCTGAGCCTGAGCTGGGTTCCCTTCCCCCACCTACCCCCCCCCC
>NW_005356042.1:15316689-15318832 GCF_000412655.1 Myotis brandtii
CGCCCCCTGAGCTGCTTTAATCCAGCCCCAGAGACTAGAGGGTCTCTTTTTCCTGTTCCCTTGTTCCCAGCCAGCCACCTCCTCTCTCCCTAAGCCATCTAGGACAGAGCTGCGGGCCAGGACTTTGGTGTCCCAGCCTATCCCTGCAGAGACCTCCTGCCTGCAGGACAGGCCTGGCTGTGAGGCCTGCTCCCCACCTCTCCCCCCACAGGATTGGTGACCTGGGAAAAACCGAAGGACTCCCTCCAGACAAATGTTCATGCATGACCCAGTTGGCTTCTATCTGCTCCCTTGGAACCTGGGAATGGGGTCAGGGCTTAGGGGAGGTCACAGCTTCTTGTCTGACTTTGGGACACAGCCATTGGGAATACGCAGGAGAGGATGCCCTAGGCCAGCTGTCGCCAACCTTTTGGACCTCACAGACCCACTGGTTGGCGACCACTGCTCTAGGCAGTGTTTCTCTGAGAGCTGGCTCCTCTTCTGTGGGGAAGTGGGCTGTTTTGAGGGTGACGAGGGGGCCTGTCTTGGGGAGGGCATAGGGTGGTACCCATTTGTTTTGCTCCTGGAGGACTCTGGGTCCCATTGTGTCCAAATCCCACTGTTCCTTACCCACCCCTTACGCTGTGAGTTCTGTCTGGTGGTTCCCCAAGAAGCTTTGAAGAAATGCAGATGCTCAGGTTCCCCCACATGTTTTTTCTGGAGGGGTGACCTGGGAATGTGTTTTTTAACAAGCTCTGCAGGGGACCCATGACCAGCCAGTCTTGGGCTGCCTTAGTTCAGCCTCTTCATTTTACATATAGGAAAGGGCCTGCCCATGGTGGTACACCTGGCCTGGGTGTCAGGTGTGTGTGTCAGGTGGAGGGATAGCTGTGGATACATATTGGCTTTATATATATTTTATAGGCCATGCCTCAGGGTTCTCTGCAGGGCAAAGCCGACTCTGCCCCACTGTTTCCCTGGCACTGCGAGCTGCCTGATGGTGTCTGCATACTTAGTAAGTGGCCCAGGATGTTGACTGTCTGAGGATCCATGAATAAGACACCAAACTGACCGGTTCTGGAGTAGGGTCCATCCTAGATCTCCCTGTAGGCCACTGTGCAAGCCTGGACCAAGCTCAGGGACAGGCACACCCTGGATCTGCTGTGTGAGGTGATAGTCAGTGACCTGCAGCCTAGGGAGTAGGGACTCAGGAGAACCAAGACACTTTCCACTCAGTTTCCCACTGGTGATGGTAGTGGCTCTTCCTTCTCTCATTACCTGCAGACCCCTACCATGTTGCTGAAACAGATGAGCTGTTGGGCTAGTGTGTTAGGCCTGGACAGGGCTGACAAAGGGATTGGGATGAGGTCAGAGCTCCTAGGGCAGGCCTGAGACCTTGGGGGAGGGGGAGCATGCTTCAGGGAGGCTGGATTCAATTAAGTGGAGAAGGTGAGAGATGGTGAGCCCCTTGTCCATGAATGGACTGGAGCCTCGAACAGTCTGGTAGAACAGGATGAGCTCAGGCTCCACACCCTCTCGGTTACCAACCTCCCTGTCTTAAGTCTTCATTTCCTTGGGCTCTTACATGGTAGGCATGACCCGAGTCCCTGCCATGGTGGTTATTAGTTTCTGCCAGCTGGGGCGACCCCCTCCCCTTTACCTCCAGATTCAGATTACCTCTGAGTATGAGGGCATGAAGGACACCGTGGGATGCCCCGGGGTTGGTAGGCGGGGAAGGCATAAGTCAACTTGAGGCTGGAGCCTCAAAAGCTGCAGAAGTACAAGGAGAAGGAGGGGGAGGAGGAGCAAGAAGAGAAAAAGGGCAATCGTAGTCTGCCCAGGAGAGGAGGCGTTGCCTTTGAGGCTAAGGCCTTTGAGGAGGGACGCATTCTCTCCAAAGGTATAGGTTGGGGACGTGCATTTGGATGGAGAAAAGGAAATATCGGTGTACTAGGCTTAAAGCCTGGCATTTGGCCGGCAGCACTTAGAGCTTAGCTTGGTGCTGGTAGGGGGTGGGGGTTGGTCCACTGGGCGGCGCGTGCCCGCGCACTCCCGCTCGTGCCCGCGCCCTATGGGCAGGCAGTTCATTTGCATGGGGAGCCACAGCCGCCAATGGGCGTGCACGGCTGGGAATGCCGGGAGCCGGGCTAGGCTGGCCCGCAAC
>NW_005356042.1:15318949-15320453 GCF_000412655.1 Myotis brandtii
CCTGCGGGGAGCTGGGGCCCCAGGCAGGCCGGCGGGACACAATGAATTACCTGGTGAGTGTGGCGGCCGGGGTGGGGTACTCACGCCCTGTCCGGCTGGAGTCCACGTACCCCCTTAGAGGAGACTGCCCTGTCTGGGGCAGGCCCAGATGGGAGAGTTAAGCGAGCGGCATTTCCTGCTGAATCTGCGGGTCCTGGGAACTGCCGGCCACTGGAGCTTCCGCATGGGCGCAACCAGGCTGGGGTCCGAAGTCCTGGACCCTCCTCACACTCTGGCCCGAGCGCCTGGAGACGATGAATGGGGATCCCAGAGCCTGCGCGCTCTGGGGCGTTGGAAGGAGCCCTGGCCTGGACTCGGGCTGCTGGCCGGCAGGAAAGTTCCTGGATCCGGGAAAGTTGCTGGCGGGAGGCCCGCTCTCTCCCCCCCTGCCGGCCACCGCCTTCTGGGTGACCTTGGGCCTTGGAACCATGGCTTCAGTTTCCTCAGCTATGAGGAGGGGGCCGAGGTCCCTCAGACCATGATCTTCCAGGAGGCTTGACCAGGAGGTGGTGGGGGTCCGTCCGTCCATCAGTCCATCTGTGTGTTTTGGAGTGTCCCTCCCCCAGGTTAGGGATCGAGATTTGGGCTAGCAAGTGCGTGGTGTCTGTGGAGATGTCGGGTGCCGCCAGGAGCGCCAGGCTGGGGCCGGTTAATGATTCACCCCGGCCCGCCCGCCCGCGCCGGATTCCGGGACGGGACAGGCGCTTCCTGACCTTTACCTACCTGATTGCAAAAACCGGATCCTAGCGGTGGGCTGCACTGCCACCCAGGGGTCCCAGCCTCTTTGAGTGTCCGTAGTCCAGGCTTTCAGCCTCTCCTTGCAGTTTGAGGGAGTCCGAGAAACAGATTTGCTGAGGGCTGGAGATGGGCGGGGAGAGTGGGCGGATTAGAGCTAGGGGAGATGTTGGGATCCCAGATCCCAGACTGGAGGTTGGGGCTTCATCCGTCTTGAGAACACGGAGTTTCCTTTCCCACACCCCTACCATGAGGAAGGGTCTCGCTGGAAGGCACTCTCCGGGCTTCCCTGCATGCAGGCTTCAGCCAGGCAGGGAGATGTTCCTCATCCGCCGGGGCTGGGGGGCATGCCCTGAGTGCCCATTTCCTTTCCCAGGTGGAGAACTGATGTTGGGGGTCAGGGAGACAGGGCTGACAGACCTAGAAGAGCAGGTGTGTGCTTGGTGCTGCAGGAGCAGGAGTGGGTTGGGCACAGGTGGGAGGCAACCAGTGGATGTGAGAGAGACACATGGATGTCTCTCTTTCTCCCTCTCCCTCCCTGTATCATTTTCTCTCTCTCCCTCACTTCCACTCTTTCTAAAAATCAATGGTGGCTATGAACTAGGAGGTCACTGTTCGATTCCTGGTCAGGGCACATGCCCGGGTTGTGGGCTTGATCCCTAGTGGAGGGCATACAGGAGGCAGCTGATCAATGATTCTCATCATTGATGTTTCTATCTTTCCCTCTCCT
>NW_005356042.1:15320520-15337209 GCF_000412655.1 Myotis brandtii
AATATCCTTGGGTGAGGATTACAAAAAAAAAAAAAAAAGACAAACCAGAAAGAAAACATTGGGTCCCAGGAAGGGGCCATAAAGGCACAGCCCTGGGCCAGGGGAACACCACCAAATTGGCAGCCCCAGCAGAGCATGACAACACTCCAAAGACCAGGTGGGAATTGAATCTGCAACCCAGGTATATGCCCTTGACCTGGAATTAAACCTGTGACCCTTCAGTGTGTGGGCTAACACTCTAACCACTGAGCAACATGGACCAAAGCCCAGTGTTTTTAGGAGGTCCCACAACCCTTTTCTCCTGGACCTAGAGAACTCCCATCCCTGCCCCCTAGGAGCCCACAGCAAGAACCAGCCAGGTGTGTACCCAGGAGGCTTCTCAGAGGGGTGAGGGACAGTGTTGGAGTCAGACTTGGAGGGTGGGGTGGAGGATAGGGATCTAGGCCCCAAATAAGGGGCTGCAGGGTGTTCTCCCTCCAAGGAGGTGGGGCTGGGCCCTAACTCCCTCCCCTCTCTAGGTGAGGAGCAGGGTGAAGTACTGACCTGGAGTGAAAGGAGCACAAAGGATGGAGGGGCAGGGCTCCATCTCCCATCCCATCTCCACTGTGTATCCTAGAAATCAGGCGTTTGGTGCTGTTTTTAAGCTAGAATACCACACTTTTGGTACCATCGTGTCCCCCTCCATTTCAGCTCAGGCAGAGATGCTGCTTGAAGGGCTGCTGAAAGTTCTCTTTCAGAACTGGAGTGGGGAGAGCTCCGAGATTTTATTTTTTTATTTTAATTTTTTTAAAATATATTTTTACTAATTTCAGAGAGGAAGGGAGAGGGAGAGAGAGATAGAAACATCATTGATGACAGGGAACCATTGATTGGCTGTCTCCTGCACGCCCCCTACTGGGGATCAAGCCTCAACCTGGGTGTGTCCTTGACTGGAATCAAACACCAGACCATTCAGTCTGCCGGCTGACACTCTATCCACTGAGTCAAACTGTCTAGGTATCCTCTGGGGTTTTAGATGTCAGGGTGGAGAATCCAGGGCCTTGTAAGGAGTGAAATACCTGCTGTCCCTTCTGCCTCTGCCTTCCATGATGACAAATCTGGGGTTGGGAGTAGTTACCCCTACTCTGGTGCTGCCCTTGAAGTAAAGGTCAGCCTCATGCTGAGCCCTCTGCTGAGAGACCTGTGATTCCTCCCATCAGGCCCCAGTGACTGGGAAAGAGCAGCAGGGTGTCAAGTGTATAGGTCGAGGGTCTGCCAGCCTGGGTTGAGTCTCTGGGAGAGGTGGCAGTGGTAAGGATTCTTTTTTTTTTTTAAATATGTTTCTATTGATTTCAGAGAAGAAGGGAGAGGGAGAGAGAAATAGAAACAACAATGATGAGAGAGAATCATTGATCGACTGCCTCCTGGTCACCCCCCACTGGGGATCAAGCCCAAAACCCGGGCATGTGCCCTGACCAGGAATGGAACCATGACCTCCTGGTTCACAGGTCAACGCACAACCACTGAGCCACTGATTCTAAGGGACTGAGGACCATTCCCAAGCTGCCAGCAGTTGGAATGGGCTAGAGGGTGTAGGCTGGCTGTGCCCTTATACCGCCCCACAGGCTTCTTGGTGCTTTGGCCTCAGTCCTGCCTGTTCCCACCATCCATGGTATGTTGGGGGCTGCAGAGGCCATGCCCTGCAGCAAGGAGGGCCTCCCCTTTTCGCCTCTCCTCTGCCCAGCCTCCTAGAGATAGTGCCTGGGACACCCTAGCAAGGGTGGGGGGAGGGGCCTGCTTCCGGCCAGAGCTGGCCCTAGACACAAAGGCATCTGCTATTGCCACTGCAGCTGAGGCCAGGCGTGGCTTGTTACTGGGAGCTGCTGACAGTGGATTTTTATCCTTCATTCTACAGACCTGTCCTCTGGCTGCTGAGTGTTAGGCATAGAGCTGAGCCTCAGGCTCCTGAGGTAGGCAGGGCAGGAACCATGTTCCCCTTGGGATGGCTCTGGAACAGGGGCTCACCCACATTTGTTCCCTGCTGGCAGAGCACTGAGGACTTGAACCCAGATTCTGGCCACTCGGTTGTCCCTGGGAGTATTAGGGAAGTGATGCTAACGCTGCTGGTCCCAGAGTTCCACCAAGGACGTGAGCGTGGGGATGTCTGGGAAGGGAAGAGGCACTGCTCTCAGAGCTCGGTTGCAACCTGGGGTTACAGGGGCAGGACAAGGGGATGGTCAGGCACTGACCAGTGGGCACAGACTGCAGTCAGTACACGCACTGGGCCTGTGTCCATTGGCCATTGAGACTCCTTGAGACAAGCAAACAGAATATCCCAGAAATAAACTTGGCTCACGTTGAGATGGTTCTGGGTATGAAGGGAACTAGTGTTTCCCAAGTGACTGCTGTGTTCGAGGCTCTGCACTGGGGGCTGGAGAGAGTGTGTGTCTGTGTGTTTTGGAGGTGGGGAACAGGAGGGAGCAAAAGGCCTGTGAAATTTCCGCTCCTGGCTCCCATGAACCTGAGCATTACCCTAGGAGCCACCAGCGCCACATTGTCACAGCCCAGATCTGCTTCTGTTGCTCCCTGACTGAGCCTGGCAAGTCGAGTAACTGTTCTGTGCTTCAGTTTCCCTGTCTGTAAGGCGGGGGTAATTAATCATAGTGTCTCATAGGGTTAAAAGAGATGATTGAAGTGTACAAAAGAGCCCTGCCTCTGCCAGAATTAGCACCGGCCATCATTGTTGTAGTCACTGGGAACCCATCAATCGTGTCTCCCCACCACTCCCAGCACCGGGTTTGGGGCTTGGGGATACCCAGAGCACATCTAAGGTCCCGGAGGCAGCTGGTGGAGCCGTGGGGGAGACATGAATACCCATCAGATAGCTGCAGTTCTCGAAGACACCTGACCACCAGTGTTCAAGGCTCAGCAGAGGACCAACCCAGCCTGGCTGGGGTTCTCCTCTGCTTCCTCCCTCTTGGGTAAGCGAGCTCCAGAGGGCATTCCTGGCTTTCTCAGCTGAAGCCACACTGCTCCCAGGAAGGGCCAGACACTCCATGCCAGGAGGATTTCTGCTGGAGCCCACCCATCCTCGGCCAGGCCTGGTGCTCTTGCAGGGGAGGGGCGTCCATGCTGAGGGTGTCCAGGTTAGGGGGCATGAAGTGGGCAATAACAGGATGTATTAGTACTTCCAGGTGGGGGCAACCGTGAGCAGGTGCCCAATGAGGGGCACAGGATCCTTCCTGAATGGACTACACCCTAGACATGTCCTGAAGAAGGAGGACACAGGGAGAGGTTTCCTAGAGGCAGGAGCGAGGTGGCCAGAGACGCAGGGCAGGGCAGACAGATGGCCAGCAGTGTCTGCCAGGACTGTGATAGTGCTCTGGCGGGGTGCCCCTCCAAGAGATCACAGCTGTGCCCTCTTGTGAGCTTGGGGGTGAAGCACCTGATTGTCCCAGAAGCAGGGGAGGCTGGAAAGCTAGGCTCTGCGGGAGCCGGCTCCTTGTAAGAACAAGCTGGGCAAGACCCTGGGTCCTGGGGACACGTCCAGAGCTCGGGCGAGGCTTGTCCTGCCGTGGGTGGGATGCCACCATTTGGATAACATTTACTAAGTTCTCCATGCACCATCCCAACTCATCCTGCAGTGTGACTGGCCCTGGCCTGCCTGCCACTCCAGGGCCACAACCCTCTCCCCTCTGGCCTCTCCCTGCTCCAGTACCTTGGCTCATGCCCCTCCGCTGCCTGTATGCTCTTCCCCAGCTGGTTTCACGGTTGCCTAGTTTTCATTCTTCATGAGTCATCTGAAGTGTCACCTCCTTGGGGAGGCCCTCTCTGATTACCCTAGGTGCAGTAGCCTTGTCCTACATTATTTTGGGCACCGTACTCTTGCCCCCTGCCCTAGCAAGTTTTTTGTTGTCTGTCTGCCCCACTGGAATGTAAAGCCCATGTGGATAAAGACCTGATCATGCTAGGACTAGGCCTGTGTTGCCCCGAACAGGGATCTGAGTGCTCAGAGAGGCTAAGGGACTTGCCTGAGGTCACCCAGGTCTGGTCTGAGTGACTGAGAGAGAAGGAAGGAGGAGCTGGTGTCAGGAGCTGCTGGGGAGGTTTAGAAACCCAAAGGGGCGAGTCGTTGGCCAGCTGGATTGCTCCAGCGCCAGCAGCGCCCCGGCTACAGAAGGCTGCCTCTGGGGCTCTGGGCAGAGGCACCAGCTGACGTAGGCAAGGAGCTCCTGGTGCCAGGCGCCCAGTGCCACGTGCCCAGCCCAAGAGGTGCTTCCCAGCCTGGCTCCAGCCGCCCCAGGCTATACAGTTACAGCCGCAGTTGGGGACCTCACTCTGAGGGTGGGGGCTGGCCACCCTTGCACAGGAGGTCCCCAGTAGTTTCTTGGGCCCTGGTGGACTCTCTGCTTTCCCTTCTCCCTCCCCCACTGGACCTTGCCCTGAGCAGAGCCCTTCAGCCTCCCTGAGTGCCCAGCCCTATCTGTGGGACCTGGCGGAGGCCCATCTGCCAGCCTTCCCTGAGCTGCCCTTCTCCTTAGAGGTGAGGGGCCTCTTAGGGGCAGTCCCCTCTGTCTGTACCCCGCCCCCTCTGACTGGGCCAGAGGGGAATTTTCCTGTGACTCACTCTGCTGGCACTTCCTGTGGTCACCAGGGCAGGGGCTGGGGGGACCCAGTGGGGTGGCTCTGTGTTCTGGGGTCACTGGGGGAGGGGGACTGTGTGTCCCGCCCTCTGAGGGGATGTGATTCCCTGAAGCAGGCTGCAGACCATATTTGGGAAACTTACTTTTCTTAAAGGCAGCCTGGGGATGGGGCCTTGGAGCCCCAGTGGGCTGCAGGGCAGCCCTCGCCCCTGCCTCCTTCTCCCTGGGCTCTGGCCTCTGGACCTGTTTCAGCCTCCTCTGTCCTATCCTGCTTTGGAGCATAGGAGGTAGTCCACTGTTTTCTTTTTCAGGATATGTGTTGTTTTAACCCCAACGCCAAGAAATACTCATTAAATACAAATTGAAAAATTCTGAAAATCAGGAAGAGAAAACATCTCCCAGTCATCTCAAATATTAACATTGTTATTCTTCCCTCTCCCTATTATTGAAGTTGGAGTGATGGTTTATTGAGGCATAATTTACACTTCCGTGCATTTGTAATCTCTGTGTGGACCTTGCAGCCGTCAGCAGTTCCAGGGGCCTCTGCCCTGGTGCTCATCTTGGTGCTGGCTGACTCCTCTGGCTCTGCCCTCCCTGAGCTCTGAGCTGCCTGCCTTGGCTGGCTTTTCCCCTGGGTCTTGCCACTCTTGGCTCCCAGTTTTCCTGCCGCTGGCCCTTTCTGGGGCGGGAACCTATGAGCTGCTCTGAGGAAGTGGGCTCCTGGGGTCTGAGCATGCAGTCCTGGGGCCTGGAGCACATGCCGGCCCAGCCTTCCCAGTGGTCACCTTGATGATGCTCAGGCCTCTTCCCTAATCCCGTGTGGCAGCAGTGGAGACGGAGCTCGGAAGGGCCCTTGCTGACCCCAGATGCTGGCATGGAGTGAGGAGAGGGGCTCCCCCTGGACTTGGCCGAGGCCTCACCCTCACTCTCCTCTGCCCCAGGGCCCAGGCTCCCACTTCCTGTTCCTGCCTGCGGGGGTGTGGCTCTTCCTTCTGCCTGGAATTTCTGCTCCTGCTTGACTCCTTGCAGATGGAGTCCTGGGGAGGAGACTGGGCCCAGGTGGGGAAGGTCGCACAGCTAATGGGTGGCCACACCCAGGTTTCATTCCCAAGTCAGGGATCTAGATCAGGCTGTGTGTCCTCAGATCCCAGGAGGCTCAGAGTAGGGCAACCAGAGCTGAGGCCTCACTGGTGGAGCTGGAGCCCAGCTGGCCTGATGCTGGCCTTTCCACAGACCTGGCTTCCCCCTGTGTGTGAGGCCTGGCCTCTGCTGCACCCTGCCAAGCTCTCTGCTGCCCTAGAAGGCCAACGCAACCCTGGCCTTCTCTCCCCCAGACACCTCCTTAGCTCCTTGGAAATGACCTTGGCCCTCCAGCAGGGGGTGGGGGGTAGGGGAGGGGTGGGGGGACCTTCTGTGATATCTCTGGGCCCAGCCTGAGCCTGGCACCTGTGCAAGGGAGCAGCGGCATCAGGGCCCAAGGGCTAAAAACTCAGGGCCTCCTGACCCCCAGATTCTCTGCCTCTAGTGAGGTTCTGGGTCTGCCACTCAGTATCACTAGTGCTATGGTCCACCTGCCTCTGACCCTACAGTCTTCCCCCAGGGCCTCTCCCTGGAGTGCATGTTCCTGCTCTGGGAAGGTTTGCTGACTAGCGGGACCTCGAAGCAGTGTTGGGTGGCTGTGCAAATTAACAGGAGAATTACAGCAGCAAAGAGTATGGTTGGAGGGTGCTGCCGTTCCTTGTTTTGCTTTATTTTTCTCATTTATTCCTGATGTCTGTCTCATTCCTGTCCCTCTTCCAGAAGCACCCATGCTAACGTAATGTGTCTGGAATCTTCCTGGATAAGAATCTGTGAAAAATACATGGGGTTGTTTTGTAGATGTTTATAACATTTACAGTAAAGGACTCTACTCTTACCTCAGGAGGGTGTGGCCGACAGGCCTCACCAGACGCCTGGGCACCTGCTGGCACACAGCAGAGTTGCAGATGTGTCCCGATTTGCTGGCTAGAACCCTGAACGTTCTTTGGGGGGTCTTGGCCATTCAGTTTTCCCCTTTGGAAAAGTCACTCCTCATATTTTGTTGGTTTTCTGTGAGTGTTCTTATCTTTTTTCTTACTGATTTGTAGGAGCGCCTCCAGTTAATCACTCTTGTCATTTGGTGACCTGTCACCCCGTCTGTTTTTGTTTTTGTCACCTTACATTTTGTGCTTTTGAGGTCTTTGTTTTTGAGGTTTTATTTTTTTTCCCCATCTCAAGATCACAAAGATATTCTCCCACAATTTTTTCTTTTACTAGTTCTAGAGTTACACATTTCACGTTTAGGTCTCTACTTGCCCTTTATTTATAACATGAGGCAAGTGTTCACATGGAGTTTTCCTCCTAATATCATTTACGGAGCAGCCTCCTCTTTCCTGAGTCCTGTCCCAGCCCTCCGGCCCCCAGGCCACTCCCTGGTTTGGAGCTGTGGCAGGCTCTCGCAGCTGGGAAGGCAAGTGCCCTTGGTGTTTTATTTTCAGAATTAATCTGCCTATTTGTAGACCTCTTTTCCTCCCTTTAATTCTAGAAGAATTCTTTTTCTTTGGTTAGATGCCTCAACAAAAAAAGTTTCTGCTGACCTAGGTGGTTTGGCCCAGTGGATAGAGCATCAGCCTGTGGGCTGAAGGGTCCCAGGTTTGTACCGGGGTTGCTGGCTGGATCCCCAGTGGGGGAGGGGGGGCGTGCGGAGGGCAGCCGATCAATGATTCTCTCTCATCATTGATGTTTCTATCTCTCTCTCCCTCTCCCTTCCTCTCTGAAATCAATAAAAATATATATATTTTTAAAAGTTTCTGCTGGCACTGTGATTGTAATCATAATTCATTAGTAAGCTTGGGCTGATTGGCTTTTCTATAGCGCTTAGTCATCCCCTCATGAACTTGGTGTATGTTTCCCCTTACGTTCATTCTTGAGCCCTTTGACAGAATGTAAACATTTCTGCCTCTTAGTTCTCCTGCAGGCTTTGCTTGATCAATTCCTGGATAACTTGTAGCTTTTGTTGTTAATTGTGTGAAATCTGCTCTATGACTTTTCATTCTCATCAGGTACAGTCTTCTAGTGTGTGGGGATTTTTACATAGAGATGACAGTTTTGTCCCCGTGTCCCCTCCCAACCGTGTTTGTTTTTTTCCTCTTGGCTGATTGCACTGGTGGGGCAGCAGGACTATTGAGTTGGAGCAGGGAGGGTGTACATCCTGTTTTCTTCCCAGAACATGGTGGCCATTATTGTCATTATCGCTGCTCTCCCAGTGTTGGTCCAGGTTGCAGTATGACTTTGGGAGTGGTTTTTAATAGTATCTTGAGTGCCATCCCTGGCGTGTAGGTGGTGGCTACGGTTGAGAGGATTTTGAGGTGCTATCCAGGCCCATTTGGAAAAAAATGCCAGGATCAGCTGGGCCTTTCTGCTGGGGTTCATGGGGTCAGAGGCACCGGGATTGTGCAAACTTTACTTAGTTCCTTTCCCAGTGCCAAAACCAGATGCTTCCCTTGACCTGGAGATATGTGGGTGCTGGGCAAGCCGCTGAGCCCTCCATGTACATCCTCATGCCCACCTGTGTCCTCTCTCCCCAGAACGTGCTGGCCAAAGCCCTCTATGACAACGTGGCCGAGTCCCCAGATGAGCTCTCCTTCCGCAAGGGGGATATCATGACGGTGCTGGAGCGGGACACACAGGGCCTGGACGGCTGGTGGCTCTGCTCGCTGCACGGGCGCCAAGGCATCGTGCCCGGGAACCGCCTCAAGATCCTCGTGGGCATGCACGACAAGAAGCCTGCAGGGCCCGGCCCCGGCCCACCTGCCCCCTTGACCCCTCCCCAGCCTGGCCTCCACAACCCAGCTGCCCAGTACACGCCTATGCTGCCTGTCGCTTACCCACCGCAGTCTGACAGCATCTACCTGGTGCCCACCCCCAGCAAGACCCAACAGGGGCTCTACCAAGCCCCTGGGCCCAGTCCACAGTTCCAGTCTCCCCCGGCCAAGCAGACAGCCACATTCTCGAAGCAGGTGCCCCATCACCCCTTCCCCAGCCCAGCCCCAGACCTTTACCAGGTGCCTCCAGGGCCTGGCAACTCCACCCAGGACATTTACCAGGTGCCACCTTCTGCTGGGATGGGGCTTGACATCTACCAGGTTCCCCCATCCATGGATGCACGCAGCTGGGAGGGGACGAAGCCACCGCCAAAGGTAAGGCCACCCTGGCATGGTTGGGCAGCCCTCCTGGTGGGTTTCGCCCAGACTTCAGTTTCTGGGCACAGCAGGGCACAGCTAAACACCCTTGGGTTCTCTGGGGCTCCATCTGTGGCTGTGTATTTGATCTGGGGCTAAGGTGGGAGGTGATTGTTTGGGGAATGTGTTCATTCTGCTGCTGATGATGGGAGTAAACAGGCTGGGCCAGCCCAGAGAGGAGATAGCTGAGACAAACCCCAGTGGGAGAACGAAGCCTGTCAAAGGCCTGGAGGTGTGGAAAAGTCTCCGTATTCTGGGTTGGCAGTTAGGGCTTGGCTGGTGATGCAGGAGCAACAGGCTGGGGTCAGACTCCCAGGGGCCTGGTGCCACCTAAGACCCAGATGCTTTCCTGAAGATAGAGGGTTTTGAGTGGAAGTGACCTGCTCAACCCATATTCTAGGAAGTCATTCTGCCCAGAGAGTGGAGGTATGGGAGCATTGAGGGGCCCAGGCAGGGGCAGGGGACCCAGGAAAGGGCAGGAGAGTTGGGAGTGTAGGGTGGCACTTGAAGGGGAGAAATCCAGCATGGAGTACAGTGCAGCAGTTAGGGGAGTGTGGCTGAAAACCCTAAAGAATGAATTGAACAAAAGGAGAGGTTTTTTTTCTCAGTTTGGAAGTGAGCAGTGCAGGCCTGACACACAACTCTGTGCCTATCAGGGGCCATGGCTCCTTCCATCTTGTTGCTCTGACATTGTCGATGTAGGGCTTGAGTCTCGTGGGCCAGGGTAGTTGCCTTGTGAGCTCTAACCAGCATGGCTACATCCTGGCGAGCAGGAAAGGAAGAAGGGACAAAGGGGAGAGGCCAGTCGTCTTGTGCCTGGAGGTTCTGGGGCGGGGGTGTCAGTCCCTTGGGCGGGGGTAGAGCACATCTTCTGGCCATCCTGGCTCCATAGTTGCCCAACCCTTCTCTTTTGGGGCATGTTAGTGGGCCTGCAGGCACCTACGAGTGACCTGTTTGTAACTCCTGCACAGTGGGGAGAATATTGCCTATGGCCGTGGTCGGCAAACTGCAGATCGCGCGCCACATGCAGCTCTTTGGCCCCTTGAGTGTGGCTCTTCCTAAGCCTTAGGAGTACCCTAATTAAGTTAATAACAGTGTACCTACTTATATAGTTTAAGTTTAAAAAATTGGGCTCTCAAAAGAAATTTCAATCGTTGTACTGTTAATATTTGGCTCTGTTGACTAATGAGTTTGCCGACCACTGGCCTATGGGATTGCCAGTACAGAGTTGTCCTGAGAGAGAATCTAGTTAAGCCTCTTGTGAGCTGTTGCCAGTGGGATGTTGGGCCAGGGGACAAGGCCCCACACCCTCCCCAGTCTGTCTGCCTGAAGGAAGGAGACAGCACTGAAGAGGGAGGCCAGACCCCACTGGCTGCTTTGGGCTGAATCAGGAGCAACATTTTCTCACCTTTGGCCTGTGTCTTCTCATGTACACATCCCTTCAAAAATTGGGGAGTGGAGTTTCCTGAGGCCTGGAGAGGGAAGTCCCACGGACTTGGGGGACAAAGTGGCCACACCCAGCTCTCCTGTCTCCTCCATGGTTGTTCACCCTTTACAGCTCACCTAGGAGGACCCTGAGAAACTGGTGTGGAGCCCTCACCAGCAGGGAAGTTCTTACAGTCTTCCCAGCTCCAGCTCCAGCTCCTCAGCTTGTCCCTCCTCAGAGGGAGACCACAGCGGGTGTGACTCGGAGGCTCTGGTGGGAGAGGATGGGCAGTGGGCATAGCAACCAGGCTTTGCTGGATCAGCTTCCCTGGGCCCAGGGCCGCCTGTGTTTGGAGAGGTAGCAGCCGAGTGGACACTCGCTCCACAGCACTGAGCCTCTGTCCTCTGAGCCAGCCCAGGGTGAGGTGGGAGACTTGCCCCTGCCCACAAGATGGAGCTTAGCAGCCAGGAGACCTTCCTGGAGGTCATTGGCTGGCTGGCAGAAGGTGTCCAAGGGGCTCCATAGACACTGGCTATCAGGGAACCCTGGGTCACCGGCTCCCACTTCCTGGTCCTTCAGCTCTCTGGCCAGAGATGGGCGGTGCTGGACTGGGATGACCTAGACTAGGCTGCTCCCAGGTAGCTTTAGCAGGAAGTAGTAGCAGAGAGCAGTTCCTAGCTGGTGAGCCTTGGGACAGGCCCTAGTTCATCCCCCTACATGCGCGCGCTCTCTCTCTCTCTCTCTCTCTCTCTCTCTCTCTCTCTCTCTCTCTCTCTCTCTCTCTCTCTCTCTCTCTCTCTCTCTCTCTCTCTCTCTCTCTCTCTCTCACACACACACACACACACACAGTCCATGCTCTGCACACACCCCAGGGAGGCATACCTTCCCCCTTCCCTCGTCTTTGCAGGCAGGCCTGCCCTGGTGCATCTGTGAGCAGGCAGGCAGGAGGCCTGTGGGCCAGGCAGCAGTGAGACCAGGTATTGGTCATTGCCTCCGTTTCCCTCCCATTGGTGAGACTTGCTGTCAGTCTGCTCTGGACTCACCTGGCTGAGGCCCAGTGGCCCTCCCCCAAGAAACCTCATTGCTCCTGACCTGGGCAGCCTCGATTACATCTGCTTTTATTTTATGATCATGAAAGTGAAGCTTGTTTGTCATAAAAAATGCGTAATGTATGAAAAGGTCTAGACAGGAGATGCCCAGTCGAGGTAATCACTGGGAGATTTTGGCATGTTTTGTCTAGCATACTCTCTATTCATCTTTCACAGATTTGTACACATACTTTTGCATTTTGAGGTAGTAAATCCAATATCAGATAGATATCGAAGCATTTTGTTGAGTCCCTAAACATGATTGTGACTACTGCCCTGGATTTGCTCTGTTGCCCCTCCATGGGTGGGCTCTAGGCAGTTTCTGATGACACGTGTCTCTGACACACAGCCAGGCGTGGACATCTTGGTGCGTGCGCATTTGTGTCCACATTTCAGGGTTGTGCTTTCATAAGCCTCGTCCTCCCCCTCACAAGTCTGGGAAACAGGCTCCTGGTCCAGGGGAGAGGTTGGCTGGGCCTTGGAGAAGCCCTGCCGACTTTGGCTGGGGGACTGAGTGGCTTGAGAGAGGTCAGGGCCACAGCAGGGTGTCAGCACCATTTGGGCAGGGGTGTGGCTTTAGGAGGCTGAGGGCAGAAGTAGGTAGGGCCCTCAGGGGGAGGGGTGTTTTTGTGAGGTCACTCTTGGGGGACTGCCTCTGGGTCAGGGGCCGCAGCTGTGCCTAAGGGAACAGCTGTGGCTCTGGGTCAGGCGCTGGGGAGACACAGCTGAGCTCAGTTCTGTTCATGCCTAAGGGAACAGCTGTGGCTCCGTTTCCCTCCCAGGCGCTGGGGAGACACAGCTGAGCTCAGTTCTGTTCCTTTTGGGAGCTTCATCCCCCTAGGCTCCTGGTGCCGGGCCATGGGGGTGTCATGCTAGGTTTGTTCCTCACTCTCAAAGAGAGGTTAGGTGGGCATCTACTCCGTCCCACAGCATTCCAGTACTGCTCCATTCCTCAGAGGAGGAAACCAAGCTTCCAGATGCAGGTGGAGTGGGGGTGTGCCAGGCCAGTCAGCCTGGGTCACATGAGCCAGTGACCCGTTTGCAGATGGGAGAGACTGGCAGCCGAGCTGCCTGGACAGGTGGCCCATCCCATCTCACTGGGTCTTTGAAGCCGCTAGTGTTATGTCTCACTACTGCCCTGCAGATGCCCTGCCCGGTTGTCAGTCTTTCGGTGTGCATCTGGCAGTGGGTATGCGTGTGTCTGTCTTGCACTGTTGAGATGTGTGTGAGAGCACGTGGTCTTGGGTTGGGGTCTGTGTTTTCTCCCAGACTCGGGCTGTGACCCCACCCTGGGGGCCTCAGGTCCTGCTAATGGGGCCCAGGTGCAGAGCAGGGCGGCCTGTGATTAGGTGGCTCAGCAGCTCTCTGGAGAGCTGGTTTCCCTAATGAGCTTTTCCCCACTGGTGGCTGCCTTACTATTTTTTTCTCCCAGAAAAACGTAAGCTGGCCAATATGGCTGCTTACTGTCACCAGCTCAGCCGCAGGCGTGGCAAGCTGCCCAGCGCCTGGGTCTGGACCCCAGAGCCCTTCTGCCTGCGCTGCCTGCCCTGTGTCATCTGCGGGAGACTGGGTCGGGGTGCGAAGGGGGAGTTGCACACCCCTCTTCATGAGGCCCGGTCTCCACCTGCCTTTTGGAGGCCAGCAGGGCCTCGAGACACCTCAGGCTTTGCCTCCAGGCCCCGCCAACCTGCCACGTCCCGCCAGCTCCCGCCCGCCCGCCTGCCTGCCCTGCTGTTGGCAGGTTCCAGTGTCTAAAAATAGCACTGGAGGAGACTCAAGTCTGGGGCTCCAAGAGGGAGATGAGTCTGGGGAGGGCCGCCAGCTCCACTTCCAGACACGCCGGGGTGGGAGGCAGTGGGCGGGGAAACCCCATGGAGGCACGCCCCAAGCTAACAGGAGCCTGCCCAGGAAGGAGGCAGGCAGGGGATGCGTGAGCTGGAGGCTCTGCCAGGCCCTGGGCTGATGAGAAGAGTGCTGGTGCCTGCACTTCTGGGGGAGACACTGTTCTACTGGCGGCTGCCCATGCGTGGGGGCTGGGCACAGCCAGCCTGGACACAGGATTCTGGGGGCCGTGAGCCTGAGTGCTGGCCCTGCCTCAGCTCTACTGCCCAGGGATGTGTGTGGGGAGGGCCCGCGTCACCCCATCCCAGAGATCCCCTTTGATTAGGGAACAAAAGGCCTTTCTGTCAGGAGAAGATCAGGGCTAGCAGCCTTGGGGAGGCGTGCCCTGAGCTGGCCTAGGAGACCTGCCAGCCTGTCCCTCGGGCTGACCCTCCCACACAGCTGACCCTCCCACGGGCCCAGGGTGCCTGTGGGAAGCAGGCTGCGTGCCCAGCACTGCCTGCCAGGCCGGGTGCTGACATGAAGGGCTGTGGGCAGTCTGCGGCTCCGGATCCGGGGCCCAGGGACGGGCAGCGGGGAGGGGAAGGGGCTGGCCTCCTCTCTGGGCCGATGTTACCTGTTCGGGTGAGTGGTGGTCTCGGGCCTTGTGGGTGGGGAGTGGGAGTCTTGGCTACTCTCACTCCATCTGCTTGAGAACTGGCCCTGAGGTCTGGGAGTCCCTACTGGGCCTGTCCTCAGGAGTCTCCCCAAGATGTGCAGTGGGGGGAGTAGAGGGCCGGGGGCTGCTTGCTGCTCTGCCGGGCCACCTCCTCTGGGCCCAGCCTGGCACCACACTTCCATCTGTACTGGATCCTGCAGTCAGGACAGCCCCTCGTGGGCAGACTTTCCTAGGAGCGTGCAGCTGGGAAGTGTCCTGAGGCAAAGGCACCCCACTCAAGGATGGCCCATCCTCCCCCAGCCCATAGGCCCCCTCTTCTGAAACCTGGTCATCCAGGTGTAGAGGCCACTTCCTTTTCCTGGTTTCCTGGCGTAGCACGTCATTGAAGAAAGGGCAGAGAATGCAAGGGGATGAGAATGCCCTTGCCTCTGAGTGGCCTCTGAGCCCACTCTTGGGGGACCCCTGCCCCTCACCTTTGTGTGTCTCAGCCAACTCACAGGGAGTGGAGTCTCCCTGAGGACCTGAGAGTGGACCCTGGAGGCTGGCTTCCAGGGCTGGTGGTGACAGTCGGCTGTCTGCCCCTAGGTGGTGGTGCCCACCCGCGTGGGGCAGGGCTATGTGTTCGAGGCCTCCCAGCCAGAGCAGGACGAGTACGACATCCCGCGCCACTTGCTGGGCCCGGGGCCCCAGGACATCTACGACGTGCCCCCTGTTCGAGGGCTTCCCAGCCAGTACAGCCAGGAGGTAGGTGCCTGCCTGCCTGGGTGGGGGTGACTTGGCTGGCCCTGCTGAGGGAGGAGGGGCTTTCCCCGCCCGGGCCAGGGTAGGTGGCTCTGGAGTTTCTGCTCTTTCCATCCCCTTAGGAGGCCCTGGCACCTGTATCACTGCACCTTTTCTGCCCCAGGTATATGACACGCCTCCCATGGCTGTCAAGGGTCCCAATGGCTGGGACCCATCGCTGGACGTGTACGACGTGCCCCCCAGTGTGGAGAAGAGCCTGCCGCCATCCAGCCACCACGCGGTGAGCAGTCGGGGTGCTGGGGCCTCACTGGCTGGTCCTGACTGAGCTCGGGTCTGGGTATGACTGTGAGTGTGCACTGGGGTGGGGGCATCAAGAGACCTGACTCCAGACCCCAGCTTTGCCCTCACTCACTCTGCGATGGGTGCTCCTGAGCCTCAGCGTCTTTGGCTGTAAAAGGGCCACGTGAAGGGCCTTCTTCACGGTGTGTGAGAGGAACACACGGGTATCAGAAGGTGACCACAGAGTCTGTCGCCCAAACCCGACACTTCCGAGAGCAAAAGGGGGTCCAATAATAATGCGGGGGCATCAGGCACAAGCCAAGGTGTTGTCACCCTGACTATATACACAGATAGCTCAGCCAAGTACCTGCCACAGAGTAGGGAATACACAGGCGACGGCGGTGGTGATGGTGGTGGTGATGGTGGTGAATGGTGATGGTGATGGTGGTGGTAGTGATGATGGTGATAGCAGTAGTAGTGATGGCAGTAGTGGTGAATGGTGGTGGTAGTGGTGATGGTGGTGATGGTAGTGAATGGTGATGGTGGTGGTGGTGGTGATGGCAGTGGTGGTGGTAGTGAATGATAATGGTGGTGGGGGTGGTGGTAGTGGTGATGGTGATGGAGGCGGTGATGATGATGGGGGCAGGGATGGGGATGGTGGTGGGGGTGGTGGTAGTGGTGATGGTGATGGAGGCGGTGATGATGATGGGGGCAGGGATGGGGATGGTGGTGGGGGTGGTGGTAGTGGTGATGGTGATGGAGGCGGTGATGATGATGGGGGCAGGGATGGGGATGGTGGTGGGGGTGGTGGTAGTGGTGATGGTGATGGAGGCGGTGATGATGATGGGGGCAGGGATGGGGATGGTGGTGGGGGTGGTGGTAGTGGTGATGGTGATGGAGGCGGTGATGATGATGGGGGCAGGGATGGGGATGGTGGTGGGGGTGGTGGTAGTGGTGATGGTGATGGAGGCGGTGATGATGATGGGGGCAGGGATGGGGATGGTGGTGGTGGTGGTAGTGAATGGTGATGGTGGTAGTGGTGGTGGTGGTGGTGGTAGGGTTGTGATATCTGATCTCCCACTGAGTGTTTGAAGTTACACAGTGAATTAACTTATATAATCCTCACAACAAGCCTGTGAGGGGATCTCCCGTCTTAGAGGCAAGCAGTCACCTGCCTTAGGTCACACAGTGGAGCCAGGATGCTGAGCTCAGGTCTGGCCCCAGAGTTGGGCTCTGAACCACATTTGTGCTAGAATGGTGGTGAATGTGCACCGGGCTGTGGCTGGGTCCTGTCCCTCAGCTCCAGGTGGGCAGATGGGCAGGCAGCCTTGACCACCCTTTGGCCCCTCAGGTGTATGATGTTCCTCCGTCGGTGAGCAAGGACGTCCCTGATGGCCCACTACTGCGTGAAGAAACCTACGACGTGCCCCCTGCCTTCGCCAAGGCCAAGCCCTTTGACCCAACCCGCCACCCATTGGTCCTCGCTGCACCCCCCCCAGACTCATCACCCGCTGAGGATGTGTACGACGTGCCGCCCCCTGCTCCCGACATCTATGACGTGCCCCCTGGCTTGCGGCGGCCTGGCCCCAGCACCCTCTACGACGTGCCCCGTGAGCGGGTTCTTCCTCCCGAGGTGGCTGACGGCAGCGTAGCCGACGATGGTGTGTACGTGGTGCCCCCCTCCGCTGAGCGAGAGGCCCCCGCTGATGCCAAGCGCCTGTCTGCCTCCAGCACAGGCAGCACTCGCAGCAGCCAGTCGGCCTCCTCCCTGGAG
>NW_005356042.1:15337274-15347482 GCF_000412655.1 Myotis brandtii
CGGGCTGGGGGCTGGCGCAGCACCACGGAGCCTCAGGAGCCCCCAGCACAGGACCTGCGGGCTGCTGTGGCCGCTGTCCAGGGGGCCGTCCATGAGCTGCTGGAGTTTGCCCGCAGCGCCGTGGGCAACTCTGCCCACACTTCTGACCGTACACTGAATGCCAAGCTTAGCCGGCAACTGCAGAAGATGGAGGACGTGTACCAGACATTGGTGGCCCATGGTCAGACCTTTGACAGTAGCCGAGGAGGCCCTGGGGCCACTTCTGAAGACCTGGACCGCCTGGTGGCCTGCTCACGGGCTGTGCCCGAGGATGCCAAGCAGCTGGCTTCCTTCTTGCATGGCAATGCCTCGCTGCTCTTCAGACGGACCAAGGCCCCTGTCTCAGGGCCCGAGGGGGGCGGCTCCCTGCATCCCATCCCCACCGACAAGGCCAGCAGTATCCAGTCCCGGCCCCTGCCCTCACCCCCCAAGTTCACCTCCCAGGACTCACCGGATGGGCAGTACGAGAACAGTGAGGGGGGCTGGATGGAGGATTACGACTATGTCCACCTGCAGGTGGGTGCCCGCCCTGCCCAGGTTCCCCGGTCCTCTTTGAGCTCTGGTTTTTCCACCCCTGTCATGGGACCCTTATCACCCTCACTGAGGGCTTTGTGGCCCAAGGAGGATTTGGCCCCAGGAGGGCCTCGATGGGTCCCTTGTCCTCCTCTCACTTTGAGCTTCTAGGCCAGAGGGCCCCCCAGAAGCCCATTCCTCTCCCCACCTCAGGCCTTTGGGCCAACGCATCCTTGTCATCAGGGTCCTGCAGGTGAACCAGGGCAGAGGTGGCTGTTCTGTTTGGGGAGGTGGGTCCTGAAATATAAGCAAAGACAAAGATACTTCCAGGCAAGGGGGAACAAGCAAGGGGATGAGAAGGTGGTCCTCTGAGCAGAGACCGGGTGCCAGCCAGGTGGTCTCGGCATTCCAGGCTGAGATCTGGCACGGGGTCAGCACAGGGCAGGGGCAGGTGGGCAGGCTCTGTAAGCCTAGAGCAGTGGTTGGCACATGGGGCTCTTTGGCCCCTTGAGTGTGGCTCTTCCACAAAATACCATGTGCGGGCGCGCGTGTACAGTGCGATTGAAACTTCGTGGCCACACTCAAGGGGCCAAAGAGCCGCATGTGGCTTGCGAGCCGCAGTTTGCCGACCACTGGCCTAGGGGACGGGCATGAATGTGACTTCTGGCACCGGAACGAAGGCAGGGAGGCTGGCCTTGGCCACATGTAGTATGCCCACCCCTCCCTGTGCTGGCCAGAGATGGAGGCCCAGGAGGGCTGCTTCCTCTGGAAGCTGACCCACCTTGGGCCCGTGGCCTCGGTGCGAGCCTGGTGCAGTGTGCAGCGCCACCTGGTGGCCACTCTTCTCACTGCGCCCCCTCCTGGTCTGGGGGGGTCCTGGCTCAGCCCAGTCCTTGTGTCTCCCCTCCAGGGGAAGGAAGAGTTTGAGAAGACTCAGAAGGAGCTGCTGGAAAAGGGCAACATCATGCGGCAGGGGAAGGGTCAGCTGGAGCTGCAGCAGGTGAGGACGCGGGACACCCGCTGCTTCAGCAAACGCTGCTTGTCTGTCAGAAGCCAGCCTGCGGAGCTGAGCCTCGGGCCTCCCTCCCAGCCCCACTCCACTGCATCCTGGCCCCATGCGTTTGCTGGGTTGACACTAGCAGAGTGATCGTGGTGGACGTTTTAGAGTGAACATAGAGAAAAGTGTAAGAAAGCAGGAAAAGAAGCCGGTTACCCAGAGGAGTGTTTAACATGGTACTTTGTGAACAGTTACATCTGCCTTTATCTCACCCGTTTTTCCATGGCATTAAACATTCCTCATAAATTATTTTATAAGGTCATATAGCATTATTGTTGAACATTTAAATCGTACCCAGTTTTCTTTATAAATCATTTATCTGCAAATATAGAATCTCCTTCATATTTTGTACCACTTGAAAAAGACAGTTTACAAAAACTAAGGGAGTTTTATTCTGATTATGAAGATAATAAAAATTAAAACATAGACTAGCACAAAATAAACGCAGAAATATCACCCATAAAGTTCTCTGCTTGGTGCATTAAGTCTTTTTATGTTGTATATGTTAAGAACATGATTTTTTTTTTTTTACTTTTCATTTTGAAATATTTATAAATTCACAGGGAGTTGCAAAGAGTTTCCCCACGATTATGTTCTGACTGATTAGAGAGCAGCACCCAGACAAGAGTGATGTCCCTCGTCTTCACAGCCACTCAGTTCTCCATGTCTCTCATTGTGCCATTTTTAAAATGTGATAGAAATGGAATCATAAAGGAGATTGACAAAAGTTATTTGGAGAATCTCTAGAACAGTGGTTCTCAACCTTGGCTGCACATTAGAATCACCTGGGAATCTTTTTAAAATCCTGATTTCTGGGCCTCATCCTCCGGAAATTCTGTTTCTTTGTTACTAATGTTGTGGCCCCACCCCATAACAAAGAAACAGAAATTCCAGAGGATGAGGCCCGGAAATCAGGATTAAAAATCTGCCAATAGGACAGGAGGCCTGTCCCCGCGGCTGCGGACTCCGAGTGCCGCCCCTTTTGAGCCCTCATACTCTGTGGCTGCAGTCTCACTCTGCCTTCCCTCTCCCCAGCTGAAGCAGTTTGAGCGGCTGGAGCAAGAGGTGTCCCGGCCCATCGACCACGACCTGACCAACTGGACGTCGGCCCAGTCCCTGGCCCCAGGGCGGACAGGCAGCCTGGGGCCCTCGGACCGGCAGCTGCTGCTCTTCTACCTGGAGCAGTGCGAGGCGAACCTGACCACGCTCACCAACGCGGTGGATGCCTTCTTCACCGCCGTGGCCACCAACCAGCCACCCAAGATCTTTGTGGCGCACAGCAAGTTTGTCATCCTCAGCGCCCATAAGCTGGTGTTCATCGGGGACACGCTGTCGCGGCAGGCCAAGGCAGCTGACGTCCGCAGCCAGGTGACTCACTACAGCAACCTACTGTGCGACCTCCTGCGTGGCATCGTGGCCACCACCAAGGCTGCTGCCCTGCAGTACCCATCGCCCACCGCCGCCCAGGACATGGTGGACAGGGTCAAGGAGCTGGGTCATAGCACTCAGCAGTTCCGCCGGGTCCTGGGCCAGCTGGCAGCTGCCTGAGGACAGTGACCTGAGGGATGGAGGGTGGGGGACGAGGGCAGTGATGGTCCGAGCTGCCCCGAGCACCTCCCCGAGAGTCTCAGTGCTGCAGGCCTGGGGACAGGCATCCCCAGCTTCCCCAGGCCTGGTGCCCAGCCTGTCAGGGATTTGTACATATTTATGACAGGGCAGGGTGTGGGCTCAGGAGCCCAAGCAGAGCTAGGCCCCCAGAGCCCGGGCCAGGGAGCAGGCTGGCGTCTTCCCTGAGGGCGCTGCAGGCCTGGGGAGGTCCCAGCTCAGCAGCCAGGCCACAGGCGTGCAGGCCCCTTGGCCCACACGGCCTTGGTGACCCCTGGGGGCTGACCTCAGCCCCATGAGGGTGCTATGTCCCCCCAGGGGTCAGTGCCACTGAGATGTGCTCCTCAGCACCAAGAGAAACCCCTAAAAAACTATTTTTCATTATTGATTTTCCAATCATTTGACTAACAGTCTACATTTAAATAAAATTTTAAAAATGAAAAGCAGCCTCCTGAGGTGTGAGAGGCGGAGGACCCTTGGAGGGAAGGTGGGGTGTGCTCACGGTGATGCCCAGCGTAGGAGTGGGTTGAGGAGACCTGTGGTGAGGCTGTGGACGTCCTCTGGGGAATGGGAGGGTCCCAGCAGAAGAAAGCCAAGGCCACGGGAAACGGCTGGGCCACGGAGATAAGGCCAGTATCCCCTGCAAGGTGGGGCCAGGTTTGCTAATGGATGCAAGGCCTTGGGAGCTGGGGGTCCGTCCAGCCCGCCATGAAGTCTGGGCTGGGAGGCAGATGTCCGGGTCTGGTTCGGAGGTTCTGAGAGTCAGGCCTGCTCTGCCTAGGCCACGGCTCTCCTGGCTGGTTTTTTTGTTTGTTTTCATTTAATTATGTTTTTCTTAATTTCAGAGAGAAAGGGAGAGGGAGAGATAGAAAATCAATGATGAGAGAGAATCATTGATTGGCTGCCTCCTGCACACCCCCTACTGGGGATAGAGTCTGCAACCCGGTTCATAGGTCAATGTTCAACCACTGAGCACACCGTCTGGGCACTGACTGGTTCTTTAATAGGACAGAAGCTGCCGGGAAAGGGCAGCAGTTCCCTCATCAACCACTGAGTGTGGTGGGTCCCCGCCAGTGGCTCCAGTAGGCCTGGGAGAGGCAGCCAGGGGGCAGCTCCCGGGAGGGTTCCTGGAGCCACAGGTGTGGGACCAACAGCAGGCCTGTCCTCTGGATGCCACTCCCCGGCACCAGGCCAAGCCAAGCACTGAGCAGGGGGTGGATGGTGAGCACCCCGCAGCCCAGGTGGGAGCTGGGGGCCAAGGTCCTATTCATCTGCCTGGCCACTCTGGGGAAGTGACGAAGGAGGGACCCACCCAGGACCCCCTGCACCAGGTGGAGTGAAGGCCCAAGCTCAGGAGCAGAGTGAGGCCTTACAGGCCCTGACACAAGAGACGGATGCCATCAACATGTTTTCACGGGTTTATTGAGCTTTGTGGGAGCAGGGTTGTCAGGGAGACCAGGGCAGGGCCAGGGCCTCAGTTGTCGGCCAGGATCTGCCGCACCCAGGGCATGAGCTCCGTGACCCGGGCGTACACGCCAGGGCTGGAGGTGGAGCAGGTGCCGCTGCCCCAGGACACGATGCCCACCAGGGTCCAGGCTCCATCCTTCTGGCAGACCAGGGGGCCCCCAGAGTCGCCCTGCAGGAGGAGGAGAGGGCTTGGGTCTGGCAGCCCAGGTAGCCTGGCCCAGAGGCCCCTGGATGGTTCCCAGAGCCCAGTCCAGGGCCTGGCAGCCCTAGACCCAGCACCCGTCTCCTGGAAGGATTATGGGAACCTGAGCAGCTCTTTTAGCTCATGCCCTGGAAGTTGGGACCACCCCAGGGTGAGGTTCTGTGATGGAGGCTCACAACGCTGGTTTGATAGGAGGAAAGCAAGGGCAGTGGGGCCATGATGAGGAGCAAGGGCTGCTTCTGGAGCCCTGGGCACCCGTTCCTTGCCCAGGCGGCGCCCTGTACAGCTCCAGGAGGAGCTGTTTGCTCAGAACTCGACATCCATGGAATCTTGCATTGTGGTGGCCCCAAGCCCCACCGAGTCAGTGGTGGCCCGCCAGGAGATCCTTCCCAGCCTCAGCTAGGAGCACCCAGGAAGGAGCCTGCCTGCTCCCCACTTCCCTCTGCCCACGCCCCTGGCCTGGGCTCTTGCCTGAACCCACCCCAGCCACAACCAGGTGGGAGGTTCTGAAGAAAAAGGAGGGGGTTCCTGCTACCAGGCGGGGAGGAAGGGGTGCAGAGTGAGCCCAGGCAGCCATACCATGCAGGAGGAGACGCCGCTGGCGCCGGCGCAGACCATGAGGTCGGTGATCTTGTTGCCCCAGAACTTCTTGCAGCTGGCGTTGGACAGGAGGGGCAGGGCCGCCTGCTGCAGCTTGTCGGGGGTGTTGGCATCTGGAAGGGCCGGTGGTGGTCAGCACCAGCAGCCCCCCTGCCCGCAGCCTCCACCTGCCGCCCGCCCACCGGGTCACTCACTGTTGTGTTTGGTCAGGCCCCAGCCGGTGGTGGCGCACAGGGTGCCGGCGGGGAAGTCGTCGGCCTCATCGGGCAGGCACACGGCAGACACGGTCTGAGAGAAGCGGGCGGGCGTGGCCAGCTTCAGCAGGGTGATGTCGTTGTTGACGGTGAACATGTTGAACTTGGGGTTCTTGAACACCTGAGATGGGGCGGACAGCCACAGTTGGGGTCTGAGCAGAAACCGACCCAGGGCTGGGTCACCCTCATCTGTTGGGGTCCAACCCCAACAGGTCCAGGGGAGCTCGAAGGTGTGGACGGAGTCGGCGAAGAAGGAATGACACGGAGGCAGTGTTCAGATGATCAGCAAAGCCAGGTTCTCTTTAGCCAGGTTCTCCAGCCAGGTTATGTCTTTATTCTCCTGTTACATCTGTATTTATACCAGTTGATTTTAATCCTATCCATTCTATTCCAACGGTTAGGGCGTTTGTTATCTCATATGCTGTGCAGATGTTTCTTTCCTGCAGCGACTGTGTCAAGCAGCAAGGATGGACCGGCTTCCGGCACTCATCGCCTCCGTCCCCTCTGACCACGGGCCACTTCAGCTCGGCAGCTTCTTTCATGGGCCCAGGACGGAGGTGCCGACCCCCCTGCATGGAACCTCACCCCCTGCTTTCTGCTTTTGCCCATCTGGAGGGGGTATTGGGTGACCGGGAGGAACTTGGCTTCCTTTACCTCCCCGCAGCCCAGGGCTTTCTCAGGATGTTGGCCCAGCCCCGTTAGCCTGCCCTGCCTGGGCCACCTTACCTTGGCAATCTTCAGCACCTGGGTGTCCTCAGCGTCTGAGCCCTGGTCAAACTCCCCAGCCACAACCAGGTGGGAGGTTCTGAAGAGAAAGGAGAGGATTCCTGCTATGAGGTGGTGAGTGCGTGTGTGTGTGTGTGTGTGTGTGTGTGTGTATGCAGGTATATGGGCGTGTGTGTGTGTGTGTGTGTAGGTATATGGGCGTGTGTGTGTGTGTGTGTGTAGGTATATGGGTGTGTGTGTGTGTGTGTGTGTGCGCGCGCGCGAGCGCCTCTGTGTGGTGCTGGTCAGAGACAGGAGCTCCGAATGTCAACAGCTGCCCCGGGACAGCTGTGCTACAGCCTGTGAGTGTTTCTTTCCCAGTGACCCCTGGGAGGCCAGCAAGACTTGAGTTTTCTACACATTTCCAATTAGGAAACTGAGGAATGGAGCTCAGAAGGCCCTCCTCCCACCCCAATGGGTTTCCTGGGGACCCCAGGCCTCACCTGACCCCACAGTGGGCAGCAGTCACCACCCAGTCCTCGCTGATGAGGGAGCCCCCGCAGAAGTGGAAGCCGGTTTTGTCCTGGAGGAGGACGGGAGGTCAGCGCCGGCCGGACAGCGGCAGCCCTCGCGGGCCCCCCACCCCAGCGTGACCCTCACTCACCTGCAGGGACACCTGCCAGGGCCAGGAGCCGGGGACGGCGTCCTCCCCATTGACGATCCTGGACAGGCCGCTCAGCACGGGGTGGATGGCGGGGACTCCGCAGCCTGAGGTGGGCGTATGAGGTGAGGGGCAGAGGCCAAGGTCACCTCTGGGCCCCCCACCCAGGTCCCACCGCCCCAGGAATTCCCAGGGAGAGCTCAGTGTGCCCTGTGCTTCAGCCCAGACAAGCCCGGCAGGTTGAGTGCGGTGGTGCAGGGCGAATGCCTGGGCAGGGAAGCTGGGCTCCGGGATTTGAACCCAGCCCCAGCATTGCCTAGCTTAGCCGCTGAGTCTGTGTTCCCATAAACAAAATGGGACCATATGGTTGCTAACCTCGCAGAGCTGGTATAAGGATATGAGTTAACAGGTAAAGCACGAAGTTGTTCTGGGAACGTAAGCCCTCCGCAGACAAGAGTTTAAAAGGGCCCGAAAGGGCTGGTAGGGGCTGTCTTCCTGCTCACTATCTGAGTCGGTTTGGGAATCACCAACTCTCCAGAGAGCTTTCCGTCCCTCTGGATTTGTCCTCCCTGTTCCCCTGCACAGGTGTGAGGCCTCGGGGCAGCCCTAGGAGCAGCCACCTCCGCCCCAGGGCCTCACACTGGCTGGTCTGATCCAATCTTCCCAGCGTCTCCATTCTAGAGGTGGGGCTGCTGAGGCTCGGGCTGAGAGACCGCTCAGGCTCATACCACCTTGCATGATTGAACTGGGAGTGGGCCCCAGGGTTGGGGGCCCCGGCTGCTGCCGGCCCCAGCGCTCACCGAAGGCTGTGCCCAGGAGGGCGAAGCAAGAGAGGAGCCAGAGGAAGGCCATGGTGTCACTGTCAGGGAGGTGCAGGGCATGGGCCTGGGAGGCTCCCCATTTTATCCCTGTGACCAGGCTGTTATCTGGGGACCTTGAGGTGACCGTCTTTTTCCTGGGCAGGTGCCAAGTGGGCAGGATGTGCCCAAGCAGGCCCGCCTGGGACAGCAGCAGCTGCAGCCACGGCTTGTGCGTGGGGCCAGGGTCAAGGCAAAGGGGCACTGGTTTAGGTGGACCTTGACGCACAGCCAAGAGGAAATGAGATGTCACGGTTGTTCTTCATTCCCCTGCACTCGGCTTCCTCCCCAGGCCCTGCCTTGGGAGGGGCCCTGTGGCAGCAGCCAGACCTGGGCAAGCCACAGCCTAGTCTCTCACGGGCTGAGGGTCTGGACAAGTAATTTAGTTGGTCTATAAGTTCTTCAAAACCCCCTGGGCAGTGTGGTCGAGTGGGGAGGTGCAGGTGAGGGCACAGGTGGCCAGGGGCTGAGTGCTCCCCGAGTTTCGGGGATGGGTGTCCAAGAAGGCTCAGTGAGGCTCCGATGTCTGTGTGGCCCCTCGGGCTGCTTGAGGTGTGGTGTGGAAAGGCAAGCCGCCCCCTGCCGCTCACACAGACCTGGGTCCGGGGGCCACCTTGGGGCCCCTGCTATCGCCCCCCCGAAAGCTGATGCAGGCTGGACCAGGTGGGATCATGGGATCAGGGAGGCCTGTTTCTGGCTTGGACAACAGGGTGGGCAGTGGGGCCCTTTCCTAGCAATTGGCAAACTGGGGAGAAAGAAATTGAGGGTGATGCTGCTCCCCAAAACACACAGGGAAAACAATACGTCATGGCTGTTTCCAATTTCTGTCGCATTGATGATCATAGCGTGATGTTCACATACAGGTATCGGCACCAGGCCCTCTCTGACCCTATTTCCATATACACAAGATGGGGTGCTCATAGTATGTGTCCAGGCAGCGACCAGGCGGAGGGAGCGCTCCTAGGCTCACCAAGAGCCAGGGCAGGAGGCTGGGCTGGGGTGACCAAGGGGTGCACCTAGGAGAGCCCCAGTGGAGACACTGCTGAGCAGGGGCTCAGATCATCAAGTGTGTCCACCCCCCTCTCACCCCATGGCAGGGGCCCGAGTGGGGGAAGGGAAGGGCAAATGGGGGAGGGGCCTCGGTAGCCTGAGGCAACCTGTGGCCCTGGCAGTGGCTTTGGGAGCAGACAGCTGGCCGGGGCCCTGCACCCTCGTGCACACGTGCGGAGGCCTGGGAGCCAGCTCAGCTGCAGGTGTCCCGCTTCAGCTGGGGGGCGGGGCCAGGACCTGGCAGGGGCGGGGCCCTCGGCCCTCCCAGTGCTAGGAACACAGGTGTACAATCTTTTTCAGACCCTGCTTTTAATTCGTGGGGGTATTCATGCAGAAGTGGAATTGCAGAATCCTATGGTAGATCTGCTTAATTTTTTGAGGGCCCTCCATATGCTTCCACAGTGGCTGCACCATTTTCCATTCCCGCCAACAGTGCACAGGATTCAGATTTCTCCACACCTTTGCCAATTCTTTTTCTTATTGTTTTTTTTTGGTTTTCGTTTACGTTCACTATCCTAATGAGTGTGAAACCTTGCTGTGGTGTCGATGTGCATTTCAAAACGACTGGTGGCTTTGATCATCTTTCCTTGTGCTCACTGGCCGTTTGTATGACTCCCCAATATTTATGGGCCACTGATGCTGTAGGAACTTGGTGCCACAGCCTCTGCCTCCAGTACCTGTTCCCACCTGCACTTTAGCCTCTGCCGCCTCCAGTGTCATTTTGAGAACTTGTGATGCCATTCTGTGCCGTGACCAGGGTCTCACCCTTCCTGGCAAAGAGGCCATCCTGACTCCTCCCGGGTGAGCAACCCAATCCCAGAATCCCACGCTCCGAGGTCCCGGGGCCACAATGGCTGCAGCAGACACCGTCCTGCCCAAAACCTGTCGGCAGTCACACTGGGCTCCTCGAGGAGTTTTAATAGAGGGAATGTTTACAAAGATGTGGGCAGGATTTAGGGGAACCCACAAAGGATAGTAAAGTGCACAGGCTTCTAACCACAATGGGGACACACCTAGAGCTGAAGGGACAAGGGGCGAGCGGTGACGGAACCCCGAAAGGGCAGCTGTGCAGACAGGGCCGCCTGAAGGAGCTGCGCCCCCATAGAGGGAAGCCGCCTGGGAACCGAGAATAAGACCTGACTTCTCTCTCCTACCCTCACGGGGCCCTGCCCCTGCTGGGGCCTCCCTGACCCCCCCC
>NW_005356042.1:15347623-15360666 GCF_000412655.1 Myotis brandtii
GCTGCGGTCTCCTCCTGAGGGTCAGCCTGCTGGAGGCCAGCAAGGTGGAGAAGGGGGAGAGCGGACCAGAAGGGGAAATGAAAGACATCCAGCACCTTTCTTATGATTATTTTGCATCATTAAGGTTGCTTTTTGCAATCAAATACATGGCTGACAGTGGCTAATAAGAGGGACCTGCTTTTCTCAGATGAGTGCACACAGCAGAGATCTGGAGGCTGCAATTGCCGGCCTCCACTCAGCAGCTCGGCGATGGGGTCGCTCTGGGCCAGGGTCCCAGTGACGGGTCGCTCCGGGCCAGGGTCCCGGTGATGGGGTCGCTCCGGGCCAGGGTCCCGGTGATGGGTCGCTCCGGGCCAGGGTCTCTGTCTTTCTTCTCTGGGTCTCAAGAGGGCGGCCAAAGTGGGCCGGGGCTGGGTTCTTCTCACCCCCCTTCGTTTCCACTGGCTTCTAGCAATCAGAGTTCTACCCCCTCAGAGCTAGATGGGGTGACCCTCCACAGGACCCTCGGTGTGGAGAGAAAGGAGGGGATGGATGTAGGCACTGACAATGGCTGTCACTCTAACAAAATGACCGCCCTGCTCCCAGGCTGTGCTCACCTCACGGTTTGGTTGGAATGGGGCAGGGGCTGGGGACCAAAGGAATTGCTCAAAGTGAAAAACACATCACCAGACACCACACATCTCTCTGCAGGGCCGGCGGGGCCTTCTGAGGCCACATCCTCCCATTCTCCTCGGCTGAGGGTTTATGGGCAACAGACCTGAGAGCCGGTGACAGGCTGCATCTGCTTTCTGCTCTGGAAAAGTCCCTGAGTCTAGAAAAATACAAATGGCTTGGCTACCTGCTTGGAATGAGTGAAGGGGAAAAAAGCTCCAGCAAATGTTACTATTTCAATAAATTACCCTGGCCTGGAATTTAAATATGGATTCCTGATGCTCAACCCCAGGCCAACACTCAGCCAGGACACCCCTGGGTGGCCACACACAGCCAGTGAAAACACCAAAAAGCTTCAGACCCCGTTAGGCAACAGCGGCTGCCCCACTCCCTATGTCCCCGAAGTTTGGCCGCATCAGCCCTTAGCACAGAGCGGGCTCAGGCCTCAGGAGCCCGTCTGAGCTGAGCTGTGGCCACTGTTTTCATGGTCAGAGCTCTGCTCAACTGGTGGTTAAACAAACATTTTTAATATCCCCCTGCAGTGAGCACACAACCCTGAAAAAACCCAAATTTACAAATCAAAGTCGAAACTTCAAAGCCACTCAAGTTCAAATCTGGACTGGTGACACTTCCTGCTCCCCTGACCGCCTTCTCCCCCCGGACCAGGGACCATGACCACAGGCCCCAGAGGTGCTGGGAGAGTCCACCCGCCAAGTTTGTATTTTCAAAGCTTCTCATCAGCGAGGCCCACACAGGACTGTCTCCAGCAGCAGCGTCCCCAGTCCCTCTTCCCAGTTATCGGACATCAGGACATTATTTCTTTTCCTTTCAATTTTATTTTGCACTAGAGGCCTGGTGCACAAAATTCGTGCACTTGGGGGGGGTCCCTCAGCCCGGCCTGTGCCCACTCCCCGTTCGCCTAAGCTGTCAGTAGGACATCCTTAGTGCTGCTGCAGAGGTGGGAGAGGCTCCCGCCACCCCCGCTGCGCTCACCAGCTGTGAGTCCGGCTTCTGGCTGAGCGGCACTCCCCCTGTGGGAGCACATTGACCACCAGGGGCCAGCTCCTGCATTGAACATCTGCCCCCTGGTGGTCAGTCAGTGTCATAGCAACCACTCGTTCTGCCATTTGGTTGATTTGCATATTAGCCTTTTATTATATAGGATGGTTTCAGGTGTGCATACAGCTTAGTGGTTAGACCATCATATACTTTACATGGTCTTCCCCACTATATTTCCAGTACTCACCTGGCACCATACATAGTTATAATATTATTGACCTATTTCCTATGCTGTACTTTACATCCCCATGGCTATTCTGTAACAACCAATCTCTACTTCTTTTTATTGTTAACAGTGTTACAGATGTCTCCCATGTTCTCCCTTTTTGCCCCCCTCCGCCCAACCCCTACCCTGCCCCAGGTCTTCCCCATGCTCATGTCTGTGTCCATGGGTTATGCATATATGTTCTGTGGTTAATCTCTTCCATTCCCCTCCTCCCAGCCACCCCCCAATCTGTACTTCTTCATCCCTTCACCTCTTCCACCCAGTCCCCTAACTTCCTTCCTGTCTGGCACCATCAGTCTGTTCTCTGTATCTATGAGTCTGTTTCTATGTTGGTTGGTTGGTTTTGTTTTTAGATTCCACATGTAAGTGAGAGCATATGGTATTGGTCTTTCTCTGACTGACTTATTTCACTTGGTGTAATACCCTTGAGGTCCATCCATGCTGTCACAAATGATGAGATTTTATTTTTTTATGGCCAAGTAATATTCCATTGTATATATGTACCACAGCTTTTTTGTCCACCATCTATTGACGGGCACTTGGGTTGCTTTCATATCTTGGCTATTGTAAATAACGCCACAAAAAGCATTATATTCTTATTTGTTTTAGTACCTGTCTCTCCCTGGGGTCTGGGACCCCCGAGGGCAAGGGTGGCGCATGCTCTGTTCCTGTGGGTGCCTGGCCCAGGGAGAGGAGGAGCCTACAGAAGCCATTCCGCCTCCACTTATGGCAGATGCACACACACGCCTGTCCTTCTCTCGTTGTTCTGTGACAATTACATCACTTATCTTCTGTTTCCTCAGCACATCCTTTAAAGGTGTGGAATCAAAGCCTCATTTTATGAGACAAAAGCTTTATGTGAGGAATAGTTCCTTACATTGTGAATTATCACAGAAGAGAATTCGTGGAACCCAGTGGTAGACATGGACGGCCAGCAACTGTGACCTGCTGGCGGCCACTGTGGGGCGACTCCTTAGGCCCCCACACACCCTCACACCCGCCCTGAAGCTGCTTGGCTGGGCTGGTTTCGAGGGGGCCCCTGGGTAACCCAGAATGTCTGTATAAGACTTGATCTCTGAGGAGGGATGCATTGAGCACTCTGCTGAGGACCTGCAGCCTGCATTTACGGGACTGGAGGCCTCCCGGCGACGACCAGTTGGGCTTCTTTGTGTGAATTCTTTGATCCCTGGTGGGATGCTGGCCTTGCCCGCAGCACCCTGGGGGTGCCTGGTGTTGCCAAGTCTAATGGGTGACGTTGGGCAGGGCAGCTGCCCCTTTCCCAGGGGCTGGCGTGTCCCAGGCTGAGAGCCAGCCTGGCTGCCAGAGGGGCTTGGCCCCCACTTATCGCCAAGGTCCCCGGAGAACAGGGCGGGTGGCTCTCCGGCTTCTCTGACTGGGCAGGGCCAGGGGGGTGAGGAGCCCCAGGGGACATAAAAGGGAGCCCTCGCCCAGGCACTGCACATTCCCACACGGAGCAACATGGCCTTCCTCTGGTTCCTCTCCTGCTTCGCCCTTGTGGAAGCCGCCTTCGGTGAGTGTGTGTACGGGGGCAGCCAGGCCTGGGAGGAGGCGGGGAGAAGGTCCCTAAGTCCCCAGTGACCCCAGGGACAGAGGGGCTCTGTCCGGAGCAAACCCTAGGGCCTGGCCAACAGGGAGCTGTGAGTCCCCTTCCCTGCACCTGCAGGCCTGGACAGGGAGAGGCAGGCGGAGGCTGTAGGGAGCAGAGGGCTTCTGGGGCTGAGTCTCACGGCCTCATACCCTGCACCCTCACTCCCTGCACCCTCACATTCTGAACCCTCATTCCCTGCACCCTCACTCCCTGCACCCTCACTCCCTGCACCCGGCGGGAGGAAAAGTCCAGCCGGGACTGCACGGAGGGCTGAGGCCCCAGAAGCGGCCCAGGCTGGTGCTGTGGGCAGAGTAAGGTGTGGTCACAGACACCCCCCAAGGCGGAGGCCCGGGTTCTTTATTCATGTTCAGGCACTTGCTAACATTTTATTTTCTATTTTAACAAACGAAGAAATCATTAAAAATACAGAAAATTCTATGACAACCCTGCACCATCAGGGTTTAGCAAAAGTTACCCCTTTAGCAGATTTGTTTGAGGTATTTCTTATAAAACACCCACTAGATTCAGTGAGAGCCCCCTCTGCCTCCTCCTGCCTCCCCTTGGCCAGTGAAGCCGCACCTGAACTTGCTGTGTCTCAGTTCTGTGCAGGTTTTTACAAATTACTACATATTTATAAATCCACGAAGTATAACCTTCGTGAAAACTTACATAAACGGCAGGACCCTCCGTGCCAGTTTTACCTTTTCCCACCCACGAAATGTTGTAGATTTGTCCCCATGGAGTGGGGCTCACTCATTTTAACCCCGTGAAATGCTCAGCTGTGTAAATACATCCCCGGGTGCTGCTAATCCTGTTTGCTGTGACAAGAACTAGATGATTATGATGACATGTTTGGGCGGTAACAACCTTCAGTGAGGGGCTGGTCCACCTCCCTGTCCCACCGGCTGGAGGGGCAGGCGGCCTGCTGGGCCGTCGGGGTCACAGGTTGCTGCACCGGCTCCCAGGGGAGAACGTGCGGGTCCTGCCCATGGTCACATTGAGCACCTGTCTCTTCTCATTCTCCTGCGACCATTTAAGTCCTTGGGTTTCTGTTTCCTCAGTGTGTCCTTTCAAAGTTGTTTTATTAACTAGAGGCCCAGTGCAGACATTTGTGCACTCAGGGGGGAGGGTCCCTCAGCCTGGCCTGCAACCTTTCGCAGTCGGGAGCCCTTGGGGATGTCCGCTGACAGCTTAGGCCTGCTCCCTGTGGGGAACGGGCCTAAGTCGCAGTCCAGCATCCTTAGTGCTGCCCTGGAGGCGGGCGGCTGCGCTTGCCAGCGGTCAGCCCGGCTTATGGCTGAGGGGCGCTCCCCCTGTGAGCGTGCACTGACCACCAGGGGGCAGCTCCTGCGTTGAGCATCTGCCCCCTGGTGGTCAGTGCACGTCATAGCGACTGGTCGTTCTGCGGTTGGGTCGATTTGCATATTAGCCTTTTATTATATAGGAGGATTAAGAAACAAAAATTCTGTACAATGAGTAGTTTCTGAAACTCTGGAATAGAGACTTGAGTGTGGGCCCAGCTGTGGCAAACGGAGCTTTTCACACTCCCTGGGCGGGTCAGCGCTCCCCGTGCCCTTGGATTATAATTCCACCCCCCCCTCCCCCCCCCACATCAACGGTGAGGGGGGGCTGGGGCAAGACCAAGTACAACGGTGAGGGGGGGCTGGGGCAAGACCAAGTACAACGGTGAGGGGGGGCTGGGGCAAGACCAAGTACAACGGTGAGGGGGGGCTGGGGCAAGACCAAGTACAACGGTGAGGGGGGGCTGGGGCAAGACCAAGTACAACGGTGAGGGGGGGCTGGGGCAAGACCAAGTACAACGGTGAGGGGGGGCTGGGGCAAGACCAAGTACAACGGTGAGGGGGGGCTGGGGCAAGACCAAGTACAACGGTGAGGGGGGGCTGGGGCAAGACCAAGTACAACGGTGAGGGGGGGCTGGGGCAAGACCAAGTACAACGGTGAGGGGGGGCTGGGGCAAGACCAAGTACAACGGTGAGGGGGGGCTGGGGCAAGACCAAGTACAACGGTGAGGGGGGGCTGGGGCAAGACCAAGTACAACGGTGAGGGGGGGCTGGGGCAAGACCAAGTACAACGGTGAGGGGGGGCTGGGGCAAGACCAAGTACAACGGTGAGGGGGGGCTGGGGCAAGACCAAGTACAACGGTGAGGGGGGGCTGGGGCAAGACCAAGTACAACGGTGAGGGGGGGCTGGGGCAAGACCAAGTACAACGGTGAGGGGGGGCTGGGGCAAGACCAAGTACAACGGTGAGGGGGGGCTGGGGCAAGACCAAGTACAACGGTGAGGGGGGGCTGGGGCAAGACCAAGTACAACGGTGAGGGGGGGCTGGGGCAAGACCAAGTACAACGGTGAGGGGGGGCTGGGGCAAGACCAAGTACAACGGTGAGGGGGGGCTGGGGCAAGACCAAGTACAACGGTGAGGGGGGGCTGGGGCAAGACCAAGTACAACGGTGAGGGGGGGCTGGGGCAAGACCAAGTACAACGGTGAGGGGGGGCTGGGGCAAGACCAAGTACAACGGTGAGGGGGGGCTGGGGCAAGACCAAGTACAACGGTGAGGGGGGGCTGGGGCAAGACCAAGTACAACGGTGAGGGGGGGCTGGGGCAAGACCAAGTACAACGGTGAGGGGGGGCTGGGGCAAGACCAAGTACAACGGTGAGGGGGGGCTGGGGCAAGACCAAGTACAACGGTGAGGGGGGGCTGGGGCAAGACCAAGTACAACGGTGAGGGGGGGCTGGGGCAAGACCAAGTACAACGGTGAGGGGGGGCTGGGGCAAGACAAGTACAACGGTGAGGGGGGGGCCTCCCGCGCCGTGGGGTCGGGCTGCCTGCGAGGAGGTCTCCAGGCGGGACCCATAGGGCTCTTGGTTTTTTTATTCTAAATTCCATTAGTCATAAATTATTAGTCATAAATCTTCCATTTCTTTACTTAACCCTGTTAATTAGCCGCCTGCCACACATGGTAAAGGCGTGGCTTAGTAAATGAAGGTGAACAGTTAGATGCTGAGAAACACCTGGGCACCCGCAGGGCCTGCCTGGCTTCTCCCCAGACCCGGGAGAGGGGAGCGGCCCGCTCGCTGCCATCTGGGCTGGGAGAGAGGTCCAGGTCTGGTTCCGGTTCTGAGAGTGGGGCCTGGTCCCCCTCCCTGGCTGCTGGCCCTGCCTGATCCCCCTGCAGCCTCCTCCGCTCTCCTCGGGCCACGGCTCCGGCTGGTGCTGGAACAGGACAGAGGCAGCAGGAAGGGGGTGGAGGGGGTCCCTGCAGGCCCCGCCGGCCCTCACCCCGTGGGGGGTTTGTGTGGAACCAGAGCAGCCGCGCCCCACGGACGCTGGTGGGGCCTGAGGGAGGGGAGCTCTGTGCCCACGGCCATCGGCCATCGTGTTGCTAAGGATGAGGACCTGCGGGGCGGGCAGGACGGGGCCGGCTGTGGGGCGAGAAGCGCTGACCCCCCTCCCCCTCCAGCCAACAAGACCCCTGAGAAGCTGCAGCAGGCGGCCCTGCCCCTCCTGTCCAACGCCGAGTGCAAGAAGTTCTGGGGCAACAAGATCACCGACGTGATGGTCTGCGCCGGCGCCAGCGGCGTCTCCTCCTGCATGGTATGGCTGCCTCGGGCCTCGGGCCCCCCACGACCTCGCCCCCCCACCCCCCGTTCAGGCCGGGATCTGTCTGCTTAACCCCCCTCCTTGCCCTGTGACCACCAACGCCAGGCCGGCACTCACCGGTGCCCCCCGGAGGGCTCGCTCTGGGCTTCCCAGGGGCATCCGATACCCCCAACCCCGTGAGCTTGGACGTCCTCGGCCCATGTTAGAGGGTGGCCTCCAGGAGTAGGTGGCCGGTTTGACCAGCTCTCAGCATCCCGTGCCGGCCAGGCCCACACTGTCCTTTCTCTGCAGCCCCCGCCCGGGCTCAGCCAGGTCAGGGCGCACTAGGGCCCCCGCACCCTCTCAGGCTTGGACCCAAGCAAGCCCTCTCCTCCTCCTGCAGGGCGACTCTGGTGGCCCCCTGGTCTGCCAGAAGGACGGCACCTGGACCCTGGTGGGCATCGTGTCCTGGGGCAGCGGCACCTGCTCCACCTCCACGCCTGCCGTGTACGCCCGGGTCACGGAGCTCATGCCCTGGGTTGAGGAGATCCTGGCCAACAACTGAACCCACGGCCCCTGCCCTCCCAACCCCGAGTGTCCCCAATAAAAGCATCTGTACAGGACACTGACTCCGCGTGTCTGTGTGGCTGAGGGGTGGGGGCTGCAGTTCCCCTGTGACCCACCAGGGGGCGGCATCGCCACTCGCGTTCCAGGGTGCAGGTATCCCTACAACACCCGCCCCACCCCCGCTTCTCAGGAAGCTGTCGTTGTATCTCATCCTCCCTGGGGGCGAGTTCGGGTCCTACTTGCTGGAGCCGGCTTTGGCCCATGGAGCTTTCCGGAAGGCAGGAGTCCCAGGGCAGGCTATGCAGTCTATAGCCCTGAGGGGTGGGCATTGGCACCAAGATACCCCACCCAGGAAGGCTTCTCCCTCCACCACATGACATGCCCCAGGCTCCCTTCTCTGCCTTTAGCCCCCTCCACACCCAGTGCCCCAGAACAAACATCTGGTCCTCACCCTTCCTGCTTCAGACCCCAGGTGCCCCCACATGGCACACACACTAAACTGTGTAGCTCCTGTGCCAGAGGTGGGCACCATTGCTCCCTCTTTGTTCCTCTGCTTGATGAGATTCCGCAGTTAAATCTAGAGGCTTGATCAGGTGGGACTGGCTTCGTTCATTAGGGAGCGCCAGGAATGGCTGTTTCTTTTTTGCGAGGTCGGTGCCTGAGTCTGTCAGTTCTCTGGGGGCTTGCGCAGTGGTGGGACTTAACTCTAACATTGCTTTCTCCTTTACCGTCCGGAAGACCCCCAGAGAGCTGGCTCCCCCCTTTCACTCAGTTATCCAGTTGGACTGTTCATGCAGGGCCTACGCTTACTTCTTTTTCCTTTACAGATTTTTTTTTTACATTTTTTTCCTTTATGGATGTTTAAGATAATGAATTTGTTCTCTATCATCCCCAAAAAGTGACCCAATTAATTTTGTTATTTAGGATAATTATGTACTCACGGATTTAAACATATTTGAGGGTTTTGAGCTATTGTAATTTTTTTTTTATTGAAGCTTTAGTTTTTGAGTTTAACTGAGGTCCTCAGAGTTCTCTGTATTTGGCCTGTGAGGGCACATTTCCGCAGACTAGGGCCTGCAACATGGAGTGAGGCCAAAGTCCCCAGCGGGGGTCAGTCCCTTGCGCTCAGCAGTGGACGAGCTCTAGGTGCCACAAAGCCACAACTACTCACTGCTGGTCCCACCAAGAAACTGCGCTGGGCTCCATTCCCCGCTCAGCGCCCCCGCTGTGGGGGGGTGTCCCTGTCCTCCTGGCTCCTCACTGCACAGACCACCTGCACCTCCCACTTATTCGGAGGGCACCTGCACTAGCTTCCCAGGTGGGCTGGGGCAGGCACCATCGCCCCAGTGCGCTGGAGTTGGAGCAGACAGAATCCTGACAGTTCGTTTCCTACTTTATCCTCCCACAGCTGAGCCCACAGCGATGACCACACAATCCCGGTTCAAATCATTCTCTCGTCTCCCAGGTCTTTCTCCCAGTTGTCTCCCCATCTGATGTTTCTAAAGTTCCTTGAAGATTGATCTTGGAAAAAAAATTTTTGATCTTGTAGGAGGCGGCCTCCAGGTTGCTGAAAACCGCCGTCCTGGTAGAAGGCTGCCACCTGGTGGCCAATGTGAAAATCGCATGGTTGTGTCTGGCCTCTGACTTTCTTCTAACCCAGCGTTGTACAAAAGAAATATGAGCCAAAAAAGTTATTTTATTTTTTTTAGTTGTGTCTGGCCTCTGACTTTCTTCTAACCCAGCATTGTACAAAAGAAATAATATGAGCCAAATAAGTTATTTTATTTTTTAAAATATATTTTATTGATTTCATAGAGGAAGGGAGAGGGAGAGAGAGATAGACACATCAATGATGAGAGAGAATCATTGATTGGCTGCCCCCTGCATGCCCCACACCAGGGATCGAGTCTGCAACCCCAGCATGTGCCCTGACCAGGAATCGAACTGTGACCTCCTAGTTCATAGGTCGACGCTCAACCACTGAGCCACGCCAGCCTGGCCCAAATAAGTTATTTTAAATCATCTGGTAGCCTTACTTAAAAAGTCAAAAGGAATAGGTGATTTAATTTTATTGATATATTTTATTTAACTCAATATATCTACATATTATCATTTCAACATGGAATCAAACATTTTAAAATTATTAATGATACATTTTACATTCGTCTTCTCATACTAAGTCTTTGAAATTCAGTGTGTAATTTGCACTTACAAAACATCTCAATTAAGCTTTACATTCTCATCAGGAATACTTGATCTTCATGTAAAATTCATAAAAATTATAGTTGAAAAAGTAGTCTAACATACCGAAGTTGTTCCAAATATACTTTTTTGAATTCGGCGTTATTCTGAAAAGCACAGTTTAGCAAAAAGTTCCACGTTTGGTCGAGAGTCTGTGTCAGTTTACAAACACATCCCCCAGGGCGGGGCCCACGTAACAGGCCCGGTCCAGGCTGCCCCGCCTCTCTGTCTGCCCACGAACTTGCTTCCTAATTAACTGAAACACCTGAACTGATTAGGAAGACGTCCACAATCCACATCCGGAGAATGTCACCCGTCACCTACCAGTCACAGACCAGCCACAGACCAGCCACAGACCAGCCACGGACCAGCCACGGACCAGCTGTGATGAGCCCCCAGGAATAACTCCCAGCCCTCAGCTGTCCATCTTCTCTGCAAATGTTCTCAGCTGAAGGGAATCATCTTGACCAGGGTCATGCCTCCTTGCTGGGCAGCCCTGGTCCCTGATTGGTCCATGGGGCTTTTAAAGGCCCAGTCTCTTACCCCAAACTTGGGTTAGTGTCGAAATTGTCTCTCCTTCCATCCCTTCCACGGCGTTGATTCCGGGAGTGCTCTCCGACAGACGTTCTGAATCGGAATCTTCATCCAGAACCTGCTCCCTGGGGCGCTCGAGCTGTGGCCGTTGGGACCCCGGGTGGGTCCCAGAAGGCGGGTGCTAGGATGGGATTCTGGCGTTGGAGCAGTGGCTGCCGGCTGGCCACCAGGACCCCTTCACCGCCGGCACAAGGTAACAGTGAAATTGTTAAACGACCGCTGAGGACCTGGGGTGGCACTCTGGTCAGGAGTTGGAGGAAAATGGAGGGAGAAACTATAAGGACGGTGAAATGCTGTGTCTGTTGCTAAGCACAATGGGGTCTTCGGGAAAAGAAAAAGCGGAGAGTGATTTATAGGCAGTTACACGCTACCAGTAGCCTCCCAGGGCGCACAGCAGGGCGCTCCCTCCTGCCCACCGCCAGGGAGAAAGCTGAGGCCTGGGCCCAGGATCTAGTCACGAGCAGCCAAGTTCCCAAGGTTAAACCTCTACCCAGGCAGGTCTGCCGAGCCTGCAGGACACGGGCACCCTGGCATCAGCCCCCCTCTGCTCCTGGCCACAACCATGTGCGGGGCCTGGGCTGAGGGGAAGGGAGAGAGAATCTCTGCCCAGGGAGCTGCCCACGGGCCAGGCAGCAGGTGGTGGCCGGGGCGGCAGAGCTCGGGGGGACTGTGCACTGAGGCTGCTCCATCCAGGGGAGGGGCAGACCCTAACGTGGATATGTGGACACGGGAGAGTTTGATTTGGGTGCACTCACCCAGGATGTGGTTTGACACCCTGGCCAGGCCCGCAGGGGAGGGGATAGCTGTTGCCAGGATCACATAAGCAGCCCTGGGCCACGTTAGACAAGGTGGAGATGCAGAATGGCTGTGTGACTGAGGCTCAGAGAAGTGGGCGTGGGAGCGGGGATGAGCTGTGGAAGGCAGGCGGCCCAGTGCGTGACTCACAGCGGCCTGGTGGAGGCGCCGGTCACCCAGGCAGGGAGCCCTGTGCTGTCAGGGGCCCAGCGTGGCTAGGAGCTGAGGGTCCCCCTCTACACCAGGACAGAGCTGAGGTGCAGTGTGCTGAGCACCTGAGATAACAGGGCCCAGGTGGCTGCAGTTGCCATCATGAGTGGCAGCTGGGGTCCCGCCCTGCAGAGCCGGCCGGTGGGGAACATGCTGGGCGGGGGGGACCCTGGGGCAGAGTGGAGGATGGCTGGCAGCAGGCTGAGCTGCCTCAGTGAGCACCCTGGCGTGGCAGCAGCTCAGACGGGCATCGGGTTGTGTGGTTTTTCTTGCCTCAACCGGTTACTGCTCTCCAGTTGAGGCTGATTGTGCTCCATCGGACTCACCTGTGTCCTTGACCATCAACTAGAGTTCGAGCTTTAGGGGGCGGGAGTGTTGCCATCTGAGCAGGGTTCTCAGAGTGGGGTGCCCAGCAGCAGCACCGGGAACTTGTGAACAATGCACGGCCTGGGGTTCTGCTTTTATGGGGGCCCAGGGTTTTGCCTGTTCACTCTTTATTGGTGAATGTAAGACATCAGTGTGGGGATTAAAGCGCGGGAAGGAAAAACCAGCAGCCAGTTAGTGTCTGAGCCACCTGAGATCTCTAAAACACAGGGACCTTCATAGGGAGGTGGGGGGGGGGCGGCCTGGCTCTCCCTCTCCATGGGGCACCGTGTCACCGTGTCTGCTGGAGGTAGCCGGCTGCAGCGTGGATGCCTCAGCAGCTAACAAACAACCCACCCTGTTTAACAGCCTGGGCAGCAGATACGTGAGAAGTCAGGGGAGGCACGTTGTAACCAAGAAAGTACACATCTAAGTAAAATTGTAGCAGTGCCGGCCGGTGTGGCTCAGTGGTTGGGCATCAGCCTGTAAGCCAGGAGGTCTTGGTTTGGTTCCCAGTTGGGGCACCTGCCCGGGTGTGGCGCATGCAGGGGTCTCTCTCTCTCTCTCCCTCTCTCTCTGAAATCAATAAACATTTTTAAAACTTGTCGTAGCAAATCCTGTAATAATGACACAGGTGGTCGTCTTCAGTCTGTCCCTCAGCTCTTGTCCAAAAGTGAAGGGCCAGCGATCTGGGAGGAGGGCTGGCCTCTGCCCTAAGATCAGGTAATACTGGGAATAGTTTAACATCTTGACCATCCGGGTGAGTGGCCAGGTCTCCGATGGGGTGATGTGTCCTCTGGGAGGATGGTCACCAGGGGGCGGTGACTGCCCTGTGCGGCCCCGGTGGGTGTTGGTCATGGGCTGGGGCAGGCCCCTGAGTGGCTGGAGGCTCCTGAGGACGGAGCTGCGGCTGCTAGCAGGACAGTCAGGCACAGTGGTTGAGTGTTGACCTATGAACCAGGAGGTCATGGTTTGATTCCAGGTCTGGGCATGTACCCAGGCTGTGGGCTCGATCCCCAGTGTGGGGCGTGCAGGAGGCAGCCGATCAATGAGTCTCTCTCATCACTGATGTTTCCATCTCTCTCTCCTTCTCCCTCTCCCTTCCTCTCTGAAAAAAAAATTATATATA
>NW_005356042.1:15360752-15361189 GCF_000412655.1 Myotis brandtii
CAACTGGTCACTATGATGTGCACTGAACACCAGGGGGCAGGCGCTCAACACAGGGACTGCCCCCTGGTGGTCAGTGTGCTCCCACAGGGGAAGCACTGCTTAACCAGAAGCCAGGCTCATGCTGGTGAGCAGAGTGGTGGTGGTGGGAACCTCTCTCGCCTCTTCTGCAGGCAGGTGGTAAGTAGTGAGGGGTCCCGGACTGCAAGAGGGCACAGGCCGGGCTAAGGGACCCCCCAGAGTGCACGAATTTCGTGCACCAGGCCTCTAGTATATATATGTGGCTCTCTGCCCTGGCCAATCTTAGGTTGGAGCATCATCCCATGCACCAGAAGGTGGCAGGTTCAATTCCAGTCAGGGCACCTACATGAGGCAACTGATCTCTCCCCGCCCCCCTCCCCAAAAGAAAAAAGGTGGTTCTGGCTCAGTGAGGCCAGCTG
>NW_005356042.1:15361422-15367081 GCF_000412655.1 Myotis brandtii
AGCCCGCAACCCGGGCATGTGCCCTTGACCGGAATCGAACCCGGGACTCTTCAGTCCGCAGGCCGACACTCTATCCACCGAGCCAAACCAGCCAGGGCAATGCCGCGACCCTTTAATACAGTTCCTCATGTTGTGGTGACCCCCAACCATAAAATTATTTTCATTGCTACTTCATAACTGTAATTTTGCTACTGTTATGAATCGTAACGTCAATATCTGATATGCAGGATGTATTTTCATTGTTACAAATTGAACGTAATTAAAGCATAGTGATTAATCTTAAAAACAATATGTAATTATATATGTGTTTTCTGATGGTCTTAGGCGACCCCTGTGAAAGGGTCGTTTGACCCCAAAGGGGTCGCGACCCACAGGTTGAGAACCGCTGCCCTAATGTCTGATACCCAAAGGCAATGCGGGTCACTGTGCTGAGAGGAGGATTTGGGTGGGAATAACCCCGAGGCGCCCAGGCAGGTGTCTGATTGAGCCAATGCACCTGGAAGCTCCAGCAGAAGGGGCACGGGCCACGGAAGTCAGCTGCGGGCAGTACGGCCGGTCTCCCCAGGGACTGGGCTGCCTGCAGTCACCATTGCCTGGTTTGGGAGCAGAGAATGTACTTGTCTCTCAGGACCTTGGCTGCACCCCGGTTGTTGAGGCGTGAGATCCCTGAGGTGGCAGGAAGGGCTGCTCTGGGCTCTGCGATGTTGCTGAAAATGGCTCCAGGTGCAGAGCCGTCAGTGTGTGTGGCACCACGAGGAACAGGGTCAGGAACTGGGGCCTCTAATTCCTTCCAACCCAGACGGGCTCTCCTTGTGTGAGGAAGCTCGCCCTTGGCCACTGGCCAGACCAAACCACGAGGCTGCTAGGAACAGCCCAGGAACCTGTGGCAAAGGGGAGGCCCTGTGTAGGGGCCCCTAGGGGCTGGGTGAGCAGCTAAAGTCCCACCAGCAGGGCTGGGCGGGGAGTGGTGGCTGGGACGGCGATGCAGTACTTTACTTCCCTGTAATTATTTTGTAACTACCAGTTTGTACTTCTTAGTACATGTGCTGCCGAAGCGAGCACCAGTTTGTACTTCTTAATCCCTTCACCTTTTTTACCCGGTTCCCCAATCCCCCTCCCCTCTGGCAACCATCAGTCTGTTCTCTGTAGTTGGGTCTGTTTCTGTTTTGTTTGTTCCTTTATATTGTTCTTTAGATTCCATATATAAAAGTGCAATTATATGGTATTTGTCTTTCTCTGATTGACTTGTTTCACTTAGCACAATACCCCCTATGTCTATCCATGCTGTCGCAAAGGGCAAGATTTCATTCTGTTCTATGGACAATATTCCATTGTATAAATGTACCGCCACTTTTTTATCCACTCATCTATTGATGGGCACTTGGGCTGCTTCCATATCTTCGCTATTATGAACGACGCTGCAATGAACACAGGGGTGATTATATTCTTTTGAATTAGTGTTTTGGGTTTCTTCATGTGTACATACCCAGAAGTAGAATTGTTGGATCATAAGTCAGTTCCATCTTTAACCTTTTGAGGTAACTCCGTACTGTTCTCCACAGCAGCGGCACCGATCTGCATCCCCACCAACAGTGCACGACGGTTCCCTTTTCTCCACCTCCACCTCCACCCCAGCACTTGCAGTTTGTTGATTTATTGATGATAGCCATCTGACAGGTGTGAGGTTTCATTGGGTTTTAATTTGCATTTCTCTGCGTAGGCATGTTGAGCATCCTTTCCTATGTCTATTGGCCATCTGTGTATCCTCTTTGGAGAAGTGTTTGTTCAGGCCCTTTGCCCATTTTGTAATTGGATTGTTTTGGGTTTTGTGGTGTTGAGCTGAACGATTCCTTTGTAAATTTTGGATATTAACTCCTTACCAGATGTGTCATTAGCAAATATCTTCACCCATTCGGTAGGTTGTGTTTTTGTTTTGTTGATGGTTTCCTTTGCTGTGCAAAAACTTTACTTTGATGGAGTCCCATTTGTTGATTTTTTTCTTTTGTTCCCCTTGCCCAAGGAAATATGTCAGAAAACATATTGCTAAGAAAAATAACGAATTTTACTGCCTATGTTTTCTTCTTGGAGTTTTATGGTTTCAAGTGTTACATTTAAGTCTTTAATCCATTTAGGGTTTATTCTTGTATATGGTATAAGAAGGTGGTCTAGTTTGATTTTATTTGGCATGTAACTGTCCAATTTTTCCAACACCATGTATTGAATAGATTGTCTTTTCTTCATTGTATTTCTTGCTTCCTTTGTCAAATATTAATTGACCATATAGGCATGGGTTTATTTCTGGGCTTTCTATTCTGTTTCATTGCTCTATGCCTGTCTTTATGCTAGTACCATGATGTTTTGACTACTATAGCCTTGAAATAGAGTTTGATATCAGGTAGTATGATACCTTCAACTTCGTTCTCCTTTCTCAAGATTGCTGTCAGGGTATTTTGTGTTTCCAGAGAGATTTTTTGATTATTTCTTCTAGTTCTGTGAAATACAGCATTTGTATTTTGATAAGAAATGTGTTAAATCTGTAGATTGCATTGAGTAGTATGGACATTTTAACAATGTTATTATTATTATTATTTTTATCCATGAGTCTGTTATGTGCTTCCATTTAGTTGTAGCTTCACTTTCTTCAGTGTCTTATAATTTTATGAGTACAGGTCTTTCACCTCCTTGGTTAAATTTATTCCTAGGTATTTTTTTTATGCAATTATAAATTGGATTTTTTTCTTAGTTTCCATTTCTGATAGTTCATTGTTGGTGTATAAAAATGCAACCGATTTCTGAATAGCTATTTTGTTTCCCACTATTTATGGAATTTATTTAGTTCTAGTAATTTTTTTGGTGGAATCTTTAGGGTTTTCCATATACAGTATCATGTCATCTGCAACTAATGAGAATTTATTTCTTCCTTTCCAATTTGGATGCCTTTTATTTCTTCTTGTCTTGATTCCAGCACTATGTTGAGTAAGAGGGCGGAAGTGGCTATCCTGTCTTGTTCCCGACTTAAAGGGAAATGCTTTTAGTTTTCTTTTCCTCCATTGAGTCTGGTGTTAGTAGTGGGTTTGCCATACATGGCCTTGATTATGTTCAACTATGTCCCCTCAGTTCCCACTTTGCTGAGAGTCTTTATCATATATGGGTGCTGGATAGTGTCAGATCTTTTCCTGCATCTATTGATATGACCATATAATTTTTATGCTTCTTTTTTGTTTGTGGTGTATCACATTAATTGATTTGCAGATCTTGTACCAAACTTGCATTCCAGGAGTAAATCCCACTTGATAGTGTATGATCATTTTAATGTATTGTTGGATTTGGTTTGCCAATATTTTGTTACGGATTTTTGCATTGAAGTTCATCAGGGATATTGGCTTATAATTTTCTTTCTTTGTAGTGTCTTTATCTGGTTTTGGAATTAGGATAATACTGGCCTCATAAAATGAACTTGGGAGTTTTCCCTCCTCTTGAATTTGTGGAATAGTTTGAGAAGGAGAAGTGTTAGTTCTTCTTTAGATATTTGATAAAATTCACCTGTGAAGCCATCTTGTCCAGGACTTTTTATTTGTTGAAAAATTTTTGATTACTGCTTTGATTTCATTAGTTGTAATAGGTCTTTTCATATTTCTGTTTCTTCTTGATTCAGTTTTGAAAGATTGCATGTTTTTAAGAATGTATCAATTTCTTCCAGATTGTCCAATTTGTTGGTAGTTGTTTGTAATATGTTCTTAATTCTTTGTATTTCTGTGGTGTCAGTTTTACTTTACTTTCATTTCTGATTTTATTTATTTGGGTCATCTCTTTTTGTTCCCTCGGTGAGTTTGGGTAAAGGTTTATCCATCTTGTTTATCTTTTCTTTAAAAAATATATTTTTATTGATTTCAGAGAGAAAGGGAGAAGGAGAAAGAGATAGAAACATCAATGAGAGAGATAATCATTGATGGGCTGCCTCCTGCTTGTTTCCTACTGGGGATTGAGGCTGCAACCCTGGGCCCAACCCCGGGCCAGGAATCTGACCATGGCCTCCTGGTTCATAGGTGGATGCTCAACCACTGAGCCACTGAGCTAGGCCTTGTTTAACTTTACAGAGAACCAGCTTTTGCTTTTACCTTTGTTTTTTGTTTTTTTAGACTCTATTTTGTTTATTTCCGCTCTGGTCTTTATTATTTCCTTTCTTCTACTCACTTTGGGCTTTGTTTGTTGTTATTTTTCTAGTTCCTGTAGGTGTAAGGTTAAATGGTTTATTTGATATTTTTCTTGTTTCTTGAGTTAGGCCTGTAATGTTATGAATTTCCCTCCTAGGACTGCTTTCATTATGTCCCATAGATTTTGGGTTGTTGTGTTCCCAGTTTTATTTGTCTCAAAGTATCTTTCGGTTTCCTCCTTGATCTCATTGCTAACCCATTCATTGTTTAGTACCATGTTATTTAGCCTCCATGTGTTGGTGTATTTTCAGGTTTTTCTTGTAATTGACTTCTCGTTTCATACCATGGTGGTCAGAGAAGATGCTTGATATGATTTCAATCTTCTTAAATTTATTAAGACTTGTTTTGTGTCCTAACATGTGGTCTATACTAGAAAATGTTCCATGTGCACTTGAAAATAGTGTATATTCTGCTGCTTTGGAATGAAATGCTCTGAAAATATCAATTAAATTTATCTTGCTGGTGTGTCATTTAAGACTATTTGGTTTTCTGTCTGGAAGACCTATTCATTGATGTCATCAATGAGATAAAATCCCCTATTATGACTGTATTACTGTCACTCTCTCCCTTTATGTCCATCAAGATTTGCTTTATATATATATAGGTGCTCCTATGTTAGATGCATAAATGTTTATAAGGGTTAATACCATCTTGTTGGATTGCTCTCTTTATCATTATGTAGTATCCTTCTTTGTTTCTTTTATAGCCTTTGAAAGTCTATTATGTCTGATATAAGTATTACTACCCCAACTTTTATTTTTCCATTTTCATTTTCATCTTTTTCTATTACTTTCAGTCTCTGTGCATCTTTTGTTCTGAGTGGGTCTCTTGTAGACAGCATATATGTGAGTCTTGTTTTCTTATTCATTCAGCTACCCTATGTCTGTCTTTTTAATCCTCACCTGATGACGTTTGTTTTTATTTGAGAAAGAGAAAGAGACACACACACAGAAAGACATTGATGTGATAGAGAAACTTTAATCAGTTGCCTCCTGCACTCACCCCGACTGGTTATCTAACCCACAACCTAGGTATGTGCCTTGACCGGGAATCACATCTATAAGCTTTAGGTGTATGGGACAATGTTCCAACTAACTGAGCCATCTAACCAGGGCTACCCTATGTCTTTTGAGTGGAGCATATAAGCCATTTACATTTAAAGTAATTATTGGCCCTGGCTGGTGTGGCTCCATTGGTTGAGTGTCATCCCATGTACCCAGAGGTTTCTGGTTTGGTTCCTGGTAAGGTCACATGCCCAGGTTTTGGGCTTGGTCTCCAGTGAGAGGCATGCAGGAGGCAGCTAGTCAATGTTTCTCTCTCTTATCAATGTTGCTCTCTTGCTCTACCTCTTCCTTCCTCTCTCTCTCTAAAAAAAAAATCAAGAAATATTCTTAAAGTAATTATTGATAGGTACATATTTATTACCATTTTATTCTTTATAACTA
>NW_005356042.1:15385496-15396201 GCF_000412655.1 Myotis brandtii
ATAGAACAACCTTAGCCAGTCAGAAAATATAGTCTTCTGTCTTGGGTAATGAATCTGAAATGTAATGGGGAGGCTAACAAGATTTATGGAAACTATTGTGTGTGTTTTTTAATTACTGCTTTCATTTCATTAGCTGTAATGGATCTATTAAGATTTTCTGATTTGTTTTGGAAGATAGTATGCTTCTAGGAATTTATCCACATCATCCAAATTGTCCAATCTGTTGGCATGTAGTTGTTCGTAATATTTACTTAAAATTGTTTGTATTTCTGTGGTGTCAGTTGTTACTTCTCCTCTTAAATTTCTCATTTTATTTAATTGTGTCCTCTCTCTTTTTTCTTGATGAGTCTAGTTAAAGCTTTGTCAGTCTTGTTTATCTTATCAAAGAACCAGCTCTTGCTTTCATTGAATTGTTGTGCTTTTTTTTTGTTTGTTTCTTTGTTTTTAGACTCTATTTTACTTATTTCTGCTCTGATCAGTATTTATTATTTTCTTTCTTCTCATTTTGGGCTTTGCTGTTCTTTTTCTACTTCTTTTAAGTGTAAAGTTGTTTATTTGATATTTTTCTTGTTTCTTGAGTTAGGCCTGTAATGTTATGAATTTCCCTCCTAGGACTGCTTTCATTATGTCCCATAGATTTTGGGTTGTTGTGTTCCCAGTTTTATTTGTCTCAAAGTATCTTTCGGTTTCCTCCTTGATCTCATTGCTAACCCATTCATTGTTTAGTACCATGCTATTTAGCCTCCATGTGTTTGTGTATTTTCAGGTTTTTCTTGTAATTGACTTCTCGTTTCATACCATGGTGGTCAGAGAAGATGCTTGATATGATTTCAATCTTCTTAAATTTATTAAGACTTGTTTTGTGTCCTAACATGTGGTCTATCCTAGAAAATGTTCCATGTGCACTTGAAAATAGTGTATATTCTGCTGCTTTGGAATGAAATGCTCTGAAAATATCAATTAAATTTATCTTGCTGGTGTGTCATTTAAGACTATTTGGTTTTCTGTCTGGAAGACCTATTCATTGATGTCAATGAGATGTTAAAATCCCCTATTATGACTGTATTACTGTCACTCTCTCCCTTTATGTCCATCAAGATTTGCTTTATATATATATATAGGTGCTCCTATGTTAGATGCATAAATGTTTATAAGGGTTAATACCATCTTGTTGGATTGCTCTCTTTATCATTATGTAGTATCCTTCTTTGTTTCTTTTATAGCCTTTGAAAGTCTATTATGTCTGATATAAGTATTACTACCCCAACTTTTATTTTTCCATTTTCATTTTCATCTTTTTCTATTACTTTCAGTCTCTGTGCATCTTTTGTTCTGAGTGGGAAGTTTTGGAGCTCTCTGATCCAGCTGCAGTTTGTTTGGCTGCAGAAGCGCAGGTGCCTCCTTTGTGCCGCTGATCACAGCTTGGGAGGGGATGTGAATTGAGTGGGGTGGGGTCTCAGGGAGACACCAGGGCGGAGCAAACAATGGTGTCGTCACGTCTCCGCGACTCGGACTCCGCGTTTCCGCGATTCCCCGCGTGCCACGCACCCCCCACCGCCACAATGATCCCTGTGAGCAGCTCTGTGAGAAAGTCACCCTCGCTTTCCGACCCGCTGCAGGACAGTCCCGTTTCTCCCCATCGAGCCTGGGACCCCAGCGTCTCACCATAAATGAGTTCAGTGCGTTCGAGAGCTTGTCCCCTTCTGATTGAAAGAAACCGCGCACCCAGGTGCAGCAGCCTGGCGCGCGCCTCAGTACCTCTGTTCTTGGCGCTGCTCCCCTCCTACTCGGTCTCAATGCGCTTTTTTCTTTCCTTCTAGTTGTAGATGATAGCTGTTTTGTCTTATAGTTGTGGTTTTAATGTTGTTGTGGGGGGCAGCACGTACAGGTTTGTACCTTATGCCGCCATCTTGGTTCCTCTACTATGTTCCTTTTTAAAGAAGTCACTTTAACATCTTGTAATACTGGTTTGGTGGTAATGAACTCCTTTGGTTTTTTTTGTCTGGGAAGATCTTTATTTCTCCTTCAATTTTAAATGATAGCCTTGCTGGATAGAGTAGTTTTGGTTGTATTTCATTGCTTTTCATCATTTTGAATATTTCAAGTCAATCCTTTCTGTTGAGAAATCATCTGACAGTCTTATGGGAGCTCCTTTTTTGGTAACTGTATTTCTCTTGCTGCTTTAAAGATTCTCTCTTTAGCTCTGTCTAGGAGAGTGGATAGAGCATCAGTACCCACCCTGAAGGGTCGCAGGTTCAATTCCTAGTCAAGGGCACATCCCTGGTCCCAGTTGGGGTGCATACACGAGGCAACCAAAAGATGTGTCTCTCTCACATTGTTTCTCTCTCTCCCTCACTCTCTCCCTCCCACCCCTCTACTCTCTCTAAAAATCAATGGGAAAAAAAAATCCCCAGGTGAGGATTAACAACAAAAAAGATTCTCTCTTTTGTCTTTAACCTTTACCATTTTTTTAAATCCTCACCCGATAATATTTTTCATTGAGGGGAAGGAAGGGAGAGAAAGGGAGGGAGGGAGGGCTGGAGGGAGGGAGAGAGAGAGAGAGAGAGAGAGATTGAGATTGACTGATGTGGGAGAGACACATTGATTGGTTCCCTCCTGCATATGCCCCAACAGGGGCTGAGGTCGAACCTGCAACTGAGGTACATGCTCTTGGCCAGGAATCAGACCCAAGACCCTTTGGTCTGTGGGCTGACACTTTAACCACTGAGCTAAACCGGCCAGGGAAACCTTTACCATTTTAATTATGATGTATCTTGGGGTGGGCCTTTTTGGGTTTTCTTGTTTGGGACTCTGTGCTTCCTAGACTTGTGTGTCTTTTTCCTTCACCAGGTTAGGGAAGTTTTCAGCTATTTTTTCTTCAAATAGGTTCTCAATTCCTTGCTCTCTCTCTCTTCGTCTTCTCGTGCCTTTATGAGGCAGATGTTGTTACACTTCATGTTGTCCCAAGAGTTCCTTAAACTACCCTCATTTTGAAAAAATTCTTTTTTGTTTTTTGCTGCTCTGATTGGGTGTTTCTTGCTGCTTTGTCTTCCAAATCACTGATTCAATCTTCTGCTTCATCTAACCCACTGTTGATTCCTTCTAGTGCATTCTTCATTTCAGACTGATTCTTTTTTATGATTTGTGTCCTTTTAAAAAATATTTTTAAATTGTTGACAGTACTACAGATGTCCCCCACTTCCTCCCCGTTTGCCCCCCTCCATCCAGCCCATACCCCTGGTTTGTGTCCTTTTTGATGCTGTTGGAGTTCTCACTAAATTCCTTGAGCATCCTTATAACCATTGTTTTGAACTCTATATCTGGACGATTTCTTGCCTTCATTTCTGGAGTTCATTTTCTGGAGTTTTTTTTTTCCTGTGCTTTCATTTGGGACATGTTTCTTTGTCTCCCCATTTTTGCTGCCTCTCTGTGTTTGTTTCTGTATATTAGGTAGATCTGCTATGGTGCCCTTATGTAGTAGGTGTCCTGAGGGACCCTGACCACCTGAGCCAGGTGCTTAAGGAATGTCTCTTGTGTGAGTTGTGTGAGCCCTTCTGTTGTAGTTGAGTCTTGGTTGCTGCTGACTCATCTGTGCATAGAGTGAATCCTCAGGCTGGCTGACTATGAGGATCAGCCCTGACCTCAGTGCACAAGCTGCTGTGCAGGTGCTGACCACATGAAGCGGAATTTGCCTCAGCAGGGTCTGGCGCCTGTAGAGATAGACCTTTGGAGATGCTGCTTGTGGAGCTAACTGGGTCCTGCCCTGATGTTGTCTGAAGCCCACCATTGGGGCCTTTTGGGAGGGACTCCAGGGCAGGTCAATGTTAGAAGCTGCCTGTGACTGGCCCTGGGCAGCCAGTTTGGAGTTACAAAGCGACCCAGAGTTTGTGGCTGCCTCTGCTGAGCCTGGGTGTGCCTGGGAAGGACCAAGCTGCACACCAAGGCTGGCTTCCACCAGCACCCAACCCAAGAACAGGTCGGCAAAAGGCCCCAGGCACCCCAAGATCTGCCTTTGCCTGCCTCCTCCTGCCAGCTGCCTGTTAGTCACTGAAAGAACCTCTGGCAGTGCACGACTAAGCCACACTGGCCAGGGCAAGGGTATAGTTTTGATTTGCATTTCCCTAATACCTAGTGCAGGCGAGCATCTTTTTATTTATCTGTGTTTTTTAAAAAACTGATTTCAGAGAGGATGGGAGAGGGAGAAGGGATAATTACATCAATGATGAGAGAGAATCATTGATCGGCTGCCTCCTTCATACCCCCCACTGAGGACTGAGCCCACAACCCGGGCATGTGCCCTGACCGCGATTGAACCATGACCTCCTGGTTCATGAGTCGATGCTCAACCATTGAGCCACACTGGCCAGGGCTGTATGTCTTTTTGAGAGAAGTGTCTGTTCAGGTCCTCTGCTCATTTTTTTAAAAATGAGTGAGAATTTTTTATTTTTTATATTTTTATTGATTTCAGAGAGGAAGAGAGAGATAGAAACATCAATGATGAGAGAGAATTATTGATTGGCTGCCTCCTGCTCGCCCCTTACTAGGGATCAAGCCCGCAACCGAAGCATGCATTCTGACCGGGAACTGAACAGTGACCTCCTGCTCAACCGTTGAGCCATGCTGGCTAGTCCATTTTTTAATTGTTTTTGTTTTTGTTGCGTTGCATGAGTTCTTGATATATTTTGGGTATTAACCTCTTGTCAAAGCTGTTGTTGGCAAATATCTTCTCCCATTCGATTGGTTTACCTTTTTGTTTTGTTGAGGGTTTCTTTAGCTTTGCAGAAGCTTTTTAGTTTGATGTAGTCTTGTTCATTCATTTTTGCTTTTAATTATCTTGCCATTGAAGTCAAATTCATAAAATCCTCTCTAAGACCAAAGTCTCTAAGTTTAGTACCCATGTTTTCTTCTAGGTAATTTATTGTTTCAAGTCTTAAATAGCTTCAAATCAGAGTAAGCAGGATGCCATTTTGGGATATTTGGGGGCATTGGCAAGCCCAATAGAATGCTGAGAGCTGGTTCTCAAGGGGTAGGTGCTTAGTCCAAAACCACAGGGAAAGCCAGGTAGACTCATGTTTGGTCCAGAGACTCCAGAAAATGTAGTCAGATGTGGCCAAGGACTCACCTTGGAATGCGAGGCCAGGGGCTATCAAGGTAAGGCTTGCTAGGTGGCCTGTGGGGCAACTTCCAAAGTGTACTGTGGGCTTTGCCCCACTGGGAGGTGGCCGACGTGGTGTGATTGTGTATATAATGTTACCGGAAAGGGGGCCTGGCCCTGAACGGGTCTGCCTGGGGCCAGCCAACAGTGTGTGCGTTCTTTACTTTGTGAAGGAAAAAATGTCACAATATGAGTCCGTGTGAATTTTAGAGGATGTTCATTAAAGCTGGGACAGTGAAACAAAGGGCTGGGAAATGAGCCGAGGCTGGTCTGCTTGGCTAAGACGTCAGAGAAAAGGGGGCCTTGGGGATAGTAAGGGAGGAACTGCTGCTGCCCATGGCTGCCCTGGTTGCAAGCCTCATGGGCTCCCTTAGAGTTGGGACTTTCAATCCTAATCGCTGACCCCCTCCAGGGAGGGGGTGGGGCCGGCCCAAGGCTGATGATTTAATAATCAATCGTGCTCATGTCACAAAACCTCCACAAAATCCGAAAGGACAGGGTTCAGAGCTCCCAGGTTGGTGAGCACAGGGAGACTCAGGCGAGTCCGGGGTGCCCCTGGGGAGGGCATGGAAGTCCCGGGCCCTTCCTTGTACCCTGCCCTACGCATCTCTCCCACCTGCTCTTCCCGGGCTATATCACTTTATAATAAACTGGCAGTCTAGTCAGTAAATGGTTTCCTGAGTTCTGAGCTGCTGTGGCACATAGAACTTCTGACTTACAGTCAATCAGAAGCACAGGTAGCAACCTGGGCCTACAACGGCCCTCGGAGGACTGATCCTTGAACTGTGAAACCTGCTGTATCTCCAGGTACATAGGGTCAGAATTGAGTGGTTTTTGGACACCCAGCCCGTGTCCCAGAATTGCCTGCTGATGTGGGGACTCGCACCCCCACCCCACATACGCGGTGGAACTGGGTGAATACGCACTGCTGACCACGCGGATTGTGCACGGCGGCTGGGCCTTGTTGGTGTTTTCCATTCACTGTGAGTCTTGGCTGAGGTCACCGTGAGGGAAGGATGGACACGCACCCAGCAACTGCGGAGCGTTATCCCCCCTCTCCCTGGTCACTAGAGGCCTCAACGACCGCCTGTGGCAGGGACACCGCATGAAGCATGTTTCTTGATTCTGGCCATTCAGGGGACAGCTGAGGAGGCCCAGAGCCGTGGAATCTCAGAGGAAACGGGCAGTAGCATGGATGTATCTTTAAGGAGGTGATGGGTTTTATTTTTTTAAAGTATATTTTTATTGATTTCAGAGAGGAAGGGAGAGAGAGATAGAAACATCAATGAGGAGAATCATTGATTGGCTGCCTCCTGCATGACCCCTACTGGGGATCAAGCCCACAACCCGGCATGTGCCCTTGACTGGAATCGAACCTGGGACCCTTCAGTCCACAGACCAACGCTCTATCCCAACGGTTCTCAACCTGTGGGTCGCGACCCCTTTGGGGGTCAAATGACCCTTTCACAGGGGTCGCCTAAGACCATTGGAAAACACATATATAATTACATATTGTTTTTGTGAGTAATCACTATGCTTTAATTATGTTCAATTTGTAACAATGAAATTGGGGGTCACAACAACATGAGGAACTGTATTAAAGGGTTGCAGCATTAGGAAGGTTGAGAACCACTGCTCTATCTCCTGAGTCAAACCACCTAGGGCAGTGGTCGGCAAACCTTGGCTGCGGCTCTCTCTGGCCCCTTGAGAGTGGCTCTTCCACAAAATACCACGTGCGGGCGCGCACGTACAGTGCAATTGAAACTTCATGGCCCATGTGCAGAAGTCGGTTTTTGGCCTGGGCGAGTCTATTTTGAAGAAATGGCGTTAGAAGAAGTGGGGGGTGTCGGTCGGTCGGTTGGGCGACGGGAGATGCGGCGCAGACGTGGTGCAGGCGGGCCGAGAGATATGCAGTGTGGGGGAGGTACATTGTTTTGAGGTACATTCGCTGAGGTGACCCCTTCCAACTCTCCCATCCACACTCATCTATCTGAAACAAGTATACAAGACGAGTGTGGATGGGAGAGTTGGAATGGGTCGACCTCATCGAACCTACCTCAATCAGATTGAGGACGTTTTTAGCAAAGGCCAGCTTAGGAGTACCCTAATTAAGTTAATAACAATGTACCTACCTATATAGTTTAAGTTTAAAAAATTTGGCTCTCAAAAGAAATTTCAATCGTTGTACTGTTGATATTTGGCTCGGTTGACTAATGAGTTTGCCGACCACTGAGCTAGGGCAAGGAGGTGATGGGCTTTAGATCTTAAGATATATTGATGCATCCTGGCAGCCCTAACAATTGAGAGCTTGTTTCAAAAACCTGTAATAGTCAATCAACTCCTTTGTTGCTGCACAAAATCTTTAAGAAAGGTTTGGATTGCAGTTTAGGTAGTTTCTGATCTGTTTCTACTCTGTAATTTTCTCCCATTCCCTTAATCTTGTGTGTTCTTATGGGAAACTCTAGGCAGCGCTTTCCTTCCAGGGTGTCCCACCCGATCTCTCTGGGGTGGGGGTCCCGCCTCCCCCTGTGCAACCCTCACACTCAGAGCCCTGAAGTGCTGGAGTGCAGCCTGAGCAGCGCCGGAGGCTTCCGGAGGGTTCTGTGTGACAGGGAGCTGGTGCACATCCTTGGGGTTCGTAGGCACTGGCCCCAGATGTTCAGGACATTGATATTTGTCCATTAATTTTTAAAATAATATATATTTTTAAATGTTTTTATTGATTTCACAGAGAGGAAGGGAGAGGGAGAGAATCATCAATCAGCTGCCTCCTGCACGCCCCCTACTGGGGATCGAGCTTGCAGCCCGGGCATGTGCCCTGACTAGGAATCAAACCGGGACATGGGTCAACGCTCAACCACTGAGCCACACCGGCTGAGGTGTCCATTAATTTTTAGCAACATCACACCAGGGATTGGGCCCACGATAATCCTATCAGTCAGGGAAGGAAGAGCCACAGCAGCGAGGGAGGCGGCGACACAGACCACAGGCCTCTGCTGCGCTTCCTTTTCCTGGTGCCACTGGTTCCTGTCCCAAGGCTATTTCCCTGGGTTGGAGCATGTAGTCCAGGCACGAACCTCCCCCACCCCGCCCCCGCAAAATCTTTAAGAAAGGTTTGGATTGCAGTTTAGGTAGTTTCTGATCTGTTTCTACTCTGTAATTTTCTCCCATTCCCTTAATCTTGTGTGTTCTTATGGGAAACTCTAGGCAGCGCTTTCCTTCCAGGGTGTCCCACCCGATCTCTCTGGGGTGGGGGTCCCGCCTCCCCCTGTACAATCCTCACACTCAGAGCCTTGACGTGCTGGAGTGCAGCCTGAGCAGCGCCGGAGGCTTCCGGAGGGTTGTGTGACAGGGACCTGGTGCACATCCTTGGGGTTCGTAGGCACTGGCCCCAGATGTTCAGGACACTGATATTTGTCCATTAATTTTTTAAATAACATATATTTTAAAAATGTTTTTATTGATTTCACAGAGAGGGAGAGGGAGAGAGAGAATCATCAATCAGCTGCCTCCTGCACGCCCCCTACTGGGGATCGAGCTTGCAGCCCGGGCATGTGCCCTGACTAGGAATCAAACCGGGACATGGGTCAACGCTCAACCACTGAGCCACACCGGCTGAGGTGTCCATTAATTTTTAGCAACATCACACCAGGGATTGGGCCCACGATAATCCTATCAGTCAGGGAAGGAAGAGCCACAGCAGCGAGGGAGGCGGCGACACAGACCACAGGCCTCTGCTGCGCTTCCTTTTCCTGGTGCCACTGGTTCCTGTCCCAAGGCTATTTCCCTGGGTTGGAGCATGTAGTCCAGGCACGAACCTCCCCCACCCCGCCCCCGCGACTGGTTGCAGGTGGAGGTCTCTGATTCTCCTCACCGGTGGGGGTCCTTTCCTCCTGGCCTTGAGCACGGAGGACCCGCACATACCTGTCATTTAAGGCCTTTCCAGTCAGTGGCCTAATCCTCGCGTGAGACCATATGGCCTGGATCACGCTGCTCTTGGTGCAGTGACATCTGGGGACAGACACCAGGCAGCACAGGGCAGAGGCGACTTGTGACGGCAGCCGCAGGGCAGGACCCGCACAGTGCTCCCTCCCCGGGGCTCCCACAGGGCTGCCAGGCAGGAAGCCCGTTGCAGCGGCACCAGTTGTGTTGTGCCCGTCCCAGCCCATCCAGAGTGATGCCATTGGCTAGAAATGCTTGGAGGCACTCACCTCCCTTCCCTCCCCGCTGCACCCACCCCCTCCCACTGCTGCCCCGATATTTCAGAACCAACGTTGAGGCTGGACTGGCCCTTGTGGTTCGTATTATAATTGCAAGATGCCCTCAGCGATAACATCGGGCAACTTTGAAGGAAACACACACACACAAGGTTTAGTACTCAAAGGTTCTGGCGGGTACACTGCAGGTCTGCGGCCACAAGGTGAGTTTGTGGGGGGAGAGAGATTGTGGCCCTGGGATTCTGCTGTTGGCAGGAAGCCCGTTGCAGCGGCACCAGTTGTGTTGTGCCCGTCCCAGCCCATCCAGAGTGATGCCATTGGCTAGAAATGCTTGGAGGCACTCACCTCCCTTCCCTCCCCGCTGCACCCACCCCCTCCCACTGCTGCCCCGATATTTCAGAACCAACGTTGAGGCTGGACTGGCCCTTGTGGTTCGTATTATAATTGCAAGATGCCCTCAGCGATAACATCGGGCAACTTTGAAGGAAACACACACACACAAGGTTTAGTACTCAAAGGTTCTGGCGGGTACACTGCAGGTCTGCAGCCACAGGCGAGTTTGTGGGGGGAGAGAGATTGTGGCCCTGGGATTCTGCTGTCCATGCGCCAGGTGGCCGGTTCAATTCCTGCCCAGGGCGCATACCCAGGCTTCGGTCGCCAGTAGGGGGCATGGAGGAGGCAGCCGATGGATGTTTCTCTCTTCCTCTCCCTTCCTGTCTAAAAAGCAATTAAAACTTTTTTTTTTAAAGCAGGAATTATAGCATGTTAAGGGGAAATAAGCAGTCACATGGTCATCGGGAGATCTCGAAAACCAAGGGAAATTGTGGAGGGAGGGAGCACAGGAGCCGGCTCTTTATTGAGTTGTGTGGCCGGCAATGTGTTTATTCCAAATAGCATTGGAAGTGGATGTCTCAGAATGTTGTCAGTCACGTGTATTACAATAAAAAACCCACCCTCAGGTGCCTAGACTACAGCCATTTTGTTACTGGTTTCTAATGGAAACCTGTTGTGGTTGGAGAACATGGGGTATGATTCCAAACGTTTACACCCTTTAAGGCTCGTGTGGCCCGCATGTCTGTCTGCGTGAAAGTGCTGTGCGCACTGGGGGGAATGCGTCCTGGTGGCCACCCGTGCCATCAGTTGGATGAAGGTGGCAGCTGTGTGTTCACAGGTTCTGTCTGTATCGAATCTTCGTCTAGTTCTGCCCGTTGCTGAAGGTGTTGGGATGTCCAACTGTGCTTGTGGGCTTTTCCTCCTTTAGATCTGCCCATTTTTGCTTTGTCTGTTTTGAAACTTGTTCGGCACATACCTGTTTGCCTTTCTGCACTGGCCC
>NW_005356042.1:15397668-15398489 GCF_000412655.1 Myotis brandtii
CCAAGAGGTGGCCGGTTCAATTCCTGCCCAGGGCGCATACCCAGGCTTCGGTCGCCAGTAGGGGGCATGGAGGAGGCAGCCGATGGATGTTTCTCTCTCCCTCTCCCTTCCTGTCTCAAAAGCAATAAAAACTTTTTTTTTTTAAAAGCAGGAATTATAGCACGTTGAGGGGAAATAAGCAGTCACATGGTCATCGGGAGATCTCGAAAACCAAGGGAAATTGTGGAGGGAGGGAGCACAGGAGCCGGCTCTTTATTGAGTTGTGTGGCCGGCAATGTGTTTATTCCAAATAGCATTGGAAGTGGATGTCTCAGAATGTTGTCAGTCACGTGTATTACAATAAAAAACCCACCCTCAGGTGCCTAGACTACAGCCATTTTGTTACTGGTTTCTAATGGAAACCTGTTGTGGTTGGAGAACATGGGGTATGATTCCAAACGTTTACACCCTTTAAGGCTCGTGTGGCCCGCATGTCTGTCTGCGTGAAAGTGCTGTGCGCACTGGGGGGAATGCGTCCTGGTGGCCACCCGTGCCATCAGTTGGATGAAGGTGGCAGCTGTGTGTTCACAGGTTCTGTCTGTATTGAATCTTCGTCTAGTTCTGCCCGTTGCTGAAGGTGTTGGGATGTCCAACTGTGCTTGTGGGCTTTTCTTCCTTTAGATCTGCCCATTTTTGCTTTGTTTTGAAACTGTTGTTCGGCACATACCTGTTTGCCTTTCTGCACTGGCCCCTGTATCAGCCCGACCACCCTTTTCTTGGGGAGTTCTGTCCTGAGGTCTACTTTATCTGGTATCGGCAGTGCCTCTCCAAGCCTCTTAGGC
>NW_005356042.1:15399034-15399484 GCF_000412655.1 Myotis brandtii
GTATTAAAAAAAAAAAAAGATTCTTACAGAGCATCTAGTTTGGCCTTGCCTTTTAAAAATAACCATTTGACAATTATTGCCTTGATGAATGTGGTTGAATTTTTGGTCTACCATTTTACTATTTGTTTTCTGTTTGCCCCCCCCCCTCCTCACCCCCGCCACTTTTCTTGTTCCTCTCTCCTTTCTTGCCTTCTTTTGGGTTAAACACATTTTTAGAGTTCCACTTTAACTTACCTATTGGCTTCCATGATTTTTCTTCCCCAGGGGTTGCTGTGGATTACAATGTACGACTCTTTGTACTCTTTTTTAAAAAAAATAAATCTTTATTGTTCAGATTACAGTTGTTCCTCTTTTCTCCCCCCATAGCTCCTCTCCACCTGGTTCCCACCCTACCCTCTGCCCTTTCCCCCCCCCCCCCCCCCACCCCCCCCCCCCCCCCCTCCCAGCATC
>NW_005356042.1:15402264-15417339 GCF_000412655.1 Myotis brandtii
GCTTTTTTCTTTCCTTCTAGTTGTAGAACTTCCACTCGGCCAGCTTTCCCGTGGTTCTGGATGATAGCTGTTTTGTCTTTTAGTTGTAATTTTAATGTGGTTGTGGGGGGCAGCACATATAGGTTTATACCTTATGCTGCCATCTTGGTTCTCGACTCTTTGTACTCTTAAGTGTTGTACCACTTCATGTAACTTGAGCAAATTCCTTAGCCTCTCTGAACCTGTTTCTTCATTTAGACACAAGAATAATGAACTTCCTTCATGGGTGATGTGACTACTGAACTGTGCACACAACGTGAAAGCACACGCACTACCAAGGGCCGAACAAGCTGCGCTGTGAACCATCGTCACTAACAGCAGTGCTGTGGTTGCTGTTACTACTTCATGTGGTGAATGTTTTTATTCAAACAACACACCCCACTCGGGGTGTGGCCAAATGTGTTTGCCTCCGGAGGCCACCGGGGAGCCATACTGAGCTTCCCCACTAGCTTGAGGTCATGTTCCACCTGCTCCTGATCTCCCCGCTCCATCATGACCCTTTATGTCTCAGCAAGGCACCCCTTAGCTGCCCGGCCTTGTCCAGGCCTGTGCCCATTCTTCAGGCTGCTCCCGTACCTAGCACAGCCAAGCCAGCTGACCACAGCCAGCCCCAGCCCTGCCCCTAGCCGGTGCTCATCACAGACAAGCCTGGCTTTATTTTCAACATTACAGCATCCATCGTCCTGAGCAAAGTGATCTGAGGCCACAGTCCCACAGGCCTCCCACTGCCTTCAAATGCATCCTTTTAAGCGTAACATACCTCTCCCTCCCTCCTCTCTTCTCGCTTCCCTAAGGGGTCTCAATCCCCACCTGCTGCCCCTGCTTTTCTCACCTGGCTCAGCAAACTGCGGGGACGCGGGCCTCTGATAACTTCTTCCCATGTTCTGCTGAAACCCATCAGCCAGAGCTCACGTTGTTGGCCTCACCCCTAGACAAGCTGCAGTTACTCTCCTGTTTTTCGGGGTGTGGAATTCAGAGTTCTGAGGTCATTCGCAGGAGCCTGGATGGTGGGAGGGATGGGGGGCACCAGGAGACACTAGGAACAGAGCTAGGGAAGCAGAAGGAATTTAAGTGAACTTGGATCCTTGCAAGATGGTTTGTTAATTGTCACTCAGTAGCAGATAGAAGGAAGCAGGAAGCACCTGACTGCTGTGAGTTTTGTGGAAAGCGACTGAAATGGGGGCTTTGAATTGGCAGAACTTCCCTCCTGGGCTTCGCTCCTGGCGGGGTTTCTGTTTCTGGGCAACGCTACCCAAAGTCCCTTCCAGTTAGCATCCAGCTCGTGCACTTTTTAAAAGCAGAGGATGCTACTCTGGTGGTTTCACATTTTTCTCACAGGGACGGGCCCAGCCCACACTGTTTCCTGCTTCATCACACAGCTTGTCCTCTGCCCAGGTTTTCTTTTGGCGCTGGGCCGCACCCCTAATCCATAAACACCCCCGGGCAGGAGCCTCTGTCATCATAGAATCACCACCGTATCCCCAGCAGCCGCTATGCCTGCCCCCTTGCTGGCGCTCACGGTATCTTTTTGGAAGGAATGATGTCCCACATCCACTGCATGGTTAGTGTCAATAGCTGTGGTCTGCACTTCTCGTGGGGTTTTGTGCTCCCTGTACGCTCCAGTAACTCGAGTTCTTCCGTATCCCTCTCTGGGTTCTTTCATGAGCCCCTTAACTTCAATAGGTGTGTCTTGGTTGGTTTGTGGTTGTATCTTAACATCCTGACAGTCCTTATGAAACCAAGGGAGAGAGGCAGGTTCTTCATTCCAATGTGGGTTCCACATGCAACAATTCAAGTGTGTGCCGGGCAGAAGGGTGGCCTCTCTTTGGGGGCAGGAGAGGACGTGAGGATAAGGTGCAGGCGGTTCCTTTGCCCTGCTTGGGTGGGGATGTAAATTGAGTGGGGCGGGGTCTCAGAATCACCAGGGCAGAGCAAACAGCAATGGCTGTTGTCAGCCGTCTCTGCGACTCCTCGCGTCCCCGCGTCTCCACGTCCCCGAGTCCCGTGCTCCCATAGTAACAATGATCCCTGCGAGCAGCTCTGCAAGAAAGCCACCCTCGCTTTCCGACCAGCTGCAAGACAGTCCAGTTTCTCCCCGTAGGAGTCTGGGTCCCCAGAGTCTCCGAGTTCAGTGCATTCGGGAGCTTGTATCCCCTTCCGATTGAAAAAAACCGTGCACCCAGATGCAGCCCGCCTCACACGCGCCTCCGTACCTCTGTTCTTGGCGCCTCTGCACCTCCTACCCAGTCTCAATGTGCTTTTTTCTTTCCTTCTAGTTGTAGAACTTCCACTCGGCCAGCTTTCCCGTGGTTCTGGATGATAGCTGTTTTGTCTTTTAGTTGTAGTTTTAATGTGATAGCTGTTGTCTTTTAGTTGTAATTTTAATGTGGTTGTGGGGGGCAGCACGTATAGGTTTATACCTTATGCCGCCATCTTGGTTCTCGACTCTCTGTACTCTTAAGTGTTGTACCACTTCATGTAACTTGAGCAAATTCCTTAGCCTCTCTGAACCTGTTTCTTCATTTAGACACAAGAATAATGAACTTCCTTCATGGGTGATGTGACTACTGAACTGTACACACGTGAAAGCACACGCACTACCAAGGGCCGAACAAGCTGCGCTGTGAACCATCGTCACTAACAGCAGTGCTGTGGTTGCTGTTACTACTTCATGTGGTGAATGTTTTTATTCAAACAACACACCCCACTCGGGGTGTGGCCAAATGTGTTTGCCTCCGGAGGCCACCGGGGAGCCATACTGAGCTTCCCCACTAGCTTGAGGTCATGTTCCACCTGCTCCTGATCTCCCCGCTCCATCATGACCCTTTATGCCTCAGCAAGGCACCCCTTAGCTGCCTGGCCTTGTCCAGGCCTTTGCCCATTCTTCAGGCTGCTCCTGTACCCAGCACAGCCAAGCCAGCTGACCCCAGCCAGCCCCAGCCCTGCCCCTAGCCGGTGCTCATCACAGACAAGCCTGGCTTTATTTTCAACATTACAGCATCCATCGTCCTGAGCAAAGTGATCTGAGGCCACAGTCCCACAGGCCTCCCACTGCCTTCAAATGCATCCTTTTAAGCGTAACATACCTCTCCCTCCCTCCTCTCTTCTCGCTTCCCTAAGGGGTCTCAATCCCCACCTGCTGCCCCTGCTTTTCTCACCTGGCTCAGCAAACTGCGGGGACGCGGGCCTCTGATAACTTCTTCCCATGTTCTGCTGAAACCCATCAGCCAGAGCTCATGTTGTTGGCCTCACCCCTAGACAAGCTGCAGTTACTCTCCTGTTTTTCGGGGTGTGGAATTCAGAGTTCTGAGGTCATTCGCAGGAGCCTGGATGGTGGGAGGGATGGGGGGCACCAGGAGACACTAGGAACAGAGCTAGGGAAGCAGAAGGAATTTAAGTGAACTTGGATCCTTGCAAGATGGTTTGTTAATTGTCACTCAGTAGCAGATAGAAGGAAGCAGGAAGCACCTGACTGCTGTGAGTTTTGTGGAAAGCGACTGAAATGGGGGCTTTGAATTGGCAGAACTTCCCTCCTGGGCTTCGCTCCTGGCGGGGTTTCTGTTTCTGGGCAACGCTACCCAAAGTCCCTTCCAGTTAGCATCCGGCTCGTGCACTTTTTAAAAACAGAGGATGCTACTCTGGTGGTTTCACATTTTTCTCACAGGGATGGGCCCAGCCCACACTGTTTCCTGCTTCATCACACAGCTTGTCCTCTGCCCAGGTTTTCTGTTGGCGCTGGGCCGCACCCCTAATCCATAAACACCCCCGGGCAGGAGCCTCTGTCATCATAGAATCACCACTGTATCCCCAGCAGCCGCTATGCCTGCCCCCTTGCTGGCGCTCACGGTATCTTTTTGGAAGGAATGATGTCCCACATCCACTGCATGGTTAGTGTTAATAGCTGTGGTCTGCACTTCTCGTGGGGTTTTGTGCTCCCTGTACGCTCCAGTAACTCGAGTTCTTCCGTATCCCTCTCTGGGTTCTTTCATGAGCCCCTTAACTTCAATAGGTGTGTCTTGGTTGGTTTGTGGTTATATCTTAACATCCTGACAGTCCTTATGAAACCAAGGGAGAGAGGCAGGCTCTTCATTCCAATGTGGGTTCCACATGCAACAATTCAAGTGTGTGCCGGGCAGAAGGGTGGCCTCTCTTTGGGGGCAGGAGAGGACGTGAGGATAAGGTGGTCACCAATAATGTTAGCCAAGAGCTCGAAAATGGGGGAGAGAGGTCCCAGCCGTGTTCCACATCCAGCCACAGCAGGAGGCACTATGGCTTTTCCTTTTCAAAAACAGCAGAGCGTAGACCGGGTGGAGTCGGAAGACTTAAGTGAGACCAGAGTGCATTGTACTTTGGCCGCAGGATTTGACAGGAGTCAGGTAACCAAACAAGGCCAGGGGATGGCACAGGCTCTTGAGCGCAGGTAGGGAAACCAGGGCTTGGCTGGCCACTTAGCTGAAGAGGATGAGGACACGACAGGGAGCCAAGGGGAGCCACTGTGACAGGAGCCACATGGTGGCTGGGACTGAACTTTCAGCTGCATCCCATTGAGTCCCCCACACTGAGGACCCAGCGTCTCCCATTTCCTCGTTTTTGCACGCTTTGTGCCTCTTGCCTAGAATGTCATTTGTCACCTTATTCCCCATATGACTGACTAGTCCTCACTCACCAAGATTTATCCACGAGAATTATGTCAAGTAGATAATTCCCAACTTTAGATTTAAAAAGCATAAAACAGTGTGAAAAAGCAAAAATATTTCAGCACTTTGGTTATGAGAAATATCTATGGAAATAGAAAGAAAATCTCCAAAATGAAAATAGCAGTGGAGTAAGAACAGGTCCCAGAGTCCAGCGCAGTGGGGGTGGCTTTGGGGTCAGACAGGTCCAGGTGAGTCTGGAAACACCTGTGAGCTGGGTTTTCTTGTGCAAACGGCACTGCCTCCTGGCCTCTGGAAGTGACCCGGCCTCCAGGCTGATTGAGAGGATAAAAGAAACACAGCCCTAGGGTCAGGCTACACGATCTGTCTTCAGAAGAAGTTTCATCTAAAATCACTTTGGATTATGATGACAAGACACTTAAAAACAATTAGAGGTTCTGATCTGAATTTCCAGGCCCTGGGAGCAAACAGCTCGCTAGAGTACAGTCATAGCTGTGATCATGTTGGCTGCTGTAAGGGTGGGTATGTGTTCAAAAAGCGTTTGGACTTTATAACTTAGAGTAATAACAACATGACATTCCTTGCATTTTTTTAAATCTTTGCTGGTTTTCCATTTATATAAGGTTTCCACTGAGTGAACAATGAATAGAAAATACATGCTTTTGTTGAGAAAAGGCTCAAGGGCACAATACAGCCAGGACAGCTAGAGCCTGCCTTAGGTGGTGCAGTATTAACTCATGTTATTTAACGTGCCCATTTCAATGGGTTATGTGTGGTTTTAGTATGAGTGTTAATTTAGGGACTAAGGAATCATGAACAACTTTCCAATTCTATTTCTGACTTAGGAGAATTTTGTTCTCCGGGCTCATAAAGTCATATACAAAAACACACACACATAAGGTTCTTAGATCTTTATTTTAGAAAATGTGGTATATACTCTCTCCCCTCCCGCTGCCCTCATCTGACCTGGAGGAGTTGTTCCTACACATTTTCTGTGGAATGCCATCAACCATGATCCGTTTCGCCACAATTTATTCCATCATTCCCACTGGTGGTCATTTACACTGTTTCCTTATGTACTTACCAAAATACACAGTATATATTGATAAACATAATCTCATGTACTGGCACGTTAGTTTTTTCTCAGGGATAGGTTCCCAAACATGAGAGTGCTGCGTGGAAGAATATGTATATTCTTAAAGTTAAAAGACAGGGTCACAGTGATTCCCAAGGCCCTCACAGTTTACTCTAACAGCAGAGAATGAAATTAACCTCCTCTGCTTCCCGGCTGTTAGTAGATCAGATGACAACTTAAAGACTTATTGGACTATGGATGTTTTAGTAAATTTGTTCAGAGTCGCTCACATTCATATACTAGTATAGTAACAGCACATCAATGGTCTTCAAAAAATTTTAAAAGCCAGTTTCGGTTGCCATTTACAATTCTAATGACATGATTTGTGATGGAGGAAAAGGGAGAACTTGTGAATCTGAAATCAAGCCTAAGATGATATCACTCTGAGTTATACAACAGATGGAGAGATCACTGAACAGTGTAATTTATAAAACTGTTAGTGTAAGTTAAGCCTTTCCATGAAAGGTTCACCAAGTCAGATTCCAAAGGGAAATGTTTCAGGCTGATGATAGTGAAACTCAAGGAAGTAGAAGTGCGTCCCCTAAACAGAATGTGCAAAAGTGTCTCTCTAAAGTGGACGATGCACATAGAAATTTTAAAAAGCAACAAGGCATGTGACAGTTTTCTTAAAATAAGCTTCCCTTTAAAGTCTCTGGAAGGTAACTAACATTTGTGCACTGCATACACATCCTACCATTTTTTACAAGACAATTCATAAAATAAGAGAAACGGGGAAACACAAATACAAGTGGTTTCTGGGGTACACATTTTGGTAAATGACATGCATTTGTGTGTAAACAGCCAGCAGAAAACGCCAACATGATGGATGTGGATATTCTCTGTAGCCCATTTTTACCTGTGGTGCATCCTGAGTAACAGCCCACAGCCGCCTCCTCTCACTCTTAACCTCCTCTTAATTATCTCATATTTGCATAATCATGTAAGTGATGCTTGTAGAAGTGCTTCAGCAAGCCAGGAAGCAGGTTAGAACTTCACCATTGTCTCTGTTTATTAAGAGGCAGCTCATTAACAATGGCCACACCAACTTCTATATGCCAGCAAGCAGGAGAAAATGTATTACATGCTACTTTAAAATCTGTTCCATATTTCATCTGGAATGCATACTGAGTTGTAAAAAAACACATGTGATATTTAATATGGAAAATCTTGTTTGATGTGTCCTAATTATTAGAGGAATTTCAAACTCCCAATGACCGTTAAATTCACACGGGCAGATCTAAAATATACTTTTGTGGTTTTGTGGCATAATTGCACACAACCACTCTATCCCTGGGCACTGTCTGTACATCCTTTCTGCTGCTTCCCAGACGATTTCATCCATAAATTCATTCAAGGTTTAAATAATTCATTCAAGGTTTTAAAAAGCTCATTGTAATAGTTAAGCATGTCTATTTACAGTTGGATATTCTTGGTATGTGTTCTTCAGTTGGGTATCACATCTAACTTTCAGTACCGCTGTCCGTAGGGAACCCTATTTTGGCGTTTTTGAGCTGATGAATGGTATCTTAGTATGATTTCCCATGCTCCCTCAGGACCTCAGGCGGTTTCTCCCCGACTGGAAGGGTTCTGGTGGGAGGGTGTTGCACAGTCCGACCTGCTGCAGGTCAGGGTTTGTCACCGATATGAACTCTGAGATGGACACTGAGTCGGGACTTCCTGCTGAAGGCCTTCCCACACTGAGAACACTCGTATGGCTTCTCCCCCGTATGGATTCGCAGGTGGAGCCTAAGAGTTGACCGCTGGCTGAATGTTTTGCCACATTCTGTACACTCGTAGGGCTTCTCCCCTGTATGAGTTCTCATATGTATAATGAGTTGTGAGTTCTGGATGAAGGATTTCCCACATTCACTGCACTCATAGCGTTTCTCTCCCGTGTGAATTTTCTGATGTATGATGAGGTTTGATTTCTTGAAAAAGGTTTTTGCACATTCATTACACTCATATGGTCGCTCCCCTGTGTGAATTCTCTGGTGTGTAGTGAGTTCGAACTTCTGGGCAAATGTCTTGCCACACTCACTGCACTCATAGGGCTTCTTCTCCATGTGTGCTCTCTGGTGTACAATGAGGTTTGACTGATGGGTGAAGGCTTTCCCACATTCAAGACATTCAAAGGGTTTCTCCCCAGTATGAATTCTCTGATGCTTAATGAGGTTTGCCTTATGGGAGAAGGTTTTCTTACAGACATTACACTCATACGGCTTTTCTCCAGTATGTATTCTCTTATGACTAATGAGGAGTGACTTAAAGGAAAAAGCCTTGTCACAGTAATTACAAAGGAAGGGCTGCACCAAATTTCTAATTTTCTGATGTTTAAAAATAGCTTCTTTATGGCTGAAGGCTTTCCCAATTTTGTTATATTCCGCGTATTCCATTTCAGGATGGGTTTTCTCTTGCTTTAGATAGAGAAGTGCTTTTCCAAATCCGTTATACTCATCAGCTTGCTTCCTTATATAGCTGTCACTGTTAAGTAAGTCTGAACTGTATTTCAAAGTTTTTTCATACAAGTCATATTTATAGGGCACTTGTCTTAAAGAAACAAAGTCTGTGCTCAGATTGAATGATTTTTCAAAGAGATCACTTCTTTCCTCAATTGGGGTTTGGTTCTTGCAGATTATGAATGGCCTTGCCTGCTCCTCGGGGTCACTGTGCTCCCGCTGCACCTGGTCGTCAGCCTTCCACACCTCTAGAAAGAGCACAGGAAGGACACTCCGTCAGGCCTCTTGCTGTCATGTTACAGAAGGTCCCCCAAATGTCCCATCCTAGAGCTGCCTTTTTAGTTTGGGACCCGGTCTTCCAGAATTAAGTAGTCCCCAGTGCAAATCTGTCCTCCCTCTTAAACTCTGAAAGGACAAGGGGAAAAAAGAGCCTGTGGCAAAAAAAAAGTGGGAACTGACAGTGAACACAAGTAGCATTGCCAGATCACACAGCGACCCCACAGAGGGGTAAAGAGAAATAAAAACACAGCAACAGGAAACACATGTGGGAAGGCTGGCACTGCAGGGATGAAGGGGACCTTGTCCTCAGGGACACTGCACAGCTAGCACAGAGGCAAGCAAGTAGATGAAGATGGTAAAGGAAAGGACACAGGCAGACCTGAGTTTAGCAACCCACACTCTGACGCTGCGTCACTGTGGCGGGACCAGGACCTCGCCTACATGTGTCCAGGCTCTCTCCCCGCCTTCTCCCTTCCCACGGGCAGCATTATTGTTTTGCAGAAACAATCCTACTGAGGAGCTCCCGTCTCTAAGGCAACGATGCCCACACTGAGCTGCAGCACACGGATGTGCCACAAGAACTTTAAAACATGCAAACTGCCTAGTCAGGGGCACTGACCACTTTTCCCTTAGATTGTCAACTTTAAAAATGACAACAGCCAACACAACAATAGCTGTCTGGTGTGAATGAATCAAAATTATACCCCCCTTTTCTTGTCAGTTTGGCAAAAAGTATTTTTGGTGTGCTGCAGAATTTTCTAAATTAATTTATGTGCCATGAGATGAAAAGGTTGAAAATCGCTGCTTTAAAGTAAGACTTTGCAAGTGAATGAAAAGGTTCAGAAACTCATATTTTGTAGGAAACATAAAATTGATCCAAGGACCCAAGATCCCTTTGATAGATTCAATGCTACTACTGCTTTCATCGCATTTTTCTTTTTTAAAATTTAATTTAATCCTCACCCGAGGATATGTTTTCCATTAATTTTTAGGGAGGGTGGAATGAAGAGGGAGAGACAGAGAGAAACACTGATGTGAAAGAGACGTATTGATTGGTTGCGTCCTACATGCCCCCAACCAGGGCCAGGAGCCTGCGACCAGAATCAAACCTGGGACCCTTCAGGCCACAGGCTGACGCTCTATGCACTGAGCCAAACCAGCTAGGACTCATTGCTTTTTTTCTATTGAAGCTGTTGGAGAATGTATTTTCATTATTATATCTTATTTTTCTCTCTCCTTTTAATAGGCTTAATTTCTTCCCCAAACTAGTCTTGTCCCTACTTTTATTTGACAGGATCTTAAGGATCAGATTACCCAGCCTCCACCTAGGTCTTGCATAACCTTCACTTTCCTCTGTGCATTACTGGTCATTCCTGGCGCTTGTGCTGCGGCTGCCATCTGTGTCCAGGACAAGGATGTCACTTCTGCACTGAAAAATCTATTTCCCCTGAGGCCACTATGCCAATGGCCCTGAGCTAAAATATACAACACTCAGACATCTGGGGCAGATAGGTCATCTGTTTGCAGCCATCTCTAAGGGTTTAGGGATTTTGGGGGAAAAAAGACTTAACAATATTTCAAACGTACCAACTCATTCATAATCCTTGGGATATTACTTCTAGTGGCTTCTGATTCTCCTTCCCTCCTTCCACAGCTTCGCTAGAGAGTTCTCAACTGCAGTTCTAACTTTGCTAGCCACAGCTCCGCCTGCTCCACCTTGAAAATCACATCTGGTTTGATCGCAGCTCCTAACTGCTTGGACTTTAGAACTTCAGTAGTCACTCTCAGCTGTAACATGTGAAGCTTGAGGCCAAACCACTTAGTGATTTAGAAGCTCATACTTCTGGTAACTGAGAAAGAACATAAGCGCCCCTAGGTAAACAGTGACGCCTGGAAGCTGTCCTTACCCACTGACAGTAGGTTGCTGTAGTTCTCCAGCATCACATCCATGTACAGGATCCTCTGCGATGGGTCCAGCTGCTCCCACTCCTCCTGGGTGAAGTCCACAGTCACATCCGTGAATGAGACTGACCCCTGAAATGGCATATTGCTATTCATTCTGGAATGGCGAGCATTTGGTGATACAGAAAGGACATGTGGAAAGTTATTCTTACCACACTGCTGTAAGGGTCATTCGCCAGGGAAATTTACACGACACCAACCCAGCATCTTCACTACCTTTTGTGAGAAAGTGTGTTTATAGAGGTTCGAGCACTCAGTCCCCTATCTCTGGCACTGTCGCAGGCACAGGCACCTACGATGATGAAACCCCTGGCATTCTCTAACCATCAGTGCGCAGCAGTGACGGGCACCAGTGCGGGGTGGTGCTCACACAGGCACTGTTCTTATGGTATCACACTAGACAATATTAAAGAGTAGATTAGACTTTCTGTGATACTATCTATAAGAAATACATCTGGTCTTTGTCCACAGTTCCTGGCTCACAGCTCTCCAAGCCCCTAGATCAGTGATGGTGAATCTTTTGAACTTGGCGTGTCAGCATTTTGAAAAACCCTAACTTAACTCTGGTGCCGTGTCACATATAGAAATTTTTTGATATTTGCAACCATAGTAAAACAAAGATTTATATTTTTGATGTTTATTTTATATATTTAAATGCCATTTAACAAAGAAAAATCAACAAAAAAAATGAGTTTGCGTGTCACCTCTGACACGCGTGTCATAGGTTCGCCATCACTGCCCTAGATTAACCTAAGAATTGAGACTGATAAAGGTTTGGTATATTAGTGAGGTGACTTCCGGAAATGGCTTAAGGACAGGGGCTGGTCACCATCAGACCTGACCATGTGATTAGAGGGTGGAACTTCCAGCCCACGCTGACCTCTGGTGGAGGAGAGGGTTTGGAGGGTGCCAAACGCCATGGTAAATGAGGTTACCAATCACCATTATGTAATAACAGCTGCATAGAAACCCAAAGGACGGGGTTCGAAGAAACACCTAGGCTACAGCACACAGATTCGAGAGTGGCACCTGGGAGAACAACAGGAGGCTCCGGCAAGTACCCTCACTCGTCCCTCCTCCCGCTCCTCACTCTCGTTCCTTCTTTATCCCTCCTCCCTCGCGCCCTCTAACTCCTCTCTACTGTTTACGGTACAGTCTCACTCTCCTCTATCCCTCTGTCTAGCCTCCTCTCTGTCCTTAATTTCCCCAATCTGCTCTCTACCACTGTTCTCAACATCTCCCCATACACCACCCTTTCTCTCTCTACAATCCCTCAAACTCCACCAGCTTTTCTTCATCCTCCCTCTCTACTCAGTCCTCCCTGTCGATCTCTCTTTTCACCTTCTTTACTCTCTTCAGTCTCTCTCTCTCTGTCATCTCTCTCTACACCTCTCTCTCATGACTCTTTCTAGCCTCTCCTCTTCTCTCTCTAGTCCCTCCTCCTTCTCTCTCTAGTATCTCCTTCCTCTCTCTCTAGCCTCTCCTCCTCTGTCTTTATAGTCTCTCCTTCCTCTCTATAGTCCAGTAATGGCGAACCCATGACATTTTTTTGGTTGATTTTTCTGTTAAATGGCATTCAAATATATAAAATAAACATGAAAAATACAAGTCTTTGTTTTACTATGGTTGCAAATATCAAAAAATTTCTATATGTGACACAGCACAAGAGTTAAGTTAGGGTTTTTCAAAATGCTGACACACCGAGCTCAAATGGTTCGCCATCACTGTTCTAGTCTCTCCTCCTCTGTCTCTCTAATCGCTCGTTTCTCTCTCTCTAGTGTCTCCTCCTCTGCCTCTAGTCTCTCCTCCTATCTCTTTAGTCTCTCCTTTCTCTTCAACTAGTGTCTCCTCCTCTGTCTCCAGTCTCTCCTTCCTCTCTCTAGTCTCTCCTCATCTCTCTCTAGTCTCTTCTCCTGCCTCTCTAGTCTCTCCTTCTTCTCTCTCTAGTATCTCCTTCCTCTCTCTCTAGTCTCTTCTCCTCGCTCTCTAGCCTCTCCTCCGCTCTCAAGCGTCTCCTCCAACTTTCTCTAGTCTATCCTTCCTCTCTCTATCTAGTCTCTCCTCATCTGTCTCTCTTCCTCTGTCTCTCTAGTCTCTCCTCCTCTCTCTAGGCTCTCCTCCTGTCTCTTCCTCTATCTCTCTAGCCTCTCCTCCTCTCTCTATAGTCTCTCCTCCTCTGTAGTCTCTCCTCCTCTCTTCTTCTATCTCTCTAGTCTTTACTACTCTCTCTCTAGTCTCTCATTCCTCTCCCAAGCATCTCATCCTCATCTCTCCAGTATCTCCTTCTTCGCTCTCTATAGCCTCTCCTTCCTCTCTAGTCTCTCCTTCTCTCTCTAGTCACTCCTCCTCTGTCTCTCTTCTTCTCTCTAGTCTCTCCTCGTCCTCTCTCTCTAGTCTCTTCTCCTGTCTCTCTAGTCTCTCCTTCCGCTCTCTCTCGAGCCTCTTCTCTCTCTAGTCGATCCTTCCTCTCTATCTCTCCTCTCTCCTTCCTCTGACTCTCTAGTACCTCCTCCTCCCTCTCTCTTCTTCTATCTCTCTAGTATCACCTTCCTCTCTTTCTCTAGTCACTCCTCCTCTGTCTCTCTTCTTCTCTCTCTAGCCTCTCCTCCTCTCTCTGTAGTCTCTCCTTCCTCTCTCCGTAGCTTCTCCTTCCTCTCTCTACTCTCTCCTTCCTCTCTCTAGCCTCTCCTCCTCCTCTCTCTCTAGTCTCTACTCCTGTCTCTCTAGCCTCTCCTCCTCTCTCTCTCGTCTCTCCTTCCTCTCTCTAGCCTCTCCTGTCTCTCTCTAGCCTCTCCTCCTCTCTCGAGTCTCTCTTTCCCCTCTATCTCTCTCTAGCCTCTCCTTCGTCTCTCTAGTCTCTCCTTCCTCTCTCTAGTCACTCCTTCCTCTCTCTCTCTCTCCCCCTCTCTCTCTCTAGCCTCTCCTTTGTCTCTCTAGTCTCTCCTTCCTCTCTCTAGTCTCTCCTTCCTCTCTCTAGTCACTCCTTCCTCTCTCTCTCTCTCTAGCTTCTCCTTCCTCTCTCTAGTCTTTCCTCCTCCTCTCTCTAGTCTCTCCTTCTGTCTCTCTTCTTCTATCTCTCTAGTCTCTTCTCCTCTCTCACTCTAGTCTCTCCTTCCTCTCTAGCCTCTCCTCCTCCTCTCTCTAGTATCTCCTTCCTCGCTCTCTCTAGCCTCTCCCTCCTCTCTAGTCACTCCTCCTCTCTCTCTCTGTCTCTCCTCCGTCTCTCTCCTTCTCTGTAGTCTATCCTCCTCTCTGTCTCTAGTCTCTCCTCTCTCTCTAGTCTCTCCTTCCTCTCTGTAGCCTCTCCTCCCCTCTCATGCCTCTCCTCCTCCTCTCTCTAGTATCTCCTTCCTCGCTCTCTCCAGCATCTCCTTCCTCTCTCTAGTCTCTCCTCCTCTGTCTCTCTTCTTCTCTCTAGTCTCACCTTCCTCTCTCTCTCTCGCCTCATCTCCTCTCTCTAGTCTCTTCTCCTCTTGTCTCAGGTCTCTCCTTCTCTCTACTCTCTCCTTCTCTCTAGTCTCTCCTCTTCTCTCTCTTGTCTCTCCTCCTCTGTCTCTCTTCTATCTCTCTAGTCTCTACTCTCTCTCTCTAGTCTCTCCTTCCTCTCTCTCTATTCTCTCTTTCCACTCTCTAGTCTTTCCTCCTCCTCTCTCTAGCCTGTCCTCCTCTCTCTCTCTAGTCTCTCCTCCTCTCTCTAGTCTCTCCTTCCTCTCTCTCTATTCTCTCTTTCCACTCTCTAGTCTTTCCTCCTCCTCTCTCTAGCCTGTCCTCCTCTCTCTCTCTAGTCTCTCCTCCTCTCTCTCTCTCGAGTCTCTCCTCCTCTGCTTCTCTTCTATCTCTCTAGTCTCTACTGCTATCTCTCTATAGTCTCTAGTTCGTCTCTCTATTCTCTCCTCTTCTTTCTGTCTACTGTCTCCTTCTCTCTCTCTAGTCTCTCCTCCTCTCTCTCTCTCGAGTCTCTCCTCCTCTGCTTCTCTTCTATCTCTCTAGTCTCTACTGCTATCTCTCTATAGTCTCTAGTTCGTCTCTCTATTCTCTCCTCTTCTTTCTGTCTACTGTCTCCTTCTCTCTCTCTAGTCTCTCCCCCTCTGTCTCTGTCTCTTCTCATCTCTCTCTAGTCTCTCCTCCTCTGTCTCTCTAGTCTCTCCTTCCTCTCTCTCTAGTCTCTCCTCTCACTCAGGCCTCTCCGTCTTCGCTCTCTCTCTCTCTAGTATGTCCTCTCTCTCTACCCTCTCCTTCTTCTCTCTCTCTCTCTAGTCTCTCCTCTCTCTCTAGTCTCTCCTTCCTCTCTAAGCTCTCCTCCTCCTCTCTCTCTAGCCTCTCCTTCCTCTCTTTAGTCTCTCCTCCTGTCTCTCTAGCTTCTCCTTCCTCTCTATCTCTAGCCTCTCTTCCTCTCTCTCTCTAGTCTCCCCTTCCTCTCTCTCTCTAGCCTCTCCTCCTTTCTCTCTATTCTCTTCCCCTCCTCTCTCTAGTCTGTCCTCCTGTCTCTCTTCTTTTATCTCTCTGGTCTCACCTTCCTATCTCTCTCTCTAGTCTCTCCTTCCTCTCT
>NW_005356042.1:15417469-15417681 GCF_000412655.1 Myotis brandtii
CCCCCCCCCTCTCTACCCTCTCCCCCCCTCTCTCAAGCCTCTCCTCCCATCTCTCAAGCCTCTCCTCCTCTCTCTAGTCTATCCTCCCTCTCTCCTCTCTCCTTCCTCTCTCTCTAGTCTCTCCTTCTCTGTCTCTCTTCTATCTCTCTAGTCTCTACTCTCTCTCTCTAGTCTCTCCTTCCTCTCTGTAGCCTCTCCTCCCCTCTCATCTA
>NW_005356042.1:15418048-15421220 GCF_000412655.1 Myotis brandtii
CCTCTGTCTCTGTCTCTCCTCATCTCTCTCTAGTCTCTCCTCCTCTGTCTCTCTAGTCTCTCCTTCCTCTCTCTCTCTCTAGTCTCTCCTCCTCTGTCTCTCTTCTGTCTCTCTAGTCTCTCCTCTCTCCCTAGCCTCGCCGTCTTCTCTCTCTACCCTCTCCTTCTTCTCTCTCTCTCTCTAGTCTCTCCTCTCTCTCTCGTCTCTCCTTCCTCTCTCTCGTATCTCCTTCCTCGCTCTCTCCAGCATCTCCTTCCTCTGTCTAGTCTCTCCTCCTCTCGAGTCTCTCCTCCTCTGTCTCTCTAGCCTCTCTTCCTCTCTCTCTCTAGCCTCTCTTCCTCTCTCTCTCTAGCCTCTCTTCCTCTCTCTCTCTAGCCTCTCTTCCTCTCTCTCTCTAGCCTCTCTTCCTCTCTCTCTCTAGCCTCTCTTCCTCTCTCTCTCTAGCCTCTCTTCCTCTCTCTCTCTAGCCTCTCTTCCTCTCTCTCTCTAGCCTCTCTTCCTCTCTCTCTCTAGCCTCTCTTCCTCTCTCTCTCTAGCCTCTCTTCCTCTCTCTCTCTAGCCTCTCTTCCTCTCTCTCTCTAGCCTCTCTTCCTCTCTCTCTCTAGCCTCTCTTCCTCTCTCTCTCTAGCCTCTCTTCCTCTCTCTCTCTAGCCTCTCTTCCTCTCTCTCTCTAGCCTCTCTTCCTCTCTCTCTCTAGCCTCTCTTCCTCTCTCTCTCTAGCCTCTCTTCCTCTCTCTCTCTAGCCTCTCTTCCTCTCTCTCTCTAGCCTCTCTTCCTCTCTCTCTCTAGCCTCTCTTCCTCTCTCTCTCTAGCCTCTCTTCCTCTCTCTCTCTAGCCTCTCTTCCTCTCTCTCTCTAGCCTCTCTTCCTCTCTCTCTCTAGCCTCTCTTCCTCTCTCTCTCTAGCCTCTCTTCCTCTCTCTCTCTAGCCTCTCTTCCTCTCTCTCTCTAGCCTCTCTTCCTCTCTCTCTCTAGCCTCTCTTCCTCTCTCTCTCTAGCCTCTCTTCCTCTCTCTCTCTAGCCTCTCTTCCTCTCTCTCTCTAGCCTCTCTTCCTCTCTCTCTCTAGCCTCTCTTCCTCTCTCTCTCTAGCCTCTCTTCCTCTCTCTCTCTAGCCTCTCTTCCTCTCTCTCTCTAGCCTCTCTTCCTCTCTCTCTCTAGCCTCTCTTCCTCTCTCTCTCTAGCCTCTCTTCCTCTCTCTCTCTAGCCTCTCTTCCTCTCTCTCTCTAGCCTCTCTTCCTCTCTCTCTCTAGCCTCTCTTCCTCTCTCTCTCTAGCCTCTCTTCCTCTCTCTCTCTAGCCTCTCTTCCTCTCTCTCTCTAGCCTCTCTTCCTCTCTCTCTCTAGCCTCTCTTCCTCTCTCTCTCTAGCCTCTCTTCCTCTCTCTCTCTAGCCTCTCTTCCTCTCTCTCTCTAGCCTCTCTTCCTCTCTCTCTCTAGCCTCTCTTCCTCTCTCTCTCTAGCCTCTCTTCCTCTCTCTCTCTAGCCTCTCTTCCTCTCTCTCTCTAGCCTCTCTTCCTCTCTCTCTCTAGCCTCTCTTCCTCTCTCTCTCTAGCCTCTCTTCCTCTCTCTCTCTAGCCTCTCTTCCTCTCTCTCTCTAGCCTCTCTTCCTCTCTCTCTCTAGCCTCTCTTCCTCTCTCTCTCTAGCCTCTCTTCCTCTCTCTCTCTAGCCTCTCCTTCCTCTCTCTCTCTCTAGTCTCTCCTTCCTCTCTATGTCTAGTCTCTCCTCCTATGTCTCTCTAGCCTCTCCTCCTCTCTCTCTAGCCTCTCTTTCCTCTCTCTTTAGTCTCTCCAGCCTCTCCTTCATCTCTCTAATCTCTCTTTCCTCTCTCTTTAGCATCTCCTCCTCTCTCTCTCTCTAGTCTCTTCTCTTCTCTCTAGTCTCTCCTCCTCTCTCTGTAGTCTCTCCTCCTCTGTCTCTCTTCATCTATCTCTCTAGCCTCTCCTTCCTCTCTCTAGCCTCTACTCCTCCTCTCTCCTGTATGTCATTCCTCGCTCTCTAGTCTCTCCTCCTCTCTCCAGTCTCTCCTCTCTCTCTAGCCTCTCCTTCTTCTATCTCTCTCTAGCCTCTCCTTCTCTCTCTCTACTTTCTCTTCTCTCTCTAGACTCTCCTTCTCTCTCTCTCGTCTCTCCTTCCTCTCTCTCCTCTCTCTCTCCAACCTCCTCTCTCTCTAGCCTCTCCTTTTCCTCTCTCTAGCCTCTCCTTCCTCTCTTTAGTCTCTCCTCCTGTCTCTCTAGCCTCTCCTTCCTGTCTCTCTCTAGCCTCTCCCCCCTCTCTCTAGTCTCTCCATCCTCTATCTCTAGTCTCTCTATCCTCTGTCTAGTCTGTCCTCCTCTGTCTCTCTTCTTCTATCTCTCTAATCTCTCCTTCCTCTCTCTCTATAGTCTCTCCTCCTTTCTCTCTAGCTTCTCTTTTTCCTCTCTTTGGCCTCTCCTTCCTCTCTCTAGTGTCTCCTTCCTCGATCTCTCTAGCCCCTCCTTCCCCTCTCTAGTATCTCCTTCCTCGCTCTAGTCTCTCCTTCCTCTCTCTCTCTCTAGACTCTCCTCCTCTCTATCTCTAGTCTGATCTCCTCTTCTCTCAGGTCTCTCCTCCTCTCTCTCTAGTCTCTCCTCCTCTATCTCTCTTCTATCTCTCTAGTCTCCACTCCTCTCTCTCTCTAGTCTCTCCTTCCTCTCGCCTCTCTCCTCCTCCTCTCTCTAGTCTCTCCTCCTCCTCTCCCTAGTATCTCCTTCCTCGCTCTCTCTAGCCTCCCCTCCCCCTCTCTATTCCCTCCTCCTCGCTCTCTCTAGTCTCTCCTTCCTCTCTCTCTCTCTCTAGCCTCTCCTTTCTCTCTACAGTCTCTCCTCCTCTCTCCGTAGCTTCTCATTCCTCTCTCTCTAGTCTCTCTTTACTCTCTCTAGCCTCTCCTCCTCCTCTCTCTAGTCTATCCTTCCTCTCTATCTCTCGTCTCTCCTTCCTCTCTATCTCTCGTCTCTCCTTCCTCTGTCTCTCTAGTCTCTCCTCCTCTGTCTCTCTTCTTCTATCTCTCTAGTCTCACCTTCCTCTCACTCTCTAGTCTCTCCTCCTCTCTCTCTAGCTTCTCCTTTTCTTCTCTAGTCTGTCCTTCCTCAATCTCTCTAGCCCCTCCTTCCCCTCTCTAGTATCTCCTTCCTCGCTCTAGTCTCTCCTTCCTCTCTCT
>NW_005356042.1:15421849-15431092 GCF_000412655.1 Myotis brandtii
TCTCTTCTTCTATCTCTCTAGTCTCTACTTCCTGTCTCTCTATTCTCTCCTCTTCTTTCTGTCAAGTGTCTCCTTCTTCTCTCTCTCTAGTCTCTCCTCCTCTGTCTCTCTAATCTCTCCCTCCTCTCTCTCTCTCTAGTCTCTCCTTCCTCTCTCTCTTTAGCATCTCCTCATCTCTCTCTCTAGTCTCTTCTCCTCTTCTCTCTAGTCTCTCCTCCACTCTAGTCTCTTCTCCTCTGTCTCTAGTCTCTAGTCCTAACTCTCTCTAGTCTCTCCTTCCTCTCTTCGTAGGTTCTTCCTCTTTCTAGCCTCTCCTTCTTCTCTCTAGTCTCTCCTCTCTCTAATCTCTCCTCCTATTCTCTCTAGCTTCTCCTTATTCTCTCTAGTCTCTCCTCCTGTCTCTATTCAGCTATCACTCTAGTCTCTACTCCTAACTCGCTCTAGTCTCTCCTTCCTCTCTCTGTAGGTTCTCCTTCCTCTCTCTAGCCTCTCCTCCTCCTCTCTCTAGTATCTCCTTCCTCTCTCTCTCTCTAGTCTCTCCTCCTCTCTCTCTAGTCTCTCCTTCCTCTCTCTCTCTCTAGTCTCTCCTCCTCTCTCTCTAGTCTCTCCTTCCTCTCTCTCTCTCTAGTCTCTCCTCCTCTCTCTCTAGTCTCTCCTTCCTCTCTCTCTCTCTAGTCTCTCCTCCTCTCTCTCTAGTCTCTTCTTCTATCTCTCTAGTCTCTACTCCTCTTTCTAGCCTCTCCTTCCTCTCTCTAGCCTCTCCTTTGTCTCTCTAGCCTCTCCTTCCTCTCTCTAGCCTCTACTTCCTCTCTCTAGCCTCTCCTTCCTCTCTCTAGCCTCTCCTCCCCTCTCAAGCCTCTCCTTCTCCTCTCTCTAGTATGTCTTTCCTCCGTCTCTCTAGCCTCTCCTTCCTCTCTCTAGTCTCTCCTCCTCTTTCTCTGTAGTCTCTCCTTATTCTCTACGTAGCTTCTCCGTCCTCTCTCTTGTCTATCCTTCCTCTCTCCATAGCTTCTCCTTCCTCTCTCTCTAGTCTCTCCTTCCTCTCTCTCTCTCTAGTCTCCCCTCCTCTGGAGTCTCTCCTCCTCTGTTTCTCTTCTATCTCTCTAGTCTCTACTGCTCTCTCTCTATAGTCTCTACTTCCTCTCTCTATTCTCTCCTCTTCTGTCTACTGTCTCCTTCTTTCTCTCTAGTCTCTCCTCCTCTGTCTCTCTAGTCTCTCCTTCCTCTCTCTCTCTCTAGCCTCTCCTTCCTCTCTCTAGTCTCTCCTCCTCTCTCTCTAGTCTCTCCTTCCTCTCTCTCTCTCTAGCCTCTCCTTCCTCTCTCTAGTCTCTCCTCCTCTCTCTCTAGTCTCTCCTTCCTCTCTCTCTCTCTAGCCTCTCCTTCCTCTCTCTAGTCTCTCCTCCTCTCTCTCTAGTCTCTCCTTCCTCTCTCTCTCTCTAGCCTCTCCTTCCTCTCTCTAGTCTCTCCTCCTCTCTCTCTAGTCTCTCCTTCCTCTCTCTCTCTCTAGCCTCTCCTTCCTCTCTCTAGTCTCTCCTCCTCTCTCTCTAGTCTCTCCTTCCTCTCTCTCTCTCTAGCCTCTCCTTCCTCTCTCTAGTCTCTCCTCCTCTCTCTCTAGTCTCTCCTTCCTCTCTCTCTCTCTAGCCTCTCCTTCCTCTCTCTAGTCTCTCCTCCTCTCTCTCTAGTCTCTCCTTCCTCTCTCTCTCTCTAGCCTCTCCTTCCTCTCTCTAGTCTCTCCTCCTCTCTCTCTAGTCTCTCCTTCCTCTCTCTCTCTCTAGCCTCTCCTTCCTCTCTCTAGTCTCTCCTCCTCTCTCTCTAGTCTCTCCTTCCTCTCTCTCTCTCTAGCCTCTCCTTCCTCTCTCTAGTCTCTCCTCCTCTCTCTCTAGTCTCTCCTTCCTCTCTCTCTCTCTAGCCTCTCCTTCCTCTCTCTAGTCTCTCCTCCTCTCTCTCTAGTCTCTCCTTCCTCTCTCTCTCTCTAGCCTCTCCTTCCTCTCTCTAGTCTCTCCTCCTCTCTCTCTAGTCTCTCCTTCCTCTCTCTCTCTCTAGCCTCTCCTTCCTCTCTCTAGTCTCTCCTCCTCTCTCTCTAGTCTCTCCTTCCTCTCTCTCTCTCTAGCCTCTCCTTCCTCTCTCTAGTCTCTCCTCCTCTCTCTCTAGTCTCTCCTTCCTCTCTCTCTCTCTAGCCTCTCCTTCCTCTCTCTAGTCTCTCCTCCTCTCTCTCTAGTCTCTCCTTCCTCTCTCTCTCTCTAGCCTCTCCTTCCTCTCTCTAGTCTCTCCTCCTCTCTCTCTAGTCTCTCCTTCCTCTCTCTCTCTCTAGCCTCTCCTTCCTCTCTCTAGTCTCTCCTCCTCTCTCTCTAGTCTCTCCTTCCTCTCTCTCTCTCTAGCCTCTCCTTCCTCTCTCTAGTCTCTCCTCCTCTCTCTCTAGTCTCTCCTTCCTCTCTCTCTCTCTAGCCTCTCCTTCCTCTCTCTAGTCTCTCCTCCTCTCTCTCTAGTCTCTCCTTCCTCTCTCTCTCTCTAGCCTCTCCTTCCTCTCTCTAGTCTCTCCTCCTCTCTCTCTAGTCTCTCCTTCCTCTCTCTCTCTCTAGCCTCTCCTTCCTCTCTCTAGTCTCTCCTCCTCTCTCTCTAGTCTCTCCTTCCTCTCTCTCTCTCTAGCCTCTCCTTCCTCTCTCTAGTCTCTCCTCCTCTCTCTCTAGTCTCTCCTTCCTCTCTCTCTCTCTAGTCTCTCCTCCTCTGTCTCTCTTCTTCTATCTCTCTAGTCTCTACTCCTCTCTCTCTAGCCTTTCCTCCCCTCTCATGCCTCTCCTCCTCCTCTTTCTAGTATCTCCTTCCTCACTCTCTATAGCCTCTCCTTCCTCTCTCTAGTCTCTCCCTCTCCTCTCTCTAGTCTCTCCCCCTCCTCTCTCTAGTCTCTCCTCTCTCTCTAGCCTCTCCTCCTCTCTCTCTCTCTAGTCTCTCTTTCCTCTCTCGAGTCTTTCCTCCTCTCTAGCCTGTCCTCCTCTCTCTCTCTCTAGTCTCTCTTTCCTCTCTCGAGTCTTTCCTCCTCTCTAGCCTGTCCTCCTCTCTCTCTCTCTAGTCTCTCTTTCCTCTCTCGAGTCTTTCCTCCTCTCTAGCCTGTCCTCCTCTCTCTCTCTCTAGTCTCTCTTTCCTCTCTCGAGTCTTTCCTCCTCTCTAGCCTGTCCTCCTCTCTCTCTCTCTAGTCTCTCTTTCCTCTCTCGAGTCTTTCCTCCTCTCTAGCCTGTCCTCCTCTCTCTCTCTCTAGTCTCTCTTTCCTCTCTCGAGTCTTTCCTCCTCTCTAGCCTGTCCTCCTCTCTCTCTCTCTAGTCTCTCTTTCCTCTCTCGAGTCTTTCCTCCTCTCTAGCCTGTCCTCCTCTCTCTCTCTCTAGTCTCTCTTTCCTCTCTCGAGTCTTTCCTCCTCTCTAGCCTGTCCTCCTCTCTCTCTCTCTAGTCTCTCTTTCCTCTCTCGAGTCTTTCCTCCTCTCTAGCCTGTCCTCCTCTCTCTCTCTCTAGTCTCTCTTTCCTCTCTCGAGTCTTTCCTCCTCTCTAGCCTGTCCTCCTCTCTCTCTCTCTAGTCTCTCTTTCCTCTCTCGAGTCTTTCCTCCTCTCTAGCCTGTCCTCCTCTCTCTCTCTCTAGTCTCTCTTTCCTCTCTCGAGTCTTTCCTCCTCTCTAGCCTGTCCTCCTCTCTCTCTCTCTAGTCTCTCTTTCCTCTCTCGAGTCTTTCCTCCTCTCTAGCCTGTCCTCCTCTCTCTCTCTCTAGTCTCTCTTTCCTCTCTCGAGTCTTTCCTCCTCTCTAGCCTGTCCTCCTCTCTCTCTCTCTAGTCTCTCTTTCCTCTCTCGAGTCTTTCCTCCTCTCTAGCCTGTCCTCCTCTCTCTCTCTCTAGTCTCTCTTTCCTCTCTCGAGTCTTTCCTCCTCTCTAGCCTGTCCTCCTCTCTCTCTCTCTAGTCTCTCTTTCCTCTCTCGAGTCTTTCCTCCTCTCTAGCCTGTCCTCCTCTCTCTCTCTCTAGTCTCTCTTTCCTCTCTCGAGTCTTTCCTCCTCTCTAGCCTGTCCTCCTCTCTCTCTCTCTAGTCTCTCTTTCCTCTCTCGAGTCTTTCCTCCTCTCTAGCCTGTCCTCCTCTCTCTCTCTCTAGTCTCTCTTTCCTCTCTCGAGTCTTTCCTCCTCTCTAGCCTGTCCTCCTCTCTCTCTCTCTAGTCTCTCTTTCCTCTCTCGAGTCTTTCCTCCTCTCTAGCCTGTCCTCCTCTCTCTCTCTCTAGTCTCTCTTTCCTCTCTCGAGTCTTTCCTCCTCTCTAGCCTGTCCTCCTCTCTCTCTCTCTAGTCTCTCTTTCCTCTCTCGAGTCTTTCCTCCTCTCTAGCCTGTCCTCCTCTCTCTCTCTCTAGTCTCTCTTTCCTCTCTCGAGTCTTTCCTCCTCTCTAGCCTGTCCTCCTCTCTCTCTCTCTAGTCTCTCTTTCCTCTCTCGAGTCTTTCCTCCTCTCTAGCCTGTCCTCCTCTCTCTCTCTCTAGTCTCTCTTTCCTCTCTCAGCTCTCTTCCTCCTCTCTCAAGTATCTCCTTCTTCTCTCTCTCTAGCCTCTCCTTCCTCTCTCTAGTCTCCCCTTCCTCTCTCTCTCTAGCCTCTCCTCCTTTCTCTCTATTCTCTTCCCCTCCTCTCTCTAGTCTGTCCTCCTGTCTCTCTTCTTTTATCTCTCTGGTCTCACCTTCCTCTCTCTCTCTCTAGTCTCTCCTTCCTCTCTGTAGTCTTTCCTCCTCCTCTCTCTAGTACCTCCTTCCTCACTCTCTCTAGCCTCTCCTTCTCTCTCAAGTCTCTAATCCTCCTCTCTCTAGTCTCTCCTCCTCTGTCTTTCGAATGTCTCCTTCTCTCTCTCTGTCCCTCCTCCGTCTCTCTCCTTCTCTGTAGTCTATCCTCCTCTCTATCTCTAGTCTCTCCTCTCTCTCTAGACTCTTCTTCTATCTCTCTAGCCTCTCCTCCCCTCTCTCTAGCCTCTCCTCCCCTGTCTCAAGGCTCTCCTCCTCTCTCTAGTCTATCCTTCCTCTCTCTCTCTCTCTCGTCTCTCCTTCCTCTCTCTCTAGTCTCTCTTTCCTCTCTCGAGTCTTTCCTCCTCTCTAGCCTGTCCTCCTCTCTCTCTCTAGCCTCTCCTCCTCCTCTCTCTACTCTCTAGTCTCTCCTTCCTCGCTCTAGTCTCTCCTTCCTCTCTCTAGCCTCACCTTCTCTCTCTCTCTAGCATAACCTCCTATCTCTCTCTAGTCTCTTCTCCTCTTCTCTCAGGTCTCTCCTCCTCTCTAGTCTCTCCACCTCTCTCTCGAGTCTCTCCTTCCTCTCTCTCTCTAGCCTCTCCTTCGTCTCTCCAGTCTCTCCTACCCTCTCAAGCCTCTCCTCCTCCTCTCTCTAGTATCTCCTTCCTGTCCTTCCTCAATCTCTCTAGCCCCTCCTTCCCCTCTCTAGTCTCTCCTTCCTCTCTCTCTCTCTCTAGTCTCTCCTCTCTCTCTAGTCTCTCCTCTCTCTCTAGTCTCTCCTCTCTCTCTAGTCTCTCCTCTCTCTCTAGTCTCTCCTCTCTCTCTAGTCTCTCCTCTCTCTCTAGTCTCTCCTCTCTCTCTAGTCTCTCCTCTCTCTCTAGTCTCTCCTCTCTCTCTAGTCTCTCCTCTCTCTCTAGTCTCTCCTCTCTCTCTAGTCTCTCCTCTCTCTCTAGTCTCTCCTCTCTCTCTAGTCTCTCCTCTCTCTCTAGTCTCTCCTCTCTCTCTAGTCTCTCCTCTCTCTCTAGTCTCTCCTCTCTCTCTAGTCTCTCCTCTCTCTCTAGTCTCTCCTCTCTCTCTAGTCTCTCCTCTCTCTCTAGTCTCTCCTCTCTCTCTAGTCTCTCCTCTCTCTCTAGTCTCTCCTCTCTCTCTAGTCTCTCCTCTCTCTCTAGTCTCTCCTCTCTCTCTAGTCTCTCCTCTCTCTCTAGTCTCTCCTCTCTCTCTAGTCTCTCCTCTCTCTCTAGTCTCTCCTCTCTCTCTAGTCTCTCCTCTCTCTCTAGTCTCTCCTCTCTCTCTAGTCTCTCCTCTCTCTCTAGTCTCTCCTCTCTCTCTAGTCTCTCCTCTCTCTCTAGTCTCTCCTCTCTCTCTAGTCTCTCCTCTCTCTCTAGTCTCTCCTCTCTCTCTAGTCTCTCCTCTCTCTCTAGTCTCTCCTCTCTCTCTAGTCTCTCCTCTCTCTCTAGTCTCTCCTCTCTCTCTAGTCTCTCCTCTCTCTCTAGTCTCTCCTCCTCTCTCTCTAGCCTCTCCTCCCCTCTCTCAAGCCTCTCCTCCTCTGTCTCTCTTCTTCTATCTCTCTAATCGCTCCTTCCTCTCTCTCTATAGTCTCTCCTCCCATCTCTCAAGCCTCTCCTCCTCTGTCTCTCTTCTTCTATCTCTCTAGTCTCACCTTCCTCTCTCTCTCTAGTCTCTCCTCCTCTCTCTCTAGCTTCTCCTTTTCTTCTCTAGTCTGTCCTTCCTCAATCTCTCTAGCCCCTCCTTCCCCTCTCTAGTCTCTCCTTCCTCGCTCTAGTCTCTCCTTCCTCTCTCTAGCCTCACCTTCTCTCTCTCTCTAGCATAACCTCCTATCTCTCTCTAGTCTCTTCTCCTCTTCTCTCAGGTCTCTCCTCCTCTCTAGTCTCTCCACCTCTCTCTCGAGTCTCTCCTTCCTCTCTCTCTAGTCTCTCCTCCACCTCTCTCTAGTCTCTCCTTCCTCTCACTCTAGTCTCTCCTTCCTCTCTCTCTAGTCTCTCCTCCACCTCTCTCTAGTCTCTCCTTCCTCTCACTCTAGTCTCTCCTTCCTCTCTCTCTAGTCTCTCCTCCACCTCTCTCTAGTCTCTCCTTCCTCTCACTCTAGTCTCTCCTTCCTCTCTCTCTAGTCTCTCTTTCCTCTCTCGAGTCTTTCCTCCTCTCTAGCCTGTCCTCCTCTCTCTCTCTAGCCTCTCCTCCTCCTCTCTCTAGTCTATCCTTCCTCTCTCTCTCTAGTCTCTCCGTTTCTCTTCTTCTATCTCTCTAGTCTCTACTGCTCTCTCTCTCTCTAATCTCTACTTCCTGTCTCTCTATTCTCTCCTCTTCTTTCTGTCTAGTGTCTCCTTCTTCTCTCTCTCTAGTCTCTCCTCCTCTGTCTCTCTAGTCTCTCCTCCTCTGTCTCCCTAGTCTCTCCTCTCTCTCTCTAGTCTCTCCTCTCTCTCTAGTCTCTTCTTCTATCTCTCTAGCCTCTCCTCCCCTCTCTCTAGCCTCTCCTCCCCTCTCTCAAGCCTCTCCTCCTCTCTCTAGTCTATCCTTCCTCTCTCCTCTAGCCTCACCTTCCTCTCTCTCTCTTGTCCTTCCTCTCTGTCTAGTCTCTCCTCCTCTGTCTCTCTTCTTCTGTCTCTCTAGCCTCTCCTTGGTCTCTCTAGCCTCTCCTTCCTCTTTCTCTTTAGCATCTCCTCATCTCTCTCTCTAGTCTCTCCTCTCTAGTCTCTCCTTCCTCTCTTCGTAGGTTCTCCTTCCTCTCTCTAGCCTCTCAACCTCCTCTCTCTCTCTAGTCTCTTCTCCTCCTCTCTAGTCTCTCCTCCTCTCTCTAATCTCTCCTCCTCTCTTCCCCTCTCTCAAGCCTCCTCTCTAGCCTCTCCTTCCTCTCTCTCCATCTATCTCTCTAGTCTTTACTCCTAACTCTCTCTAGTCTCTCCTTCCTCTCTCTGTAGGTTCTCCTTCCTCTCTCTAGCCTCTCCTCCTCCTCTCTCTCTCTAGTCTCTTCTCCTGTCTCTCTATAGCCTCTCCTCCTGTCTTTCTACTCTCTCCTTCTCTCTCTCTAGTCTCTCCTTCCTTTCTCTCTCTTCTTTTCCTTAGTCTATCCTCCTCTCTCTAGACTCGCCTACTACTCTCTCTAGTCTCCCCTCCTCTCTCTCTAGTCTCTTCTCCTGTCTCTCTAGTCTCTCCCCCTCCTCTCTCTAGCCTCTCCTTCCTCGCTCTCTCTAGCCTCTCCTTCCTCTCTCTAGCCTCTCCTCCCCTCTCTCAAGCCTCTCCTCCTCCTCTCTCTAGTCTATCCTTCCTCTCTATCTCTCGTCTCTCCTTCCTCTCTCTCTTCTTCTGTCTCTCTAGTCTCACCTTCCTCTCTCTCTAGTCTCTTCTCCTCTCTCTCTAGTCTCTATTCCTCTCTCTCTAGTCTCTCCTTCCTCTCTCTAGCCTCTCCTTCTTCTCTCTAGCCTCTCCTCCCCTCTCTAGCCTCTCCTCCTCCTCTCTCTAGTATGTCCTTCCTCACTCTCTCTAGCCTCTCCTTCTTCTCTCTAGCCTCTCCTTCTCTCTAGCCTCTCCTTCCTCTCTCTCTGTAGTCTCTCCTTATTCTCTACGTAGCTTCTCCTTCCTCTCTCTCTAGTCTCTCCTCCTCTCTCTAGTCTATCCTTCCTCTCTCCGTAGCTTCTCCTTCCTCTGTCTCTAGTCTCTCCTTCCGCTCTCTAGTCTTTCCTCCTCCTATCTCTAGTACCACCTTCCTCGCTCTCTCTAGCCTCTCTTTCTCTTTCTAATCTCTCCTTCTGTCTCTCTGTCTCTCCTCCCTCTGTCTCTCTCCTTCTCTCTTGTCTATCCTCCTCTCTCTCTCGACTCTCCTGTCTCTCTAGTCTCTCCTCCTCCACTCTCTAGTATCTCCTTCCTCGCTCTCTCTAGCCTCTCTCCCTCTTCTCTCTAGTCTATCCTTCCTCTCTCTCTAGTCTCTCTTCCTCTCTAGTCTCTCCTCCTCTGTCTCTCTTCTTCTATCTCTCTAGTCTCACCTTCGTCTCTCTCTCTAGTCTCTCCTTCCTCTCTCTCTAGTCTCTCCTCCTCTCTATTCTCTCCTCCTCTGTCTGTCTACTGTCTCCTTCTTCTCTCTCTCTAGTCTCTCCTCCTCTGTCTCTCTTCTTCTGTCTCTCTAGTCTCTCCTCTCTCTCTAGCCTCTCCTCCTTCTCTCTCTCTCTAGTATCTCCTCCTCTCTCTCTAGCCTCTCCTTCCTCTCTTTGTCTCTCCTCCTCCTCTCTCGAGTATCTCCTTCCTCGCTCTCTAGCCTCTCCTCCTCCTCTCTCTAGTCTATCCTTCCTCTCTCTCTCTAGTCTCTCCTCCTCTGTCTCTCTTCTTCTGTCTCTCTAGTCTCTCCTCTTCTCTCTCTAGCCTCTCCTCCTCTCTCTCTAGCCTCTCCTTTTCCTCTCTCTTTAGTCTCTCCTCCTGTCTCTCTAGTCTCTCCTTTCTCTCTCTCTCTAGCCTCTCCTCCCCTCTGAAGCCTCTCCTCCTCTCTCTAGTCTCTCCTCCTCTCTCTAGTCT
>NW_005356042.1:15431115-15434877 GCF_000412655.1 Myotis brandtii
GCCTCCTCTCTCTCTAGCCTCTCCTTCCTCTCTTTGTCTCTCCTCCTCCTCTCTCTAGTCTCTCCTCCTCTGTTTCTCTTCTTCTATCTCTCTAGTCTCTACTCCTCTCTCTCTAGTCTCTCCTTCCTCTCTAGCCTCTCCTTCCTATCTGTCTCTCCTCCTCTCTCTTCTTCTATCTCTCTAGTCTCTCCTCCTCTCTCTCTAGTCTCTCCCCCTCTGCCTCTCTAGTCTCTCCTCTCTTTCTAGTCTCTCCTTCCCCTCTTTAGCCTCTCCTTCCTTTCTCTCTAGTCTATTCTCCCTTCTCCTCCCCCCCTTTTCCTCCCTCTCCCTTCTCTCTTTCTCTCTCTCTCTCTCTCTCCTCCCACTCCTCTCAGTCCACTCTCTAGTCTCTACTCAGTCTCTTTCATGCCATCTCTCATTCCTCTCTATGCTTCTCTCTCTCAATCCGGGCTCCATGTTCAAACTATTCTGTCTTTATCATTCCTTCTCTCTCTCTACTCCTCTATCAATCCTTCCTCTCTAGTCCTCTCTAGTCTCTCTCTCTTATCCTCGCTCACACATCTCCCTTTATCTTTCCTACTCCTTTCTTTCTCACCATCCCCCTCTCAAAACTGTTTACTGTCACTACTGTCTCCTCCTTTTACACTCTCCTTTCTATATACGTGCTCAGTCCTCTCTCAGTGCCCTCCCCTCTGTCTTCTCTCTTTCTGCTCTCTCTCTCTAATTCTATTTAAGTCTTCTACCTGTCCCTCTCTAATCTCCCTCCCCCTCTTCCTAACTTCTCTCTAATATCCCGCATACTCTCACCTCCCCCTCTTCTTTCAGTCTCCCCTCCCTCACTCTCTACCACTCTTACTCTGCATCCACTCTCTGTGACTTCTCTCTCTCATTGCTCTCTGGTCTTACTCCTGTGTCCCCACTTTCTAACCGCTTTCCCACCACTCTTCTAACAGTGTTTTCACTCTATTCTCTCCACCCCTTCTTGTTTTTGTTAATCCTCACCACAGGATTTTTCCATTGCTTTTCAGAGAGATTAAAAGGGTAGGAGGGACAGAGAGAGAAACATCAATGTGAGAAAGACACATAAACTGGTTGCCTCTGCATGTGCCCTGACCAGGGACGGGAGCAAGCCCACGACCCTTTGGTGCGAGGGCCAACGCTCTAACCACTGAGGACACTGGCCAGGGCAAGACAAAAATTTTCACTCCCAACACCTGAAGTGGTGAAGTCAAATACAGCTTTGGGACCCGACGAGCTGGAACAGAAGCCTACAACCTGAGTGAATTTGGCCTGGGAGACATCTTACAATATGATGATGGACAGGACAGTTATTAATAACTGAATGGGACTTAAATAACGTGCTTTTGACCTTTATGACATTTTACTAAACCAGGATATGTTTGAAGATCAGGGGCAGACTGTATTATGATTTATAAGAAATATATACTTGGTTATTCAGATGAGCAAAATATATTTCTCATATATATTTGATTTTTGTTCACAGCTCCCCAAACCTCTGGAATTTCCTAAGTGTTGAGAGTGACTAATATTTCTGTTCTGTTAAGGAGGTGACCTTTGGAAAACACCCAAAGATGTGGAGGCTGGTGACCAGGACACCCAACCTTGGAATTAGAGGGTTGGAACTTTCAGTCCCAGGACCTCTGCGGAGAAGAGATGGATGGTCAGCAGTCAATGATGTAATCAGTTACGACTGTACTGGAGGAGAAAGGACCCAAAGGACAGGTTCAAAGAGCTGGGTTGGTGAACACTTGGAGGAGCTGGGAGAGTGGCACCCAGGAGAGGGCATGAAAGCTCTGTGCCCTTCCCTCCAGCCTTGCCCTATGCATCTCTTCCACCTGGCTGTTCCTGAGTCATGTTCTTTACAATAAACCAGTGATCTAAGTAAAATGTTTCTCTGAGTTCTGTGAGCTACTCTGGAAAAGTAACTGAACCCAAGGAGGTGGTCTGGGAACTCTGATTCATAGCCAGTCAGAAGCACAGTTAACATACCAGTCTTGCAATTAGCATCCTGAGTTGGGGGGAGGGTGATTGACGGAACCTTCGATCGGTAGCCAATTGGTTAGAAACACAGGTAACAATAACCTGGGCTTTCAACTGGCAACTGAAGTTGGGTAGGACTGAACTCAACCTGTGGAATCTGATTCCAAGTAGACAGTGTCAGAATTGAGCTGAATTCTCAGACATATTGGTGTCTGAGAATTGCTTGTTGGTTTGGCGAAGCCTACACACACACACACGGAATATTTAAAGGCAAAAGATTATAACTTCGTTATAAGACACTCTGCCCTCCCAGGTGGCCTGTTTGCCCCCAACTGGCCCTTCTTCCGGCCTGCTCGCTCCCAACTGCCGGCCTTCTCGCCCCCAGATGCCCTCCCCTCCTGGCCTGATTGCCTCTAACTGCCTCTGCCCCAGCCCTGCCACCATGGCTTTGTCTGGAAGGTCTCCCAATCTAATTAGCATATTACCCTTTTATTAGTATAGATAATATCAGGCATAAAGATCTCTCCACCATAACAAAGCCATAAAAATGGCTGAAAAGCAAAATAAACAAGGGTAACTATGTCAAATGAAAAAGCTTTTGCACAGCAAAGAAAACCAACAAAATTAAAAGGCAAATGACCAGATAGGTATTCTAAAACTGCAAAATATAGTAACTGAAATAAAAAATTGTGTAGACTTAATAGCAGACTGGACACAAAAGAAAAGAATTGTGAACTTGAATACAGGTCAATAGAAGATATCCAAAATGAAGCAGAGAGAGAGAAAATGGGGAGAAAACATAAAAGAGATTTGAGACATGGTAAAAAATTTTAACTTATTGCTTAGAATGCTGAAAGGAAAAACAAAAACAAGGCATTGACCATAATCTAAAAAACTCAAAAAAGCCCAAGCAGCCCTGGCCAGTGTTCTTAGTGGTTAAAGCACCTGCCTGTGAACCAAATGGTCTCGGGTTTGTTTTTTTTATTTTTTAAAATATATTTTATTGATTTTTTACAGAGAGGAAGGGAGAGGGATAGAGAGTTAGAAACATCGATGAGAGAGAAACATCGATCAGCTGCCTCCTGCACACCCCCTACCGGGGATATGCCCACAACCAAGGTACATGCCCTTGGCCGGAATTGAACCTGGGACCATTCAGTCCGCAGGCCGACGCTCTAACCACTGAGCCAAACCGGTTAGGGCGTTGGTCTCAGGTTTGAGGCCTGGTCAAGGGCATGTATCTGGGTTGCAGGTTCACTTCCTGCCCCTGGTCAAGGTGCGTGCAGGAGGCAACCAGTCTATGCGTCTCTCTCTCCCCCTCCTTCTCCCTTGCACTCTCTAAAAAGCAATGGAAAAATATATCCTCATGCGAGGATTAACAACAACAAAAGAGTAGCCAGAAGAAAAAGATGCATTACCTACAGGAACAGCAATAAAAATAAAGATTTAATTCTAAACAAACACACCAGAGAACCAAGTCAAAAGTAAAATACCATTTTTAAAATATTGAAAGGAAAAAAATACCCTAGAATTCTATACCCAGTAAAAATACTTTTCAAAATGAAGGCAAAATAAAAGCTTATACAGATAAACAAAAGTTGCAAGAATTCACTGATTTATACTGTATAGTATTCTTGAATTGTACTGAGGTAGTATAATATTACTTCAAGGTGATCAGTAAAGTATATAAACTGTAATCCCTACAGAAACCATTTAAAAAAAAAGATGCAAACACACTGTCAAACTACAGCGGGAAGGCCG
>NW_005356042.1:15435067-15438248 GCF_000412655.1 Myotis brandtii
GCAATAAAAAAAAGGAAAAAAGAAAAAGAAAAAAAAAGATGCAAAGGAAAAGAGCACAGAAAGATTAAAAAACAAATAGCAAGTGATGTTTTGTTGAACTGTACACTTGCAATCTGTATAGTTTTATGAACCAATGTCACCCCAATAAAATTTGGCTGGTGTGGCTCAGTGAATTGAACATCATCCTGTGCACCAAGAGGTCGCTGGTTCGATTCCCGGTCAGGGCATGTGCCAGGGGTTGCAGGCTTGATCCCCAGTAGGGGAAGTGCAGGAGGCAGCCAATCATGTTTCTCTCTCCCTCTCCCTTCCTCTCTCTCTAAAATCAATAAAAACATATTTTTAAAAAATACATGTACAGCCCAGTTGGCGTGGCTCAGTGGTTGAGCGTCAACCTATGAACCAGGAGGTCACGGTTCAATTCCTGGTCAGGGTACATGCCCGGGTTGCGGGCTTGATCCCCAGTGTGTGGCTTGTGGGAAATAGCCAATCAATGATTCTCTCTCATTGATGTTTCTATCTTTCTCCCTTCCTCTCTGAAATCAATAAAAACATATTTTTAAAAAATTAAAAACGCACGTACAAAATTTATAAAAAACAAATAGCAAGATGACACAAATCTAGCAGTGCCTATAATTTAATTAATTATAAAGAAAATAAAAATAAAATTGTCAAGTTTGATTAAAAAAAAGGATTCAACTATATGCTGCTTAGAGGAAATGCATAAAATACATATAGGTTGAAACAGTAAGAATGGAAAAAGAAAAAGATACACCATAAAAAGGTGGGTAGACTATATTTATATCAAACAAGGATTATAACCAGAAATAAAGAATGATATTCCAAAATGATAGAAGGGTAAATCATCAGGACGATAGAACATACATAAATGTACACATACTCAATAAATGTGTATGTACTCAATAACATAGCTCAAGTTACATAAGCCAAAACGGACAGAACTAAGCTAAACTAAAGCAAGGAATGGACAAATCCTCATACTATCTATCAATCAAGTATCAGAACTGAACAAAGACATTTTCAGAAATACAAAGTATCAAAAAACGTATTTCTCATGTACCCTTTCTCAAGAAGCTAATTAACAATGGACTCCAATAAAGCAATAGTAATCCAAAAAGACAATGACCTGGGAAGGAGCTGAAGGAAATTCCTAAGAGGGGTTTGAAGGAGATTGCAGGATGGCAGTGATTCTCTACTGATACCAAATTGCTTGTACAAACTGGAACAGTGTGATTCAAAAGAAGAATTTTTGAAGGCTGTCATCAAAATGATGTCTACAACCACTGATTAACCTTTTCAACCTGAGGCAGAATGCCTGAATGAACCTGGCCCAAATTCTTTTTTTTTTTAATAATACATTTTTATTGATTTCAGAGAGAAAGGGAGAGAGAGAGAAACATCAATGATAAGAGAGAATCACTGATTGGCTGCCTCCTGCACACCCTTCACTGGGGATTGAGCCCGCAACCTGGGCATGTGCCCCTGACCAGAATCGAACCCGGGACCCTTCAGTCCATAGCTGATGCTCTATCCACTGAGCAAAACCAGCTAGGGCCCAAATTTTTTTCTTTCTTTTTTTTTTTGCAAGATCCACGCTTTATAAACACACCAAGGGCCCAATGCACCTGTGGGGTCTCTCGGCCTGGCCTGTGCCCTCTCGCAATCCGGGACCCCTCGGGGGATGTCGAGAACCAGTTTAGGCCTGATTCCGCAGGCCAGGCTGAGGGACCCCACTGGTGCACGAATTCGCGCACCAGGCCTCTAGTCAAAGACTAAAGAGCAGCCCACTCACTCTAATTATATTCCTGCCGGACCTGATCCACACTATGACCCTGCCAGATGGTTCAATCTTATGTTTTCCTGTTTCTCATGACCTTGCCAATGACAATGACTTCAATAAAAATTTTTGTAAATCCAGAGACTATTCAGCTCATCTCCTAGAAGCCTTTATCCAATACCAGCAAAATTTCTAGACATTAGATTTGTGCTTGATAAGTTTTGCTACACTGCTTGCTCCCCAGTAAGACCATCATTTTAGGAGAAACCAAGATGGCGGCATAGGTAAACACCTGAAATTGCTGCCTCGCACAACCACTTCAAAAATACAACTAAAAGACAAAACGGACATCATCCAGAACCACAGGAAGGCTGGCTGAATGGAAATTCTACAACTAGAAGGAAAGAGAAAAGCACACTGAGACTCAGAGGAGGTGCGGAAGTAAAGTGCAGAGGTACGGAGGCGCACGTGGAAAGGGCTGGCAACTGAGGATGCGGTTGTCTTTTTCAATCGGGAGGGAGTCTCAAGCTCCTGACTGCTCTGAACTCCAGTTTCGGGCGAGTCTCTGGGGACCCAGATTCATACAGGAGAAACTGGACTGTCTGGCATCGGTCGGAACTCGAGGGCGGCTTTCTCTCAGAGGTACTTGCAGTGATTACCAGGACACTGAGACCCGGGGCCTCCTAGGGCAGGACTGAGGAGCAGCCATAGCTGCTTGCTCCGCCCTGTTGATCCCCAGAGACCCCGCCCCACCTGAGCTGTGCGCAGAGGCTTTTGCATATGAAAGACCTGGCCCTTTGCAATCTGAAAATTACCTAACAAACTGCAGCTGGGTCAGAGAAACCCAGAACTTCCAAAAGAAGGCCAAAGGCCCCACAGCAGCTTGCAATGCTTCACAGCTGGGCTCCTGCTGGGTAGCCTCAGGCAGAGGCTAAATTAGCACCTCCTTAGAGATCCAAGAGCCAGTGTACCCAGTGGTCAGAGTGGGACCATCCAGATTACAACTCCTCAGATCCATAAGGGACACACTCAGGGGGCAGACTCAGTGAGCACCAAAGCCCCACTGAAGCAAGTCTTGCCCCAGAAGGGTGTCTCCAGCACAGAAGTTCTCCCACCATAGACACAGCTGATTCTCACAGCCAATTGGCCTGGAGGTCAATTCCTCCCAGTGATACCTACAACAATCAAGGCTTAACTACAACAAGACTGTGCACAAAGCCCACAAAGGGGTGCACCAAGAGTGTCCACCTCAGGTAATTGGGGAGGCTGAGCCACTGGGACCTATAGGACACCTTGCACACAAAGCCACTCTATCAACACAGGGAAGCATAAAAAATGCAGAGACAAAGAAACAGGTCACAAATGACAGAAATGGAGGAAAGAAAA
>NW_005356042.1:15439232-15445149 GCF_000412655.1 Myotis brandtii
GGGGTGGGAACCGGGTGGAGGGGAGCTATGGGGGGGAAAAAGAGGAACAACTGTAATAATCTGAACAATTAAGATTAATTTAAAAAGAAAAAAGTAGTAACAATGAAACTTGTGGAGGTTAGAGGAGAATTTAAATACACACCCAAATATTTACTGAGTTTTCTGCATCATGCTTATTTGATTAGAAGAATAAAATACACATAATAAAATTCTGCATTTGTACTGAAGAATGGTACATGAAATAACCATAGACAAATTAATAACCCTTTTAATTTGGGTTGTTCCTGCAGATGCTGTCAAAAACACCATCTAAATGAAGGTCTATAAAATTTCTTCAGACCTAACGCTAGACAACCAAGAAAATGGTATTCATAACCAATGTAAGGCATTTAATTAACTTGGTTTGCTTTTCAGCTGCTGGTATTGTATTTACTCTGTTTTCCTTGCATTTCACTCATCTATACTTTCCTGTTTCATATTCTGAATCCTTATAAACTTCCTCAAATGTACTAAAAAAACAAAACTGGGAATAAACAACTCACCTGGGATTTGTTCATTTTCTGTAGCTTTTAGGTAAAGGCACAGATATGAAGGCAGACCTGGAATAAAGCAAAAAGGAAGGTATTGTTATTAAAGATATGAACTGCTTCAGAACTCCAAGAAATCCCTGCATGTCACCTGGGAAAACACCACCTCCTGGGATAGTCACTTTGCCTCTTCAAAAGGGGCAGAAAGGCCCGGCTGGTGTGGTTCAGTGGTTGCACATCCACTTATGAACCAGGAAGTCACAGTTAGATTCCAGTCAGGGCACATGCCCAGGTTGAGGGAGGCAGCCGATTAATGATTCTCTCTCAACATTGATGTGTGTTTCTCTCTCTCTCTCTCTCTCTCCCCCCTCCTTCCACTCTGAAATCAATACAAATATATATATTTAAAAACACCAAAAAGGGGCAGAAAGGATCATAGTGGCAGCATTCACCTCCAATCACACATTATGACACACCTGAAAAGGCATGAGTAAAAACACCCACTATCAAGAGAAAAAGTAATCAACAGAAACCTCAACTAATAAAAATAGACAGGGAATTTAAAACAAATATAACTCATATATTTATGAGTTATATTACATATGTGTAATATAAAGGCTTTAATAGGAAAGGTTATCCACAACATGAAAAAACAGAGAATTTCAGGAGAGACGGAAACTGCAAGAAAGGAATCAGATGAAATGCTAAGGAAGAAAAATAGTAACCAAGTTGAAAGAATACCTTCAACAGGCTCATTATTAAACAGGAAATCTTAAGGTAAGTTTAAAAAATTACCCAAACTGAAATAAAAAGAGAAAATGGAAGAAAAAAATAAAAGGACATAGTATCCAAGGACTGCGGCACAATATTCAATGACCTAACAAACATGTCATTGGAATCCCAAACGGAGGGGGAAAAAATGGGACAGAAATATTTAAAGACATTAATTGCCAAGAATTTTCCAAAAATAATGAATATCAAATCACAGATCCAAGAAGCTCAGACAATTTATCCAAACAGGCTACCCCCAAAAAATACACACACACATACACACACACACACACAAAACAAAGACACACGAGGACACATCATAGTCAGACCACTGAAAACCAAAGTCAAAGAGGAAGTCTTGAAAGTAGCCAGACGAAAAATAGGCATACTGTATACAGAGGAAGAAATAATCACAGCCATTTTCCTCAGAAAATATACAAGTCAGAAGACAATGTACTGACATCTTTAAAGTGCTTTAAAAGAAAACAAAAAACACCTATCAACCAGATTTCTATACCCAGCAAATATATCTTTCAAAATAAAAAAGAGATAAAATCCTTTTTAAATAAGCAAAAACAGAATTCATTACAATAGACCTGTACTATAAGAAATATTTTAGGCGGGTAGGAGAGGCCAGGGGATTGTCAAGGGCGGGGAAAAAAAAAGGACACATATGTAATACCCTTTGTAATACTTTAGCAATAAAAAAAATTTTTAAAAAAAATTTTATTTAAACAAATTCTTCAGATAGAAGGAATATGATACCAGACAGAAACCTGGATCTACACAAAGAAATAAAGATCTCCCCGATGGTTAAAAATAAAGATAGCCCTAACCAGTTTGGCTCAGTGGATAGAGCATCGGCCTGCGGACTGAAGGGTCCCAGGTTCGATTCCGGTCAGGGGCATATGTACCTTGGTTGTGGGCACATCCCCAGTAGAGGGTGTGCAGGAGGCAGCTGATCGATGTTTCTCTCTCATCGATGTTTCTAACTCTCTATCCCTCTCCCTTCCTCTCTGTAAAAAATCAATAAAATATATTTTTAAAATAAATAAATAAAGATAAATAATAGCACAAAGAGTGAGGTAATGAAATTGCGAGTGTACTATTTTAAGGATCTTACATTACACAGCATATTATTATTTAAAGGTGCACTGTGATTACCACAGAAAAAATTTTTAAAGCGGTATAAATGATAAGCAGATGGTGAGAAAAAAAATGAAATCATAAAAAGTACTCACAAAGTCCAAAAGCAGTCAGAAAAAGAGGAAAATAGGAGCAAAGACCAGATGGGACAAGTAGAAAAAAACTAGCACGATGGTTGATTTTAATCCAGCCACATACATCAACAACTGGTATAAACACACCAATTAAATGACAAAGGTTATCAATAAAAAAAGCAATGCCAAATTATGTGCTGTATATAAGCAGACTGTTTTAAATATAAAAACATAACTAGGTCAAAAGTAAAAGGATGAAAAAAGATATACCTTGCAGACCCAAAGAAAAAAAGCTATAACGATTATATAAATACCAGACAGAATAAATTTCAGATGTATTATGAGGGATAAAGAGTGATAGTTCATAATAATAAATGTGTCAAATCACCATTAAGACAGAATAATCCTAAATGTATATGTATCTAACAGAAGAACTTCAAAACACAAGAAACATGATTTAAAAAAGGAAAGATTGATAAATCCATAATTATAGTTGGAGATGTCAATACTTTTTTCTCAGTGACAGAACAGATAGAAAACCACTAAGGATACAGAAGAACTGAACCACAGTATCAACTACCCTAACCCATTTAGTATTTCTAGAATACTCCACTGACAGTACAATAATCATTAAAGTACATATGAAACAGTCACCAAAATAAACCATATTCTTAACCATAAAACAAACCTCAAAGTTTTTAAAAATTAATTTACTGATTGATTTTTAGGGGGTGGAGGGGAGAGGAAGGATAGGGAAAAGAGAGAGAGAGAGAGATCAATTTGTTGTTCCATTTATTTATGCATTCATTGCTCTTGTATGAGCCCTGACTGGAAATCAAACCCCAAATCTTGGCATATATGAGGACGATGCTCTAACCAACTGAACTATCCAGCTAGGGCCAACCTTAACAAGTTTTAAAGAATTGAAATTTGACTTAACCAGTGTGGCTCAGTGGATAGAGCGTCGGCCTGCGGACTCAAAGGTCCCGGGTTCGATTTCGATCAAGGGCATGTACCTTGGTTGCAGGCACATCCCTAGTAGGGGGTGTGCAGGAGGCAGCTGATCAATGTTTCTCTCTCATTGATGTTTCTAGCTATCCTTCTTCCTTCCTCTCTGTAAAAAAATCAATAAAATATTTTTTTAAAAAAAGAATTGATTAAAAAAAAAGAATGAAATTTGAGAGTATATTCTTTAAAAAACAGAATTAAAGTAGAAATCATTAATAGAAAGAGATCTGGAAAATCCCCAAATACTTGGAAATTAAACAACAGACTTCTAAATAACCAATGGATGAAAAAGAAAATCACAAGGGATGTTTAAAAAAATACACAGAATTTAATAGAAATGAAAACAGAATATATAAAAATTTTGAGAGATGTAGCTACAGCAGTATTTAGAGGGACAGTTATAGCATTAAACTATTTCTATAAGAAAAAAGGTTTCAGTGATCTCAGCTTCCACCTTAAGAAAAAAGAAAAGGAAAAAAAAGGTAAACTTAACCCAAAGCAAGCATAAGGAAGGAAATAATAAAGGTAAGAGCAGAAATCAATGACACTGAAAACAGAAAAATAGGGAAATTCAATGAAACCAAAAGCTGGTTATTTAAAAATATCACATCACTGCCCAAGCCAATTTGGCTCAGTGGATAGAGTGTCGGCCTGAGGACTGAAGGGTCCCATGTTCAATTCAGGTCAAGGGCACATGCCTGGGTTGCGGCTGGATCCCCAGTGGGGCGAGTGCAGAAGGTAGCCAATCAGTGATTCTCTCTCATCATTGATGTTTCTCTCTCTCACTCCCTCTCCCTTCCTCTCTGAAATCAATAAAAATATATTTAAAGAAATACTTTTTAACTAAAAGGAGTTTCTAAAAGGTAGTCATGTTCTTTAGGCTAGAATCTTCCCTGACAAAAGTCAATCTTTACCTTAATTAAACCTGTCTATTGTCTTTTTGCATCTTCCATAACATACCTTTGGAATGTCCGGGTAAACTCCCTTTTTTCTTTTTTAAAAATATATTTTTTTATTGATTTCAGAGAGGAAGGGAGAGGGGAGAGAGAGATAGAAATATCAATGATGAGAGAGAATCATTGATTGGCTGCCTCCTGCACACCCCCTACTGGGGATCCAGCCAGCAACCCGGGCAAATCGAACCTGGGACCCCTCAGTCTGCAGGCTGATGCTCTATCCGCTGAGCCAAACCAGCTAGGGCTTTTTTTTTTTTTTATACCTCCCTTTTTCCAGACTCGTTAGGGCACAACCAATGCACCAAGGCAGAGACCAAAAATCCTCTCATTGTTATTGTTATGTTAATTTTGACTGTTTACTATCCTATACCCATTTATGTAAAAGATGTGTTTATCATTTTACTTTTTATCCAATCCCAGTATAAAATAAGATGCAAAACTGCCATTCTCTGGAGCATTTTCTCAGTCTGTTGAGATTTTGCTTCCTGGCAATTATCGACAGCTTGGCTCAAATAAACTCACAAAAATTCTCTACAGGTTTGAACGTTTCTTACGTGGATAAAACAGATAACCACACTAATGAAGGGAAAAAAGGGACAAATCTCAAATACACAAACTTAAAAAATGGGAAATAGCAAATACACGAGAAAAAAGATAAATGGAAAAATTCCATTTTCAATAGCATTGAAATACTACGTAAGAGTAAAGTTAAGAAAAACGCAATTATTTTCTAAAAACTTTAAAATACTGCTGGGGGTGGGGGTTAAAAATAAAAGAGAACTTGAACAAATGGGTCTACACTAGTGTACATTCCCTCTAATTTAATGTAACCATTACCGGGATCCCAATAAAAGTATCAGCAATTTGGAAAAAAAAAAACAACCACCACAGGATTCTAAAGTCCCACTGGGAATCATCAGAAAACTTGTATAATCCCAAAGTAGTGAAGGCTTTGGGTGCCATAAAAGGCAAGAGCAGTAAACTCAACTGGAGAGAAACTCAAAACGCCTGCATAGCAAAACCTACCAGGGAGCAGAGTCAAAGGCAAATGCAGCGACTCGCCCCTCAGATCACCTAGGACCAGCTGCCGCGCGACCTGCGCAAGTCCCTTGCCCTCTGAGCGGCCCTTCTCCCTTCGGCTGAGCCTGGGACGCCAGCCAAGTCCCGGGTAGGGGCGCGGGTCAGGTGAACACTCAGCCGGAAAGGCTCCTGCAAAGGGGTCGAGGCTCTCCTGGCGCGGCTCGTGCGCTCCGGCGCACTGGCCGGAGCTTTCAATCCTCCCACCAGCCCGCGAGGCCGACGCACGCAGCACGTGGCACGTGAGAAGGCTCCTGAGGGGTCGAGGCTCTCCTGGCGCGGCTCGTGCGCTCCGGCGCACTGGCCGGAGCTTTCAATCCTCCCACCAGCCCGCGAGGAGGACGCACGCAGCACGTGG
>NW_005356042.1:15447461-15462794 GCF_000412655.1 Myotis brandtii
CCAAGGGTCACCGCCCCCAGCGAGTCGCCGAAGTTTGGGCTCCCACCCCGCGTGGGCACGAGCCCATCCCTCATCTCCTTCTTCTCGGCCCCCCGGCCCCACGGAGCTGCCTGTCAGCCTCCCTCATACCTAGAAGGGCCAGTCTCCACTCGTGGCTCAGTGCCAGGCCCGGTCACAGCGCGGGGCGGCGAAGATACGTGGAAACCCAGGGCCCTGTCACCCACTCGCGGCTGGAGGTGGGGGAAGGGCGGCCGCCGGTGCGCTCACAGCCTCGCACATGCGCAGATGCAGCGGCTGCTAGCCATCCCAGGGTCCTCCGAGGACCGGTCCAGCGATCTCCGAGACTACGTTTCCCATAAGTCCGCGGGGCCATGCTCTAGGGACTCTCAGGAAAGTCTTCGCCTGGCTTAGCCCGCTGGGAGGAGCGCTGACCAAGATAACCCCTTGGCTTGGACTGTTCATTTCGTCCAGGTCAGGTTATGAGTTACAATCACTATCTCCCCCCCAGTATAAAAACCTGCCTTTTAAAAGTTACACAGGTAATCTACGATATCTGTATTTGAAATAGAATCTATGTATAAAATAAAAGAAAGGAAAAAAAAGCGCAAATACCCATAATCTCACTTTTCAAAGATAACTGTTAAGTTCACACCTTTAAAATAGCATTGGCCATAAAGCTATTATGTACTGCAACTAGCTTTTTTACTTTGTTTAGAGCAGTTTTAGGTTCACAGTAAAATTTGAGGGGAAAAAGTACAGAAAGTTCCCAGATACCACCTTTCCCCACACATGTAGAGCCTCCTCCACTATTAGCATCCCCTACTAGAGTGGAACATTTGTTACAACCCAATGTATACTGACACATCACCCAAAGTCAATAGTCTACATGAGGGTCCACTCTTGGGGTCATATATTCTATGGGTTTTGATAAATATGAAATGACATGTATCCACCACTATAGTATCAGAATAGTTCCACTGCCCTAAAAATCCCCTGTGCTCCATCTATTCATTTCTCCCTCTTTCTCCCTGAGCCCTTGGCTAATCTGTTTTCTTCACAGTTTTTGCCTTTTCCAGAACGTTAGATAGTTGGAATCATGCAGTATGTAGTCTTTTCAGATTGGTTTCTTTACTTAGTATATGCATTTAAGGCTTAATAGCTCATTTCCTCTAGATATACTACAATTAATCCATTCACCTATTGGACATCTTGGTTACTATCAAGTTTTGACAATTATGAATAAAGCTGCTATAATCATACACAGGGTCTTCTGTGCACATAAAATAAGTTATTCATTTGGATAAATATCAAGGATGACAATTGTTAGGTCATACGGTAAGAACAATCTAACAGTTTTGTAAAAAAAAACAACAAAAAAAAAACCAAAGGCAGAATTCATAAAGGAAATAACTGACAAATTCAACTATAGAAAAAAGTTAAATTTTGAAAAAAACATGCTATAAGCAAAGTTAAAGACAAACTGGGAAAATATATGAGTTACATGTATGCAAGAAAAAAGATAGCCTTAATTTATAAATTCCTTTTTTTTACTCTTATTAAAATTTTAATTTATTGGGGTGATATTGATTAATAAAACTATATAGGTTTTAGGGGTACAGTTCTCTAATACATCAGTTGTTATTGCATTGTGTGTTCACAACCCCTATAAACTCTTCTTGAAACTTAATTTAACCCCAATAAGAAAAATAAGATAAGGTTATAAATAGCCAATTTAAAAAGAAATACATAGAACAATAAAGGTGTCACAAATGTTTCTCTTTGCTAAAAATAAAAGAACAATATTATAACATATGTCATATCATGGTATAAGTTTGGCCAATATATTGATACCCAGGGTTGGAACAATTAGGAAAAATATTTTTTATACAATCCTAATAGGACTATACTACTAAAATCTTTCTGAAGGCTTTATTGTATCAAAATTTTAAATTATCGTCCTGACTGGTTTGGCTCAGTGGATAGAGCATTGGCCTGCGGACTCAAGGGTCCCAGGTTCGATTCCGGTCAAGGGCATATACCTTGGTTGCGGGCACATCCCCAGTGGGGAGTGTGCAGGAGGCAGCTGATTGATGTTTCTCTCTCATCGATGTTTCGGACTCTCTATCCCTTTCCCTTCCTCTGTAAAAAATCAATAAAAAAATATATTTAAAAAAATTTTTTAAATTATCATAGCCTTTAATCTAGTTCAAAAGTGCATGTACAGAATATTCTCACATTGCAACTTATATTTGCAAAACATTGGAAACAATCTAAAAACCTTTCAATAGATAAAAGTAAAATAAATTGCCGAAACCGGTTTGGCTCAGTGGATAGAGCGTCGGCCTGTGGACTGAAAGGTCCCAGGTTCGATTCCGGTCAAGGGCATGTACCTTGGTTGCGGGCACATCCCCAGTAAGAGATGTGCAGGAGGCAGCTGATCGATGTTTCTCTCTCATCGATGTTTCTAACTCTCTATCTCTCTCCCTTCCTCTCTGTAAAAAATCAATAAAATATATTTTTTTTAAAAAAAGTAAAATAAATTATGTGATAAGTAAATAGAATTTGGGGAGACAATGAAAATGATAATGTATACTAACTACATGGCAGAAGTATCTAATTCAGGAATTTTTCAAAAATGTAGATCAGCCGAAACCGGTTTGGCTCAGTGGATAGAGCGTTGGCCTGTGGACTGAAAGGTCCCAGGTTCGATTCTGGTCAAGGGCATGTACCTTGGTTGCGGGCACATCCCCAGTGGGAGATGTGCAGGAGGCAGCTGATCGATGTTTCTCTCTCATCGATGTTTCTAACTCTCTATCTCTCTCCCTTCCTCTCTGTAAAAATTCAATAAAATATATTTTAAAAATGTAGATCAAAGAAGAGTAGATAGAATGTGATTCCATTTTTATAAAAATTATGTATATTTTGAAAGAATTAATGAAATGGTTTTCTTTGCCATTTATATGCTGAAAACACTGGGTTGTTTATTCTGAAGAATTTCCAGACAATCTGGATTTTCCTGATGACCTTAAATTTTAATTATCAATTTTTGTTCTTTCATCTAGACTCTGAACTTGAGAAGGTCGATGTTTAAGAAATTTTGGCCAAATTTTAGCAGTGATTCCTCACTCTTTGCCAGGTCTTACAATGATTCTTTTTTAAAGTGATTGAGTGATGGCTTCAGGTTTCTCCTCCAGGTGTGTGTTTGTTGTTGTTTTTTAAAATATATTTTTATTTATTTCAGAAAGGAAGGGAGAGGGAGAGATGGAAACATCAATGATGTGAATCATTGATCAGCTTCCTCCTGCACACCCGACACTGGGGATGGGGCCCACAACCCTGGGCATGTGCCCTTGACCAGAATAGAACCTGGGACCCTTCAGTCCGCAGGCCGATGCTCTACCCACTGAGCAAACTGGCTAGGGCTCCCCTAGTGTTGTTAGTTCCTACTCTTTTATTCAGAATTTCTGCCATCAAGATTGTCAAGCTTCTGGGTAGCAGACACAGTGTGAGGGCACAGCTGTGAGCGCCTCGTGAGCTTACATTCTAGTCGGGAGGACAGGCAATAAGCACTAAGTGAAATACAGCATGTCAGGTGGCATTCACTGCTAAAATGCTGGTATCAGGAGTGCTGGCAGCGGGTGGTGGTGGTGCACTTTTGAACAGAGTGAATAGGGAAGTCTTTACTGAACAGATAAGGTTGAACCAAGACCCCATAATCAGATATTAGGATCCATAACCAGATCCCTACTGGCAGATGTTCCTTTCCTTGGATTATTTCCAACGTCTGAGAACACCACTCCATCTAAGCACCAATTCCTCATGGCAAGTGGACCTGCCTCCTTCTTTTATACCTGAGATGATGGGAAGGAATGAGACCTAATCACAGCTCTCCCCTCCTCATTTGGGCTCTCGTAAGTGGCCTTCAATCTATTTTTCTCGGCAAAATTTCAAAGCAGGAAGCCTGCAAAAATTATCCTGATACAAAGCAGAGTGAATATCTCATGCTCTTTCCTTTATTTTTAACATAAGTTAACTCTGGGGAATGAAACAGCTGAAACCTTGCAAAATCCAGTTATTTTACTGAGCATTTGACAAGTCAATCTTTCTCCCTGATGAATGGAGGATTCTTACACGGCCAATGACTTAGAAAGGATCCTCTGGGCATACGAGGACTGTCTTTCTCATTTATCTCTGCCTTCCCAGCACTGTGCTTGGCATAGGTGAGAAATGGATGAATGACCTGACGATGCTTGAAACCCAACTACTACCAGCACCATCCAATCCTGTGGCCCTGTCCACCTGAGTAACAAGTGCTGCCCCTGCATCCTGCATCCTGCTGGAGTGGGCATTACCAGCATCACCCCATTTTTCAGTGCTGCCCATGTGAGTGAAACAGGTGTGCCCCTGCATAGTGCCAGAGGAGGTAGCTGCCCCTTCAGTCCCTCCTCCTGCTGGCCAGGTCTTGGGAATGCAAAGAACTCCAGCTAGTTCCTTGCTCTATCCCCTCCTTGTGGAGCAACACCTAACGATTTTCTTATTTATTCTACATTGAGAAGGAAAAGAGTCGTAGTCATTCTGAGTAAGTGTTAGTATTGGAAGTATTGTTTTTATAGAGGATTTAGAGATAACTTCATGTAGGTCAGGACGACATAGGTATAACTATTACCAGGCAAAGTACTATTAGAAAATGAAGCCTTTGAATCAAAGCTTCCCTTATTTTATGTGTAGACCAGAGATAAAAGGATCAGGGATCTGTTAGTCCGAATACCTGTTTACAAATGGAAAAAACTAAAGCCTGGAGAAGTCAACAATTCTGCCCAGCCAGTGTGGTTCAGTGGTTGAGCCTCGACCCCTGAACCAAGAGGTCACTAGTTCGGCTGCCAATCAGGGCACATGCCAGGGTAGTGGGCTTGATCCCCAGTAGGGGCCATGCAGGGGGCAGCCGATGGATGATGTTTTTCTCTCATGGATGTTTCTATCTCTCTATCCTTCTCATTTCCTCTCTCTGTAAAGATCAATAAAAACATGAAATAAAATAAAAACAACAAGTTTTAATTCTGACAAAGATAATCTATTTATGGTTTCAAAATGCTAATATGACTGTGTCCAGGTGTCCCTATGGGAACCTTTTTTCTGCCTAGGGCCATTTGGATATTTATAACATTATTCGCAGGCCATACAAAATTATCAAGTTAAAAATCAAACACAGCCTGCTATGTTTGATCAAACATTTAATGAACTCACCCCTAATGCCTTGGCAGGGCCAGACCAAATGATTTCGCAAGCCTTATATGGCTTGTGAGACGTTACCCACCCCTGCAAGTCTAGAAGGACTCAGAGAATTCAGCAAGCAGTTAATACTCCTGGTTACAGTTTACTGAGTGGAATGATACAGACTAAAATCACAGTGGGAAAAGGTACAAAGGTCAGGGTCCTAAAGACACCAGAACAAGATTCCAGTTGTCCTCTCTCAGTGGAGTCTCGCAGGCTGCGCTCAGCTCTCCCAGCGATGACGTGTGACAACACATACGAAGTGTTGCTAACCAGATGCTCACCAGAGCCTTGGTGTCCGGGGGTTTTATTAGGGCGTGGTCACAGGTGTGTCTGGCTGCCTCTACAGCGGATCTTGGTCTCCAGACCCGGCAGAGGTCAAGCTGATACCATGTGGCCCAAGGCACCCAGGATAAATCACATTGCTGGCATAGACTATCTGGCTGGCCCAAGGCCTCCAGGTAAAGAAAGACACTCTTCTCAGGCAGGATACTGCAAGCGCTTAGAGATAACCTCCCAAGAGCGTGGCAACGGCTGAACCTTTCTTCACAAGGTACAGGGTTTAGTCAGTCCAGGCTTGCTTAGTCAACCCTTTACTGCATAATGAGCTACGGTGCTTCTTTTATGCCATGAGAAACTGGTTTTGTATTTTGTTTTTCTAGAAAAGCAATACTGAAGAACACTGAGGTAATAATTATCTTCTCCTCCCTTAGACACAATCATTTCTTTGTGTCCAACGGTTAGGTCGCATTTGCCAAACAGCATGAAGGAAACTTATTCCTGTATCAGAAGTACTTGATATCAGTGGGATTTGGAGTTGATTATGAAAAAGAAGTGGCCCCAACGAAGGGCCCACCTGCCTCCACGCCCTCTGCAACACGACTTTGCAGGTTTTCTTACCAGAAGGTGCAGTCTCTTTCCCCACCTCTTCAGTTGAGGCTGGCCTGGTGACTGGCTTTGGACACAATCTTAAAGTCTTAAAGAATCTCCCCCAATATATTTATTAAATTCAAAGAGAAAAATAGTAACTGGGCAGTGCAGAAACTCCACAGACATCACTTAAACTACGTGATCAAGGTTAACATCACAATAACAGGACATATCAACTCTTTTTTTTTTTAATATATTTTATTGATTTTTCACAGAGAGGAAGAGAGAGGGATAGAGAGTTAGAAACATCAATGAGAGAGAAACATCCATCAGCTGCCTCCTGCACACCTCCTACTGGGGATGTGCCCGCAACCAAGGTACATGCCCTTGGCCGGAATCGAACCTGGGACCCTTCAGTCCGCAGGCCGACGCTCTATCTACTGAGCCAAACCGGTCAGGGCGACATATCAACTCTTATACTACTGATACGATGCACTGAGAAGGACACGCCAGTTCTGTGGTATTCTTACCGAAGACCTCAATCTCTTGAGAAAATGTGGAACAACCCAAATTGAGGAATAGTCTATAAAGGAACTGTTAGTACTAAAGATGTCAAGGTCAGGTCCTAGCTAATTTTCTCAGTGGTTAGAGCACCGGCCTGTGGACTGAAGGGTCACAGATTCAATTCCAGTCAAGAGCACATACCTCGGTTGCAGTCTCCATACCTGGCCCTGGTTGGGGCCCGTGCAGGAGGTAACCAATCAGTGTGTCTCTCTTACATCATTGTTTCTCTCTCTGTGTGTATCTTCCCTTTGCTTCTACTCTCTCTAAAAATCAGTGGGAAAAAATATTCTCAAGTGGAGATTAACAAAAAAGAAAATGTCAAGGTCAGAAAGACAAGGAAAGCCTGAGGAACTGTCGCAAACTGCTGGAGAAGACAACTAAATGCAGTGTGAGGTGTTGGACTAAATCCTGGACAAAACAAACACCCCCCAAAAAGGAGGATGTCAGTGGAAAAATAGAGGTGAAATCCAATTTGTAGTTTAGTATTGTACCAATTCCCTAACTGTACCAATTAGTTTTTTTTACCAGTTCTTTTTTAAAAACTCCTTTTAAAAAATTATTGTTTTGGAAAGAGAGAGATTTGTTGTTCCACTTTATACCTTCATTGGTTGACTCATGTATGTGCCCTGACCAGGGATTGAACCCACAACCTTGGTGTATTGGGACAATGTTCCAAATAACTAAGCTACCTGGTGGCCAGGGCCTTCCCAGTTCTTAGTTTTGATATTTGTGCTATGGTTATCTACGACATCAACATTAGTGTGACAACTAAGTGAAGAAGAGTATATAGGAGTCCTCTCTACTATTTTTGCAATTTTTCTGTAAGTGTAAAATCATTTCGAAATAGAAACTTACAAATAATATGAATACTCACCCTTTATCTGTTACTCATGTAAAAAAGTTGTCCTCTTCCGGCTCTGTGGTCCATTTCTAAGCTGGTGCCTTCGCCGCACCTTCCAAAGGCCATTCCTTCTATTGCTCTGTGAGGTGAGTGGCTCTGGATGGTGAGGGAGACTTTAGGATCAGTGAATCCCATGGTCGGTAACGAATCCCACTACTACACCTCCTTTGTTAAAAAGTGAGTCACCTGGCCTGAGGTGATGTCATTACTATACCATGTTGATGGATCAAACACTGTGAGCCTCAGACAGAGGGGCTGGAAGAGGCCGCGTAGGCAGGAGAGGCAGAGCTTGCCCATGTGTGTTGTGTTGACTTCAGTCAAGAGTTGCTGCTCCCCTTCCTGAGGGGAATGTAAGCAACTTGTTGCCAGGGGCCCTGACTGGCTGGTCTCCCTGAGGAAGGGCACCGTGTGGGGGATTCAGTGTGGCAGTAGGGGAGACCCACAGCAGTAGCAGTAGCTAGATCAGTCTTAGTGAGCGGGTGCCCATGCGGGTGGGCCCATTATTAGCCCGTATCCCTACTACCATTATGGCAGCACTGGGGTGGTTATTGAGAGAGCGTGGCCGATGACAACTGGCTGAATCCTGCTTTCCACTTCATTTATTCTCCTGCATGGTAGATGTTCTCTGGTGGGCACTGACATGTGATATAAAGATCTCACTTTGTACCTACTCCTATTGCTCCAACTACATGCCTCTTCTCCAACCTCCTTGACCCTAATTTTCTAATCTTTCCCCTCATAGGCTCCTGGCCAACCAGCCAAGCCATTCATCATTGCCCACGGGGTCGTATACACTCTTCTGGCGAGCCAGTTTTCTTTCTACAAAAGGGCATGGCCAGATACATGACCTGGAGCTCTGCCAACTGGGAGGATTTCAGGGTTACCCCTAAGTGGGGCTGTGCAGCAGCATCAGTCCATTTTCAGCTTACATCCTCATATTGAGCCAACCCACTCAGGAATCAAGCGTGAAATCTCCCCTCCTCTATCAGCTGGTCATAAAGGTTCCCCCCGGGTGGCCATAGGTATGAGCTGAGGAAGAAGAGTTGGCCAGGCAATGGTGGGTGACTGGCCACCCACTTATGGAGCTTACTTTGCCCTCCGGCCTGCCTGTGCCCCATTTTGTTGGTTTCTTTTGCCTTTATAATGGATTGTTTTGGACCTGCATGGTCCCTTGATGTCTTGGGTCCCATTCACCATCTTACCCAGGACCTAGTAGTAGGCCAGGGGCAGTTTTTTGAATAGTGTATAACAGCTCTTTGTTGCAGATGGCATGGCCCTGCTCCAGACCTTAGGGATCTACATGGCGATTCTTTTAGGGTTTGCCACACTCTCTACCTGGCATCTCTTCCCCAAGCATAGACAGCGCTAACACCGTTAGCTACATGCGGCTAATGGCTACCATATTGGGAAACACAGATGTAGCTTTCCATCAGCACAGAAAATTGTATTGGACAGCGCCACATCTAGATCTAACCGTTTATAAGAAATACAAGATTAGAGAAATACATGAATCAATACCACAAGGATGCAACCATCCAAAAACGGAATGTGGAAAATTCTACAGAACAGGTGACCCAGTTTCCTTAACAAATAAATGGTATGGAAAAAGGCGGGGAGAGGGAAACTGCTGTTGACTGAAAGAGATTTATGAGACACATCAAACAAATACATTTAGTGGACTTTCATGGAATCATGATTTGAACTAGCCAACTATGAAAGAGTTTTGTTTTGTTTTTTTTTGTTTTTTGAGACAAACCACACATTGAGAGTGGAAATGTGAATTCATTCGAGTGTGGTTGGGGAGAAGGACCGAAGTAGATGTTTGTATTCCTGATTCGATTGGGAAGAAAAACACTAGGAATAGATTTATCACAATGTTAGCTACATGCTCCTTCAACTTTGCTGTGGCAAGAAAACTGAGCTTGAAATACTTTCAAAAGCAGAAGCCACATCACTCTCCAGGAGGGCCCTGGGATCTGCCCAGTGGGAGGGTGGAGATGAAAGGGATGCAACAGTCTTTTCCTTCACTAACCTGGTGAACTGCTATTTATCCTTAGCTCCCCTCTTCCAGGAAGGCTTCCTGGATTGCCACACTGCCCTACTCCATCTCATCCCTTGCACTTTTCCTCCTCACAGCCCTGATTTCACCTACTCTATGACAATGGAGCTGAGACTTGCAGGGTGAGAAAGACAAGGGTGTGGCCAAGGCCCTGAGCCTGGCTGGAGCTGAGAGTATGCAGCAAGGGAATATGAAGCTGGAGCTCAGAGGCCAAAGAGGAGATTGGGAGGAAGTGGGGTAGATGGAGAGGTAAGTGGGAACTGGCAGGACCTTTAAGACCATGGCAAGGAGCCTACCTTTGTTTGAAGAACCACGGGAAGCCCTGCTATTCTGTTTCCCTTTGTGTTAGGCGAGTCTTTCCTTTAGAAGTGCTGATCCTGGCAGACACACCTGACTTAGCAAGGTCTGGCAGCGCCACCTTAAGGAGTGCCACCTTAAGCAGGCTCCACCCTGGGCACAGCCAATGGGCGGGTGCAGCTTAAGTGCCCACACTCCTTTCGCCACTGCCCAGCTATGGCCAATCTGCTACGGGCCACAGCAGCCTGGGGGCTGTTCCCCTGCAGGGGTTACTGCTCCCGGATAAGGCAGGTAGGCAGGAAAAGCTCCCTGGAGGGTGGGCTCCCCCCACATGCCAAGTCCCACCAGGCTCTGTGCTGCCCCAGCACCATGTGACCTTGAACAGAGGATCCATGGGCTCACCTGGTGTCCAGCATGGGTGTTGAGTGCATTGGCCAAGGCTCCCCAGCTGTAGGGGGTGAAAGGTCTGTGGGCTGCAGGGTGTCCCTTTGGGGCGCCCAGATGTATATACACCTTTTGAAAGAGTGTTTGGGAGGCAAGGACTTGAGTTCTAGGCTAGGCTCTGTCTTTGACTCGCTGGCCTCGATTGCCCATCTGTAAAATGGGCAGAAAGCCCCAGAAAGGCTCTAAGAGCCCTACAAGTCCCCAGGCAGGGCCGAATGGGGCCGGGGCACCGTAGTTGGTGGGCAATGGGGCTTTTTCTTCCTGTCCTTCCTTTCTCAAGCGCTGTCCCTGGCGTGCTTAGAGCAGTGCCTGGCTGGCCTTAGAGAAGGGACAGAGATGAGTAACCTTTCCAAGTCACTGAGGCAGGGCTGGCTACGTTATGGAACCCTGCTGACGACCCTTTTTGTAGAGTGAATCTGGTTCTTTTCGTCCAGTGGCAGTTTTTCTGAAGTAAAATACTGCCCTTGGTTCTGTTTGGAAAGGGGCATACCTGCAGAGTGGATCTGCTGCTGGGGGGCCCACTGGCAAGGCCTGGACTTTGGAGGCAGTGTCAGGGGGGCAGGCAGAGGAGGCCAGAGATGCTAGCAGCCCCTCTCCCACTCCAGCCCCTCACCCCCACCTGCCCCAGGGGCAGGCCTGTGGCCCCAAGTGTTTCTTCCCTGCAGGGCAAACTCAGCGAGGACTTTGTGGAGGCTCTGAAGGCAGTTGTGGGGAGCCCCCGTGTGTCTACTGCTGCTGCAGTCCTACAACAACATGGGCACGATGAGTCGATGCACAGGTGTGTGTGGGGGTCCCCTCCTCTGTCAGAGCCCCTGGCCGAGAGTGAGGGTTCTGGGCTGGCTTCTCCCCCACCCGCTTGTTTTGGGGTACGCTGGCATTCTCTCCTCCATACCCCAGCCGCATGTGCAGCCCCAGGCCCTATAATACCTTGGGGATCCTGAGCAGGCCCAGGGAGTCTCATGCCCCCCTAAACTGCTGAGGGTCTGGTTCTAGGTGCCAACCTCCGGACGCCGTGGTGTGGCCCCAGAATGTGGAGCAAGTCAGCCAGCTGGCAGCCCTGTGCTACAGCCAAGGCATGCCCATCATCCCCTTTGGCACAGGCACTGGGCTGGAGGGCGGAGTCTGTGCTGTGCAGGTATGGTGGCCCCTCCCTGGTCCCATCACACTTGTCACATTTGTGCCCCCCCCACACACTCAGCTTGGTGGCTCAGGTCCAATCCTTCTTACCTGCCATCTGAGGATCTAGTCTGGCTGCTGGGAAGTCAGCTTCAAGGTGGGGGTCGGGGGTCTGGGGCCTGGGGCCTGTGGCTGGCAGAAAAACTAGGTCAACCAACCCCTGGTACCCCTTTTGCCAGGGTGGTGTCTGCTTCAATCTGACCCACATGGACCGAATCCTGGCGCTGAATACAGAAGACTTCTCTGTGGTGGTGGAGCCCGGCGTCACCCGCAAAGCGCTCAACACCCACCTGCGGGACAGTGGCCTCTGGTTTCCTGTGGGTAGGCTGGGACCCTGAGGGCTCCCTGGAGGCAAGGCTCTTTTGGGGACTTGCGGGGTCCCCTCTGCCCCTGGGCGTCTGCCCCAGGCTGCCTCCTGCCTGCCCTCTCCAGACCCAGGTGCAGACGCCTCTCTCTGCGGCATGGCAGCCACGGGGGCCTCAGGCACCAACGCTGTGCGCTATGGCACTATTCGGGACAACGTGCTGAACCTGGAGGTAGTGCTGCCTGGCGGGCAGCTGCTTCACACCGCGGGCCAGGGCCGTCATTACCGGTGAGCACCCGCCCCCCACAGAGAATGCGCCTCTCCCCTAGGCGGCCGGGCTTCTGAAACGGTCACATGGGACAAAGCGGATGGTAGTGGAGTTTGTTCTTCTTGCACAAGGCCTACATCGTCTGTGCCAGGGAATTTATGCCTTGATGGCAGTCTGAGCCGAGGGGGCAACCCCAACCTCGGGCTCAGTACCACCCTTGGCAGGGGCCTGGGGACAGCGCCCCAACTTCTGGCTCCAGACTTCTCACCAGAAATCCGTTGTCACGTGGCCTGGGCACTCACCTACCTGTGTGTCCCCGGGGCCCAGGAAGAGCGCAGCTGGCTACAACCTCACCGGGCTCTTTGTGGGCTCAGAGGGAACCCTGGGCCTCATCACAGCCGCCACACTGCGCCTGCACCCTGCCCCCGAGGCCACGGTGGCCGCCACCTGTGCGTTCCCCAGTGTCCAGGCGGCCGTGGACAGCACTGTGCACATCCTCCAGGCTGCAGTACCTGTGGCCCGCATTGGTGAGCCGGGAACTGGGCAGTCCAGGTGGGCTTCTCAGAAGAGGCCCCCTTTGAAGACCAGCCCTCACTTCACCTGCCCTCTCCTTGGTCCCAGAGTTCCTGGATGAGGTCATGATGGACGCCTGCAACAGGCACAGCAAACTGGACTGCTGCGTGGCACCCACGCTCTTCCTCGAGTTCCATGGCTCCGAGCAGGCCTTGGTGGAGCAGGTGCAGCGGACAGGTGTGCTGGGGAGCTGGGGGGCAGGGGCACAGGCTGCCCAGCGTAGGGTCTGGAGTCAATTCCCCCGTCCCCTGCAGAGGAGATCACCCAGTCCAATGGAGCCTTCCACTTCTCCTGGGCCAAGGAGGCGGAGGAGCGCAGCCGGCTCTGGACCGCCCGGCACAATGCTTGGTACGCAGCCCTGGCCCTGCGGCCGGGCTGCAAGGTGAGCTGGGCTGAGGGGAAGTGGGACCCACGGCTCACCCATGGACCCTTTGCTCAGCCCACTAACTTGGTGTCCAGAGCAGCAGGCTAAGCCCACAGCAGGCAGAACGGCCCCCACTTAGCCATTAGAGGCAAAGCAGTCGTCTGTCAAACCCTCAGGAGGGGCCTCTGCATTGAGCCAGGCCGTGGGCACAGGGAAGGGGGGCTGGGAGGGACATAGCAAGGGTGGGGAGCAGAGAGCTGTGGAAGCCTTGGCTGGCAGTGTCTGGAGAACACGCACCGGCCATCATCTTGTACAGGGAAAACCGAGCCCTAGAGAGCAGGCAAGCCCCTTAGACCTTGACTCCTGTGACCCCTTACCTCTGGGCAGGCAGGGGGTGAGGGGAGAATCTCACAGGCCTGCCCCTGTTCCAGGGCTATGCCACTGACGTTTGTGTGCCCATCTCCCGGCTGCCGGAGATCCTGGTACAGGCCAAGGAGGACCTGAAGGCCTCGGGGCTCACAGGTGCTGCCTGCCCACTGCTGGCGTAGGGGGGAGGGGGGAAGGCTGGACTGGGAGCAGCAGCTGGGTCCTCTGGGCCTCCAGGAACCATTGTTGGACATGTGGGCGACGGCAACTTCCACTGCATCCTGCTGGTAGACCCGGAGGACACCGAGGAGCTCCGCAGGGTTGAGGCCTTTGCACACCGGCTGGGCAGGTAAGAGCAAAGTCCGGGCCAGGGAGGTGGGGGAGACTGAGGGGAGCGGGAGGAGCCCCCCGCTGATGGTCTCTTCACTGCTTCCCAGGCGGGCGCTGGCACTCCACGGTACATGCACAGGGGAACATGGCATTGGGCTGGGCAAGCGGCAGCTGCTGCAGGAGGAGGTAGGAGCCGTGGGCATAGAGACCATGCGGCAGCTCAAGGCCACACTGGATCCTCGAGGCCTCATGAACCCAGGCAAGGTGCTGTGAGGGGCTCCGAGCACTTGGCACACAAACCCCAGACAGTGGAACATCCTGCCTGGACTCTTCATGCCACAGAACAGCTCTGCCTTTGCCTCTTATCTGGAGCTCAAGGCCGGAAGAGGGGAGAGAAACCTGAAGGCCTGGCCCCTCCCTGGTCCTCTTGCTGTCCCAGGAGCCTTTGGTTCAATAAATGTGTAAGACGGTGAAGCTGCCTCCTCTCTCTCTTACACATCCTGTCCTGGCTGGGAGAGGTGCTGTGGGTCACCCCAAAGACCGAGATGACTCCCCTCCACCAAGGCCTCCCCATTGCTGGGAGCCTGGGACAAAGTCTGAGGAACTCAGCACCCTTAGCCCTCATAAACCTGAACCCCATTTGTGGCTGCCTGGAGGTGAGCAGGCAGAACCTGTGCACGGCCTCCTGCTCAGCACCCCCAGGTCATTTGGACAGTGACACCCCCATCCCTCGTTCCAGACCTGTCCTCTGACTTACTGCAGCCTGGGGAGGGGATGGTGCTCAGGCTACAGAGGGAGGTCACCTTCGGGAACTCCAGGGTCTGAGGACTTGCCCATGGTCAACATCACTTATGACAGACGCCCCCACTGAGTGCCAACTGGGCCTTAGAACGTTCTGTACATGTCCTTTAAGCAGCTGCTACGCATCACTGGAAATGCAAGTGAGGTTATTCTCCTTGTGCCATACCTCTCCAAGGTATGATTTGTTAAACTCCCAGCTCTTTTGCCCTCAAAGTCAGAATCTGTCTACCAGGAGGTATGCCCTGCCCTGGGATCCCAGGCCAGAGCTTCCGTCTGGGGTACCTGACAGCTGTTCCCCCTAAGCCCACTAGAGGGCGCCTGGCACCATAAACTTCAACACCCCATCAACTGCTGGGGCCCAGCTCTTAGCCCTCAGCCCTAGGGGAGGGGGCAGGGGATGTTGGCAAGTGCTGTCCTGGAAGCCAATTGCTCAACTCTCCACCCCCGTGCAGGTCCCTGGAGCGTATAGTGTGGGCCCAACTCCCTCATCCCCTGGCTCCTAAGGAAACAGGCTTGGCCAGCCAGGCAGGGGCAGCCTCCTTCACGCCTCACTCTCTCCAAGCCATCTGAGTTCCTTCCCTGCCTCCACCCCTAGACCCCCTCACCTCTTTCCATCTGCTGTTCAGGCCCTGGGCAGAGGTAGCCCTCTGTGACTCCTCAGTCTATTTGTTCCAGGAACCCGTCCTCTGTGTTAACCAACACTGGGTTGATCCTGGAGTTTGCTCCTCTGTGACTTGTCGTCCCC
>NW_005356042.1:15462816-15483246 GCF_000412655.1 Myotis brandtii
CTGGTTGGGAGCAGTAGCTGTGCCAGGGGGTGGTGTGGGGCAGGTCTCGTTGGTCCCTCCCCAAACCACCCCATACAGGTCGGCCTCATGTACTCCACGGAGACACAGCTCATAGACCCTACCTCCCAGGTTTCTCCCTACAGGGCAGGGCTCTTCTCTGATATGCCTCCCACTGCCTGGCAACTAGTGGATGCTCAACAAATGGCCATTTCCCCATAATTTTTTTATTAGGAAAAATTCCAAACATACAGAAGAGTTAAAAAAACAAGTACACTGTTCACTGACATACCAGCCATTGAAGATTCAACAAGGAATATTTGTCTTATTTGTTGGGTGTATTTTGGAGAAACCCATTTGAAATTTACATATTTCTCGACATCATTCACCTACATAACTCACCATCTGTCTCATAAGAATAAGGACATTTTATAAATCTCAACAACATTAAATGCGACTAGATGATTTTACACTAGTGAGGTGCTCCTGACCAGGAAGCCCCCAAAGACAGTGGGTGGAACCTACCTCCCAGCTCCTGCCCCTCCCCTCCTCTCCCCTCTGAGAGCTGTCTGGATGGAGGATGACAGACATCAGTCCTACCTGGGAAGCCCACCCCCACCCAGGACCTGGCAATCTAGGTCTGGATTCGGAGGATCCAGTAGTCAGCAGAGGGCTGCAGTGTGCCAGCTGGGAGTGAAAGTCATTGGGGGTGAGGAGAGGAGTTAGCATCAGCCCCAGGAGCCTGGAATAGCACCTGGTGTGGGCTCCAGCCCTGCCCACCTGGCTCACAGGATGTTGCCAAAGCCGCCAGGCCTAAGCAACTGAGGTGGGCATACAGCCCTCTGCCTGCGGCCCAGGGGTCAGGCAAGGAGATCTCCTTCAGGGCGAGCTTTGCTGGAGGAATTAAATATAGAACAGGGAGACACAGTTGCCAGGCAGAAGCAGGCGGTGCTGTGAATAGAACAATGCTCTTTGTGGTGAGGGAGCTACGGGAGAGCCTGATGTGCATGTGCCAGGGGCTTCTGGGCAGACTCTCTGACCCTCACGGTGACCTCAGAGTTGCAAGACTTTGTCGCTTCACATGCGAGGAATCTGAAGTTTAGATGAGTGAAGTCATTTTCCCAAGATCATTCTGCCAAGTAGAGGAGCCACATGCAGACAGTTTTGAGCCTACATCCTGGCCACCATGGTGATCACTGGTCCTGGGGGTCTCCGCTTCAGGAGGGTCTGACTCCAAGGCCCAGCTCAGACACATACTCTTCTTTCATATTTTTCTGAACACACCGAGTGTGTCTGTCCCTTAGCTCACGGGCTTGCAATGCCCTTGCAGAGTAGGTGCTTCAGGAAGTGTCTGATGGAAGTTGGCTGCAGAGCCAGGGCCTGGTGGGGTTAGAGCCCACAGAGGCAACAGCACACAGAGGCCTGAGCGGGGCAGAGGTTGGAGCTGGCTCCCTCCAGAGCAGTCCTTCGTAGGCTCTGCAGGGGGATCTGGAATGCTGCTCCGGCAGCCTGTTTGGCACAGGGATAGAGGCCGGTTGTGCAGTGCTATCCACTGCCCGGAGCTTCCCGCCCAGCCCAAGTTGTGCCAACTCTTGTGAGCCCTGAGTGGCTGTGAGCTGGCTTAGCCCCAAAACAGGGCCTGTCTCTGGGCCTCAATGAAGCATGCCCATGAGTCAGCACTGAGCATGGACTGAGCAACAGGCAGGCAGGACGTGGGATGGGGAACGGAGGATGAAGGGGGGCAGGGGGTGGGGCGCTGGAAGAACCCACATCCTTGTAGCCTCCAGTGGCTGCGAGATCATCGCCCGTGCAGATCTTGCAGAAGTGTTTTGTCACAACCGTTCCACAGGTGATGGCAGATTGATTCCATGATGCTTGACGGGTTAGTGAACCTCTGGGTTTGGGGTCTGATTGCCACGTTCCCTCTACCCAGGCACGACTGCTCTGAAAACTCCATCACACGTGCAGTAGCAAGTATTACCCTCAAGGAAGGCTAAGGAGGTGAGGGGGGAGGAAGTGGGAGACAGGTGCACAACTCCCATTTCCGGATTGTGTAACAGCACCATTAAAATAAAGTCACACAATGCATCTTTTATTAGACATGATTTTAATACCATATCAAAACATCTTGACTAATGAAGAAAGCTTTGCCCCCAACTTCGAACATTTTTTAAAACATTTTATAAGGGTGGTGTTTTTTTGTATTTTAATATATAAATACAGAAACCTATCTTGCATGGGCTGATGCCACGTGTGAACATCAATGGCTAAAATGTTCTCAAACAGAGTGCCTGAAAACGGGTAGCTGTACATGTTCCTTTAATAAGTCTTCTGTTTGTTTAAGTTTTCAGGAAAAAAAATCCACAAGGGCCTAAGAAAAATGTTCAGGCATTTTTGCAGGACACTTGTGATTGTGAAGTCCTCCGAACTGACCAGAAACCAGGAGGAAAGGAGGGAGAAGAATCAGGACTGAAGGGGGAGGTCTTCCGAGGGTTGTTTTTTTGGCAATGAAGTCAAGATCTCAGGGTCCCAAGGGGAGAAAAGTGCAAAACCAAGCCAGGAAAATGGGCAAAGAAAACCAAGGCCGGGCGGTTGTTGATGGCGAGGGCTGAACCGACGGGGCGCTGGGCCAGGAGGACCAAGCGAGCGTCTCTCGCACCATCAGCACTGAACCTGGCTCTGTCCCTTTGTCATTGGGTGGGTTCTAGCCGGGCAGCAGACAGCAATCTGTAAACATCACGGGCGAAAACACCAGTCGACACTAAACTTTTTTTTTATGATTTTTTTTGTAAACACGTTAGAGACAGACCCACAATGCCTTTCAAAGGTGAGAAAGAAAATGCCCTTTCCCTCCTAGGAGGAGAGGTGAGGGGAAGGAGGGCGGTCGATTCTTTCTTCTCTCAAACTCATGGCTCATCCAATTTGGTGTCCTCAGGGAGAAAGGGAGAACCATTCTCTGGAAGTCAGTGCGTAGGGTGCCCTGTTCCCACTGGTGTCCCCAGCTCAGCTCTGCCCCAGTGTCCGAAGGCTCCTCTCGGGAACAGGGCTGGCTGTCCTGTGTGGACCACAATACGGAAGTCGTGCTCCCGCCGGGCTGAAGCCAGCCTGTGTGTCCGGCTGAGGACGGGCTGGGCGCCTGTGGTTCCAGTCCGGGGCCCGAGAAGGCAAATATCATGCCGGGAATTTGGACTCGCACTCCAGCGCCAGGCTCCAAGCCCTCTGCCTCACTCTCACCCTCACTGTTTCTTCTCCCCATGTCCTCAGTTTTTCAGGTGAAGGTAAAAAGAGCAAATGTCCCTGATTTGTCTGCCATCATCAGCTGTTCTGGAAGTTTACTTGGAATAAATAAAACAAACCTAACACAAAAGAAAACAAAAAAACAAGAGAGAGAAAGAGGCCCCAAAACTTTTGGATGTGAGTGGAGGTGGAGTCAGGGTTTTGGGTTCCCTGGGGGTTTTGTTTATTTCCCAGGTAAAATAAAGTACCAGCCCAGAACTTGGAGGGGACAGGAGAGGATGGTCACCAGGGAAGCAGGGAGCCTTGGGGAGAAAGGGAGAGGTCAGACCGGAAGGTTCTACAGGGGACGTGTGTGCACATTGTGGGGAGGAAGGTAGCTGGCGGGCTTGCTGTGGAACCAGGACCTGTGCTGTGTGTGGGGGTGGGGGTGGGGGTTGAGTCTGGCCTGGAGGTCTCAGACCCAACTGGCAGTGTGCGTGAGGGAGGTGGCCTGAAGCGGGAAGCACCAGCAGTGGAACGATGGCTGATGAGTACCACAGGGGACAATGCACCGTCCCACAAACTGTCCACAGGGGACGAGGAGCGAGGACTTGCCCTAGCCACTCAGCAAGCACAGGCAGGTGCAAGCCCAGGGGCTCAAGCTCATGCGGCTTCTCCCACCTGGCACATTCCAAGGGGCTCTTCCTGAACCTTCTTCAGGGAGATTCGCCCTAGACGTCTGGAATAGACTGGTCTTTCCTCAAAGAATCAACTGTACTGAGCAGGTGTTGTTGTTTTTTTTCGTAACCATGCAAGATAGCATCTCTTAGCCTTCCCAGAATGCCCCCCGCCCTCCAACCCACCTAGAACTACTAACTGATAAGATGTTCCCCTCCTGGAGGTATGTAAGGGCAACTCAGTCCCCACCCCCTGGCCCCAGAGTGGCCAGATCCCAATCCCTGAGCCCAGAGCACCCCAACCACCGGCTCACCTTTGAGAGGAGTCAGCAAGGGAGCCCAGCAGGGTCAGTCCGCAGGGTGTTCTGGACAAGATCTGTTCACTTCAAACCACGAGTCTATGCAGCTGAGGCAGGAAGCAGCAAGGGGAGACACGTTACCGCTGACCAGGCTGCGCCTTAGGGGGCTCGCTCCGAGGGTCAGATTTCTGAGTAGGGGTTTCCTAAATCTTGCCTGCGAGGTCCCCAGGAGAAAACAAGCCTGTCCCCAGATACCCACTTTCTGAAGCAGGAAGAAGGCAAACACCAAGACTGATCTTGGCTCAGCCCGGGCAGCCAACCTGGCATGGGGGGCACAGGACTGGGAGCATCTGGATGCTAGAAGGGTGGACTGCGGCCTTGAGAAGGATCAAGGCCTTACCTGCATGGACCCAGGTGGTGGCAACAGCTACTAGTGAGTAGGGAGGAGTGCAGGGCAGCTAGCCAGCTATCCTTAAGGCTCGAAGGCTGGCCATTACTCTGAGCTCTGGGGACCTGAGGGAGCCCTCTCCTGGGTCAAAGGAACAGCATCGAGGATCCCTCTCTAGGGGGTGACTTCTAATATATATTTTTTTATTGATTTTTTACAGAGAGGAAGGGAGAGGGATAGAGAGCTAGAAACATCGATGATAGAGAAACATCAATCAGCTGCCTCCTGCACACCTCCTACTGGGGATGTGCCCGCAACCAAGGTACATGCCCTTGACCGGAATCGAACCTGGGACCTTTCAGTCCACAGGCCGACGCTCTATCCACTGAGCCAAACAGGTCAGGGCGGGGGGTGACTTCTTAGGAGACCCCCAAGCTACCTGGTTCGGTTGGCTGTGGTCAGCAGACAACATCCCAGAGAAGGACAGCCCTCTGGCTTAGTGACACTGCTAAGGAGAGCCAGACAGTGAAACCCTGGTGTTTACAGAAAGAACTGCCTGAATCAAAGAGGGAAGAGAGTTTGCCCCAAGACAGCTTTCTGATTTGTAAACTAACATCTGGGTATTTTCAAAGACAGGATCCAGACAGGTAATTTGCATAATTTTCCCCAGAATCAAAGATTTCCTTCTCTGGTTCTGGTTGGTGCCTGGCCAGGAAACTGGAGCACTCTGTGCTGGCCCTGGACCAAGACCCCCTGCTCCAGGCCAACCTTGAGCCTCCCCTGCATCAGCCACATCTGCGAGCCGGCACCACCATTGCCCTGTGGCCAGTGGCCCTGTGAGTCAGGCTTTGGAAAAGCCCATGTGTCAGGAAGAAGCTCTGAGGCTCGAGGAGCCAAGAGCAGGTGGTGGCCACAGGCAGCACAGAGCGTCCTTCGTCTTGGGTAGGGAGGTGTCTTCTTTCCAGTTGGAAACAAGAACGAGGCTCATCTGGAGCCTGAGGACAAATCTCGGCCCTTCTAATTATAACAGCTTCAGTGCCTGGCCCCAAAGGTTGGCTATTCCTGCCTCCTGGCCTGGGGACTAGGGGCGGATGCAGGGGCAGCAAGCACACCCCTCCATGCTGCCTCTCTCGCACAGACAAGGGGCCTCACTTCGCGGGAGCAGAGGGGCCCACAGAGGAAGAAAAGGCTGGGGAGATGGATAAAGAATCAAATTTCCAAAGAAAGGGATCTTTGGCTCTGTGGGATCCTAAGCACCTCCAACCTGTGGAGCTCCACAGGTCTCCCCATCACCCAGCGGCCAGCCAGGCCGTCATCAACCCAGAGCAAAATCTCTGGCCATCTGGCTCGACCCTATACTCAGCACATCTGCCAGCCTCTGTCTCAACCCCACTCACATCCCAGGAATGGGGCGTGGGGAGAGGGAAGAGTTGTCCCTCAACCAAAGAAAAGAGAATGGCTAGTGAGGAGGGTTGCCTTCTCTCTCCACTGTGGGATCTGGGATGTGGCTGAGCTGGCCCTGCCCCCTCTCGTACCTTTTGTGGTAAATGCACAGGCAGGGCAGCCTGGCTATCGTGTCTCCCTGAAGCAGCTCCTCCAGGCAGATCACACACTCGCCCGCGTCTTTAGTCAGCACGTCGTCTGCAAAGGGAAACGGGAGAGTGGAGGAGGGTCAGTCACCAGCAGACAGGTGGCACAAAGCAGGCACGGGTCTAGAACTGGTTGAAACTGCTCGGGTCACCCAACATATACAGGGCACTGTGGGGGACACAAAAGCCCAAGTGGCCCTGGACCTGAAGGCCTTCACTGCAGAGATAAGGCATGCATATCACACATTAATGATGTGAAGACAAAATGGGATTACTTACCAAATAAGTGGCCTGGGGCTAGAGAGTTAGGGGGCTTGGAGAGGGATAGATGTGTAACAGAGGCAGCATTAGACAAAGTATTTCCCTGAATAGACTTTCCCCACAGACCAACTGCACTGATTTCTGGTTTGAAAAAATATGGTGATGACTAGCGTGGTATAGTCATACAAGGCAAAAATGAATGGAATAAGCAGATACTCTCACAAATATTTGTACATACACGTCCATAACAGCACTATTCACCAGAGCCAAACGGTGGAAACAAATGTCCACCAACTAATGAATAGATAAACAAAATGTGATGTATCTGTGCAATGGAATATTACTCAGCCATGAAAAGGAACAAAGAACCAAAGCATGCTACAGTGTGGATGAACCTCAAAAACATGCTATTTTTGAAGAAGCCAGACACAAAAGGCCATCTATTATACAATTCATTACATGCAATGTCCAGCATAGGCAAATTCATAGAGACAAAAAGTAGACCAGGGGTCAAGAGCAGGAGGGAATGGGGAGTGACTGTTGTTTTTTTTATTTTTTTAATATATTTTATTGATTTTTTACAGAGAGGAAGGGAGAAGGATAGAGAAGTTAGAAACATCGATGAGAGAGAAACATCGATCAGCTGCCTCCTGCACACCCCCTACTGGGGATGTGCCCGCAACCAAGGTACATGCCCTTGACGAGAATCGAACTTGGGACCCTTGAGTCCGCAGGCCGATGCTCTATCCACTGAGCCAAACTGGCCAGGGCGGGAGTGACTGTTTAATGCTAAGGGGTTTTCTGTTTTCTTTTTTGTGGTATGAACACTTAACATGAGATCTGCCTTCTTAACATATTTTTAAGTGTACAGTACATTCTTAACTATAGGTACAGTGTTGTACATCTCTACAACTTACTCATCTGGCATAACTGAAACTTTATACCCGTTGAGTAGCAACTCCCATTCCCCTCTCCGCTCAGCCTCTGGCATGCATCATTCCATTCATGCCCTGGTTCTATGAGGTGGACTATCTTAAATATGACATATAAGTAGAATCATGTAGGAGGGTTCTTTGGGGGTGATGAAAATGTTTGTAACTAGACAGACATGGGGCTGTCCAATGCTGTGAATGTTCTAAATACAACTAAATTGTAAAATTCAATTTTTAAAAAAAGAAAAAAAAAGATCCCCATCCTCCCCCCCCTTTCCCCCCCAAAAAAAAGAGTGAATGGAAGGAAGCCACGGCACACCATGGGCCCCAACAAAAGCTGACCAGGACAGGAAGTGCGCCGCAGCCGAGTCAGCAGTCCTCTACTAGATTTCTACGACATTCTGGGCACTAGTGACTCAGTGAATAAGCCACGAACTCAGGATGTGAGAAGCTCAGAGTCTAGCAGGAGAGGCTGAACAAGAAAACGGAAATGAATAGCACAGCAATTTCTAGGAAGTCTTATGCATACAGGCCCAGGTATGAGGTATGAAAAATGTCTAACTGGGGCAGGGACTGTTCAGGGAAGGATATTCCAGGCAAAGAGAACAATATCTGCACACCTGGGACCTGCAGGAGGTTTGCTATGGCAGGTGCAGACTCCTGGGCCATGGGGTGACCAGGAATTGAACCTGCCACCTCTTGGTGTCTGGGCTGATGCTCCAACCATCTGGGGTTTAGAAGAGAGATGTGGGTGACAGGTTATACATGAGACATAGAGATCAACTGGGGAGAAAGTTTAGAATGAAACCTAAAGAAGGCAGAATACAAACCTAGGTCAACTTTAATATCTGAAAGGCTGGTGAAAGAGGTGAAGTAAGAAAAGGTTACCCAGTTCTCAAAGCCACAGGAGAAAAACTGAGAGAGCAGGCTTTTGGATGTGAAGAAAGGAGGGCTTAAAACAGGACCAGTTTTCCACTACTAAGATTTTAACTGTTCGTGGACGTTGTCCATGAGACATACTGAGATTTCCTGTGTGTGTGTTCACTTCAGTCTCACAATCTTAGGAGCCAGGCAGGGCACATGTGTTGTTCTCACTTTACGAAGAGACTGAAGCCAGAAGTCAGACATCTTGCCTAAGTCACAGGGCTCATGAAAGGACGTGCAGACGGGGGACCCAATTGGTGCCCTTCTCCGCTGCTGTTTGTCCATGCCCTCTGATTACTTGGGTGTAAAGAGGAACATCTGGGGCCTATAAAATGAGGATTCCTCAGGGCCTAGAAGGCTATGGTGACTCAAAGCCTCTCACCAGGAAGCCTGGGGGAAAAACCCAAGATAAAACCAACTCCATACATCAGTTCCTGTGCACATGAGCTGGGAGAACAGCCACTCTCAGCTTCTTGGCCACCAGACAATCTGTGGTCGTTTTCTCTGTCGGTAAACCCAAAGGCTGCCTGAAGGTTGCTGGGATGGGGCTTGGAACTTGACGGCGTGGGGAAGCCAGCGGTGCTCACACCCAGCACAGAGCCCAGGGAAGCAGCCTTCTTCCCACGGTGGAAGGCAGGAACATGCCTGAGTGGGTTGAGTAAAACTTCCTGTCCCAATCCCTGGGGCCCTGGAAATCAGCGGCCCCCAGATGTCTGTGGGAGCCAAGCAGGAAAGGGGAAATGACTGAAGCGGAAGCTTGTCTATCAACTGATTCCTATAAGACTTCACACTCTCAGATGGGAGCTTGCTGCCCACTTGTCGGAGGACCTCACAGCACAAAGCAAGGACACTGGGCCTGGCACAAGTTGAGGCTGCTCTGCACATGGACTCAAATGCCCCTTGGCATCCCCAGGTCCCGAGGAGGGGCTCAGCCAACGCCAGTTGATGAGTACACAGGAACAAAGCTGCGCTTTCTGCCTTTCTCTTACCACCTCCCAACCCCCTTCCAAGCATCTTGACATCCTGTGCAAGGTCAATATCACTGCTCTGGAAGTGTGTTTGGCCTGACTGGGGGTGGTGCAAAATGGTGCCAATGCCTATCCCTCCAACCAGACCAGGGAACCAAACCAGAGTGGTAGGCAAAGTTCTCTAGAGCCAAAATGAGACCCCAGAACTGCTGGTGACAAGGAGGGGGTGGGGAAGCCCAAACAGCTATAGATAGATTTCTGCCAGCAGCCCGGAGGGAAGGCTGATGTGCAGCTCACAGTCAGCAGCTGAGTGTGGGACTGTACAATATGTTTTCCCCTTGTACCTGATGCCAGGCAAGGCCTTGGTAGGAAGAGAGGTGGGAGCCAGAGGGAGAACCCCAGCAAATGACACAGAGACCAGGCTGCCCCCCACGGCCTCATCTCCAGCCGAGGTGCAGAAAGCCTGGTCTCGCAGCCTCTCAGCATGCACCACGCTGCTGGCCCACTCTCTTGGGGGATAGGAAGGGGCAGTGCCACCAACGCCAAGACTTGTCAGCTCACCCTGGCTGGTTTGGCTCAGTGGATAGAGCGTTAGCCTGTGGAGTGAAGGGTCCCAGGTTCAATTCTAGTCAAGGGCACATGCCTGGGTTGCGGGTTCAATCCCCAGGACGGGACATGCAGGACGAGCCAATCAATGATTCTCACTCATCATTGATGTTTCTATCTCTCCCTCTCCTTTCCTCTCTGAAATCAATAATAATAAAAAAGACTTGCCAGCTCCATTCCTGCGGAATCTCTGGGCAAAGGGGAGACTTTTAGCAGAGTGAGTTCCCCTACCATCATCCTCACCCCAATACCCCAGAATTGTGAGGTGTGATCCAATTTTTTGGCGAGGTGGGCTGCAATGGCAACACCCCAGAGGAGTGAACCACTAAAGCTCAGGCCAGAAGGTTTCGATTTACAGAAGCTCCCACAACCACCCCACTCAGTTCCCTCCTTTGGCCCCTTTCCCACCCACCCCACTCCTCACTTACCCAGCAGCCTGGCCTGTCAATCAGCGGCTGCTGGGAGCACCCTCCTCCTTTCCTTCCTGCAGGAGGAACACCAGGCCAGACACCTCTGCAGCCAGACTCAGCAGCTGCTACAGCATCTAACAACCGCTCCTGGCAGCGCCCTACTGGGCTAGGCAAACCCTCAGCCACGACCTGGCTTCCCCAGACCCAAGAAAAGGCATTTGCATTCCAAATACAGGCCTCAGTAGAAACATGGGCCCACAGAGCACCACTTGCTCAGGTCTGCTGGCTCAGCTAGAGGTAAACTAGCAGCAGGTATTCCTGCTTTGAGAGGAACCCAATTCCTTCTCCTTTAAACCTTGTGTGACATTCAGTATTGCAAGAGACCTGAAGTTGGGGGCAATGACCTTTGGCAGATGAGAGAAAGGGCAGTCAGGATCTTGAAGGAGCAGGGCATGGGGTCTGCATTCCCAAAGAAAGCTGAGGGGAGCCCTAGCCGGTGTGGCTCAGTTGGTTGAATGTTGTTCCATGCACCGGTTGCCGGTTTGATTCTGGGTCAGGGCACATGCCCAGGTTGTTGGCTCGATCCCCAGTAGGGGGCATGCAGGAGGCAGATGATTGATGTTTCTTTCTCTCTCCTCTCTCTCTCTCTCTCTCTCAAAACCAATACAAACATATTTTAAAAATTAAAAAGGCCCAGAAGAATCTCCTGAAGCTGCTCTGAGCACCACCAAGCTCTCCTAATACCAATGGCAATGGAACCCGCCACACACCAGAATTTCCCAGGGCCAAGAGCCCCTGGCTGGTCCTGGAACCAGGGCCTCCTATGTATGCTTTCAGTGGGCAGTCAGTCATCTGTCATGCCTCCCCTCACCCCTGTATCCTCATCTGTTCACAGCAAAATCAGGTTCCCCATCTTGAGGCTCACTCTGCTAGCTGAGCAATTTGTTAGTCAAAATTTGAGTACATACTCTTGAGGGCAAAACCCCCAGTCTCAGAACCACAAACAGATGTTGGAAAGGGAGAGAAGTTACAAGTCCCATTCAAGCTGACCACATTTACCCACAAAAATGGGTCTCTCCAACTCCTTCCTTATCTCCCAGGAGTCCTGGGTTCCAAGCTGCCCGGGAAGAGGAGCGTGAGAGATGGAACATCAGTGTTCTGGGGTCTGGCGGCCTCCCTGCCCCTCCAGCAGGGGTTAGCACCTGCCCCAGCACAGGTTACAGGTCTTTGCATTTCGCTTGAGCACTGGGCAAACCAGTTGAACTAGTCTTGTCTTTACTAAAGTGTTTGGTGTGTTTTTTAATCTGGCAGGCGGCTACTGGAGGCCTTCCAACCTACTGCTCAGGCCAACCCTCATAATAAGAAAAATACTACTTTCTGTCTGCCTCATTTAGGAGGTTTCTACTTTTTTTCCCTTTGGTGGTTAACTAAATTTCATCTTTTATAACCACTGTAAATTTTCTTTAAAAATCCCCAACTAGTGCCAGCAATTACAGAAAGTGTACGTGTGAGTGTAGAGGGGAGACCTCCAGGGCAGTGAGCAGGAGTTCTAGTGAATCTTCATAAGAAAATAGCATTTCTCTCTATAACTAACTGGGAAAGTCTCACCCTGCCCCCTCTCCAGAAAGATTCTGAGAGTTCTATACTTCAGACTCTTTAAGTCTCCTCACTTTTTTTAATCAGAAAAGATAAAGTGAAGCTGGGAGGTTGGTATGATAAGAAATTCTGGGTAAGATATGTTACTGGCAAAACCAAAATAAATATCTAGAGGTCCTGCCTGGGGCTTTGGCCTGTGGACCCTGAAAGGCCCATGCTTTATCTGAACAAGAACAGGACCTACGCCAACCCTGGAGACTCCCATTGCATGTACAAACCCCAGGTGGCCAACGCCTCCTTACCTGGAAGGTCTAGGTGTCTTCAGAAAGGAAAGACAACATGAGGAGTCCAGTCACAAGCCTCCTTCCACACTAACAGTGCACACAGAGGGGCGAGACCACTGTTTCTGAAGCACCTTCATCACCTTAGGACCAATTCCACTGATAGGACCCATGCAACATGCCCTCTCTTTGCCTCTTGTGGTAAAACACTGGCTTTTGCAAAGGAGATCCTTGAGCTTAAAGCCTCTAACACGCGCATACACACACACACACACTCCCTGAGGAGGTGGCTTTTCAATTAGAGGAGGAGGAGGGAAAAAATGGGGACAGCCATAGTGATGTCTCAGGCTGGCCGGCCAACCTCCTCGGAAAAAACGGGGACAGCCATAGTGATGTCTCAGGCTGGCCGGCCAACCTCCTCGTCCTCTAAGGGGACTCAGACTCTGAGTGTGGCTTCTGCGGGTGACCTGTGCTCAGACCACATGGGGCTGCCAAGCCTGCTCTCCTATGGAGGTGAAGGTGAAGGAAAGGAGACCCTTCCCCATGGCTGCAGCAGAGGGGAGACCAATGAGCAGCACGGCAGTTCTCCAGGATAGAGCCCAAGCCCCTCCTCTTCCCCATTCTCCAAATGGGACCAGTGGTACCCCGTTCTCAGGTGGCCCCAAGAGCACTCTGTCCCCCACAGCTGCCTTTGCATAGTCGTCCCTGATGACACCAGGAGCCTAGCCCTCTCGGGTGAGCCCACTCTGAGGCTGCTTTGTGTTCTTATGACACAGTCAGTGTCTACAGAGATCTCTTCCCAGCAACCCACGGGACAAAAAGCGGTCTTCATCGCGCTCTGTGCAGTTTGGAAAATAAGCGAACACAGTTTCTGAGGCCATGGCTGGGGAGAAGACTCCTCTCCGCTGTGGTCCCAGGCAGAGACAAGGAACAGGACAAAGAGGAGCTAGAGCAGCCTCCAAGGGACGCACACTGACAAGTCCACCACAAAGCCCAGAGTGCGCGTGACAACTGATTCAGACACTGCAGCCGTCATCCCCAGGGACAGGGAGAGGCTGTCCGCTGGGGAGAAGAAGGGCTTCCTGGACACCAGGAGAATATGAAGGGGACAGAGATAGGGCCAGAACCTCCTGCGGCTGGGCCTCCTACCAGACTGCGTGTAGCTGAGACAGCAAGTAACCATCCCGCACACATGCACCCAGAGCCTTTGGCTGAGCAAATAAAGAAGAGATGAGAACATTAGGATGTGTTTTCAGGAGAAGTGAGTGGGTTAGATTTGTCAGGTTCATTTCACAGGAAAAATCTGGAATCACCAGGCCTCCCTGGGCTAACGCTGGGTGGAGGAAGGAGGGCATGGGGATCTGAGGAGGCAGGAGCCCAAGGACAAGTCTGTAAAGAGTCTACCCAGGAAACTTTCACCATGAGGATGGGGCAAAGCAATCCAGGCTCACCTCCTGTCCAGTCCTCAGATTCCCTGAGAGGTCACAGAACTCTTTTCCTAAGCACTGCTGTGACTTTAATCCTAGAAGCGGGCCCAGTGCCAGGGTCGGGGTGTGTCCCCCTCAGATCCAGTGCCTGTTCTTGTAGAGAACACAGTTCTCTGATGAACATGGTTGGAAGAACAAACTAAGCACATAAGAATGGAAAACCACTAACCGGTTGGTGTGGCTCAGGGGTTTGAGCGTAGACCCATGAACCAGGCGATGAAGGTTCGATCCCCGGTCAGGGCACATGCCCGGGTTGCGACTCGATCCCCAGTGTGTGTGTGTGTGTGTGTGGGGGGGGGTGGGCGTGCAGGAGACAGTCAATCAATGATTCTCTTACATTATTGATGTTTCTATCTCTCTCTCCGTCTCCCTTTCTCTCTAAAATGAATTTGTTTTAAAAAGAGAAGAAAAAAGAATGGAAAACCAGAGAGCCACTAGCTGCACTGAACAGAAGTCAGTCCACTCCACAAAATGACGAAAAGAAACCTAGGATGGTCTCACCTCTTTCAGGGCTGCTGTAACTTCCTGAGCACTGACCATGTGCCAGGCTCTGTGCTGAAGGGTTTTATATGTAACTAGAGGCCTGGGGCAGGAATTAGTGCACGGGTGGGGTCTGGCCCACCCCACCAGGCTGATCGGGCTAGGGGGGGTGGGGGGGCGCGCAGGTGGTTGGCCAGCTGGCCCTGCCCTCTGGTCGAACTCTCAGTTGAGGGGACAATTTGCATTTTAGCCTTTTATTATATAGGATATCTTACTTTATCCTGACAAAAATCCTATGAACCAGGTATTGATGTCCCTATTTTATGGACCAGAAAACCTAGGCTCTGCTAAACTGAGCAACTTGTCTAGGATAATAGTCAGTAAGTGGTTGCGGCAGGCTCTGAACTCAGATCAGCCAGGCTCCAAATCCTTATCCACGGCATACCAGGCAGATGCTGACACTCATTTCGTCCACAGAGGTGCCACTTAGGGGGATGTGGGTTTCATGGAATCCCTGGCCCAGTTTCCTACCCGTGTATTCACTGCTCAGCTCTGAGGCAGGCTCCACGGTAGGAGTGACCAGGTGGCAGCTCAATGTTTTTATTCCCTAAGGGTGTCCACAACTTGCACCCATTCTGCCGGGCAGAATCAGGGCTTAAGCACTCCATGCAAACCACTGGCACAAACTCCCCGTCCCCCAAGGAGAGGTCACACCCTCTGCTGTCAGGTGTGAGAATGGGCAGAACTCTATCACCCAACCAGAGGTCCAAGGAACCAAGGGGTCAGAAGAAAGGGCAGCGGGACTGAGTGACCCAAGAGACTTCCTGGTACCACAGCCCTGATCCCTGGGCCTTCCTTCCTTCCTGGTCCCACTGCTCTTCGTCTCTGATTGGCGCAGCAAGACTTGCTAACAGTCAGGTGTCCCCTGACTATTCCTGCCGGAAGGTGGGTGGAAATGCTGCCCAGAGGCGCGTGAGGTTGGGAAGACCTCACTCAGAAGCTCCCAGCCAAGCGCTTACCATTGTAGGAGAGGCGAGGTTTGCTCAGACACATTATAAAGTGCATTTCCATCTCATCGGAAGCCACAGACTTGGAGCAAATGGGGCACTTGAAACCTGAAAAAGAGGAAAACAGGATGAAATGTTTTCTCTAAACTAAGTATATTCATTATAAATGTAGATACTCTTAAATGACTATGGCCATGTGGGGCCAGAGTTGACATGGAGAATTCAAATCTAGATACATCCTAGACTTGATTGCTCCTTTATTAAATCACCCAAAATTTTGTTATTTTATCACAGCCCCCGACTCCCATTTTTTACTAGTGCTCTCCCAGTCATATGCTCCTCATTGAAGTTTATCAGAAGTCACTGACTGCTAATTTGAGTTTTATTTTCTTTTAGACCCTTTCCTAAGGGGGTCTAAGGGGCAATGGGAATAGACAGGCATCAAATCAGAGCAACTAAATAATCTGTCTTTGAACAACAAAGCATTGAACACCCTTCCACTTTACAGCCCTTGAACTACTTTGTTTGGGTGCCCTGTGGGAGGAATTCCTACTGTCATCAGCATCTCCATCCCTCACTCAGAGCACCTTTGCCTCCCTGGGCTAAGGCAGCTGTCCTCTGAGTGTGCAAGCCAGAGTGCTCCCAAATGCCTTGTGTGCCTTGGCCATATGCCACTGAGAGTAACAGCTGTTTCACAACACCAGGCAAACACAGGGTTCTATTCCCAAGTGTGGACTGTTTACACACCCAAGGGGTTTCACCAGAATTCTATCAGTACTGGAGATTTCTGTTGAGAATCTTCTGAGCTGAACTTCATGAAGCAAACATAGTCCCTTGACTTATTTTTTTATAAACTATTTTTGTTGTTAATCCTCACTCAAGGAAAGTGGAAGGGGGGGGGGGGGAAGGGGGTGGGGGGAGAAGGGAGAGAGAGAGAGAGAGAGAAATACATCCATGTGAGAGACATACAGATTGGTTGCCTCCCACATGCACCCAACTGGGTCTGGGGATCAAACCTGCAACCCAAGGATGTGCTCTTGACTGGGCATCGAACCCGAGACACTTCAGTACTTGGGCCAACGCTCCAACCACTGAGCACTGCCAGGACTATTTTTATAAACACCGATAAACTACTTCCAATTTCCCCCCATTTTACTTTTATTGAAATTATTTTCAATGGATTTTTTTCCCATTCTACCAAAAGATCCAATACTATTAAGAAGCTATTGTTGTGAAGATTTGGCTCTTCTATTAATTTTCAATCAGAATGTTCCATGCACAATTTTACTAGATGCTGGTAATATCTACCAGTGACATTTCTTATGAAATAGATAAAAAGATTGGGAGTTTGTGTGGACTGTTAGCTGCTCCAGGACAGGAGAATTCCACCCCTTCACCAATGTCTTTCCTCTCCACGTGGCCTTACTCAGGCAACTTGGACCTGCCCTCATGCCTGTTCCCTGCAAATAAACCTATATTTATATCAAATAGCATTCCACAGAATGACCAGCCACTAGAACAGTGGTTCTCAATCTTCTGGCCCTTTAAGCACAGTTCCTCATCTTGTGACCCAACCATAAAATTATTTTCGTTGCTCCTTCATAACTGTAATGTTGCTACTGTTATGAATCGTAATGTAAATATCTGATATGCAGGATGGTCTTAGGCGACCCCTATGAAAGGGTCGTTCAACTGCCAAAGGTGTCGCGACCCACAGGTTGAGAACCGCTGCACTAGAAGATTGTCTCATTTTCTTCAGAGGTTGGCTCACCTTCTTTTCTGACTCAAAATACCAGTTTTGCAACAATTTAAGTGACTATAGGATAGGTCTACTTTAAACTTGCTAAGTCAGCACTCTGTCTGCAGGCCAAGGGCCCAGGGCTGTGGGCAGGCCAGGACGGATGCAATGAGGTCTGGATCAGGCCCTGACACAGACACTGGTAGGTGTTAAAGTGATTTGTTACTAATAAAAAACCTTACACCTCACACATTCTTCACTTTCCTGATAACTTAGAACAGAGTCATGGTTATCGCAATAACAGCATTAGCCAATCCCTAAATCCCAAAGTGTCATCGATTGCAGGAAAGGAGAGGAGTTACAGCGAAAGGGCTGGGAAGCAGCCACCCAACAAGGACTACAAGGGAACGTCACTGATCATTTATTTCCCAGGAAAAACCAAGTTGTACAGATAAAGAAAGAGGCCCCAGCTAGACCATCAGGTCAAACTGAGGGAGCAGGGTTGAGACTAGAATCAGATTCTTAGCTCCCAATCGGAAGTCCTTTCCATCAGAGGAAAGTTGTTCACAGGTGTGATGCTGTGATTTGTAATAAATATATGTTTGGTCTTTGTCCCGTTACTGACACAGAGCACCCAAAACCCTTGAGATTTCCGAACATCCTAAGACCAATAATATTTGGTCTGTTGTCATCAGTACCTGAAAAATAACTCCAGAGCCATGAGGTGAAAGGAGTGTCTTATTAGTCATAACAAGCCCTTTTCAACCACACCAGAGTTTATGTGAATGAGGCGGCTTTTGGAAAGCCCCTTGGTAAACTAAGGCTAGGGGCTGGCTGCCAGGGGAACCCTCAGCTGATGAGAGGGTTGGAACTTTGAGTCCCACCCCCCAACCTCCCACTTACGTAATAGACTTTGAGGAGGGGAGAGGGGCTAGAGATTGAGCTCAACCACCAATGGCCAATGAGTTAATCAACTAAGCCCATGTAATGAAGGCTCCACAGAAACCCAAAAGGACAGGGATCAGAGAGCTTTTCAGGTTGATGAACACGGAGAGATTCAGGGAGAGGGGTGCCCCTGAAGAAGGCATGAAAGCTCTGGGCTCTTTCCCCATACCATGTCCTTTCCCTTGGCTGTTCCTGAGTTATATATACCCTTTTATAATAAACTGGTAGTCTAGTACTGAAATGTTTCTCTGAGTTCTGTAAGCTGCTCTAACAAATGGCATGAAAGTAAGGAGGGGATTGTGGGAACCTCTGATTAACAGCCAGTTGGTCAGAAGCAGAGATGACAACCTGGACTTGCAATTGGTGGTTGAAAGGAGGAGTGGGGGAGGCAGTCTTATGGGACTGAGCCCTTAACCTGAGGGATCTGATGCTATCTCCAGGTAGGTAGTTTCAGAATGGAGTTAATTACTAGGTGGTGCTGGGAAGACATACCTCAGAACAGGGTTTTAAGAAAGAGCTGGATTGGGAGGACATGCCACTATAGTAGGAAGAGACCTACATTCCAGCAAAAGCAAGGTTAGGGCCACTTGGATCACTATCTCTGGATGGAGGGGAGGAGGTGGTGGAGGAAAGGGGTAAGGCTCAAGACATAACTCGAAGTCTATTACGTAAGTAGAAAATGCCAAGATATCCTCCTTGGACCTCAGTTTCCTAAAATGAAAAATAGTCATTTACCTGACTCTTGCTAGAAGCCAATGAAATAAGAAACTTGAAAGCACGCTAAAAAGCAGCTAATCAAATGTATGTGGTAGTCCCTTCATCACACATGGCAGCCCTTGACAAGGAGGAAGGCACAGGAGGACTGGGGGAAGGATCTGGGGGCCGAGAGATAGGGTGATGGAACATAGGGTGCATAGGCCGAGACCATGCAGTGTGTGAGGGGGTGGCCAGTTTGCTTGCTAATTCTATCCGATTCCTTTAAACTTCCAGAGCACCTGTACGGCACTTTCCTACAGCGAATGTGGACCACGGTCCCTGTTAATCTCCCAAAGCACCCACTCTTGCACATAATAACAGGTCACGTTTATTGAGTCATTACTATGGGCAACCACTGGGCTTCACATGTCTTCTCGTTGACACAGTATGAGGTGGGTACTAACGTTAACTATATTTTGCAGAAGAGGACATCAAGGAAAGTCACTTGCCCAAGACAACCAGAGCTGGCACGCAACACCCAGGAAGTCTGACAGGCAGTGCACCTCCTCGTCAAGCTGTGTGACTAGCAGAGGAGTTACACTGCAGAAACAACCTAAATGCCACAGGCACCAGTATTACTAAATACTAATTTAAAACCTCCCATGTAGTCCCAATTTCTCCTGAAGTACCCACAGTCCTGGATAATTCCATAAACTACAATGAAAAAAAATTTTTTTTCCCCGGGGAATTCTGTTAATATGGAAGGACAGAGTTCTGCTTTCCACTTGGCCCCGGAGCCTACAGCACTGGCTGTAAGATGCTGAGTTTGCAAATTACCTTTTAAATGGAAATTAAAAGGCAACAGGTTAGAGAAATGGAAAACTTTAGGGAAAAAACTAATGTCTTTCCCACCTTCTTTCCTGAAAGGTCATTGGTGATCAAGATGGATTCTACCCCTCTACTGCCCCAATCTTTTCTCATAATTGTCCTGTCACGATTCAACACCAACAGCCCTACGAAATGATAAATTCTGTGGTCTTCATGAGCTATCTAAAGGTTAAGATGTCTAGGAAATGTTGATACCATTTTGGAAAAAAGTCCAAATCAAATTAAAATCAGTTCTGCAAAGTTGTCCAACTGACATGATTTTGTTAAATTTCATGAGACCTTCATCAGCACTCAGGAAGCAGACAGGAGATGCCTGATTTTCCCTCATGAGAAAGCAACAGGTGGAGTTCCCAGGAGACCCCATAACTGCATCTGAGACTAGACCCTGCCCATTGCCCTGGAGCCAGGTGAACAGACAGTAAGTGCACCAGCTGCCTTCCTCTCTCTTCCATCTAATTGACTTTCAGAGGCAGTGCCCTGCACATGTTGTGTCTTTACAATTTGCCACCGACAAAGTGACGGGAGTGAACCAAGAGACCAGCTCAAGGTTATACAGTCAGAAAAGCCGAGGACAGTTTGATCAGCCAGAAGAACCCAGCTGCTTCCTCTCTTTCAACAGTGTCCTGCTTAAGTGGGGAATCTCAGCGGGACCAGAGACCAGGGAACAGAGGTGACAAACCTGTATTCGCCACCCAGTGCAGGGTCTTGACCCCTTTTTACTGCCAGGACAGCGGCAACTGGCTCAAGTTATAACTCTCCCAATCCTCTTGAACATTTATCTTGCAATAAAAATTAAAGTTCTTGTGCTCCAGGGACCATTTACTTCTCATTCTGCAAAACTGCAACCTTCTCCTTTAAGACCTGATTTCTCGGACCTGTGCTCTGCATGTTGCCCCAGTTCCCTCCCTGACCCTCCCTCTATGCTGATGCGCTATTTTAACGCTGCCCCAGTTCTGCATGTCTCTGGGATCACATAAACAGAGAGGAATCAAAAGAAGCAACCAGGGAATATGAAGCCATGCCATCCAGGCAGGACCTCTTGTCC